>NC_132783.1:133293362-133596392 GCF_048418805.1 Vulpes vulpes | reverse complement strand
AAGACATGAGGAAGTCATTGCGATGCTGTGCGGCTGTGGGGATCTCTACCTCCAGGTCTGGGAGAGAATCATGGGAGAGAGTGGAATCCTTCTCGAATGAAGTGACCTTCTTCATACTCCTCCGCTCTTGGAGCCTCAAGAGAAGAAACAGAATCAGTGTTTAGGAGGGTGCCTAGAAAGTTCCTCAGTTGTATTTAATTTTTTATTTTAGAGCACTTTACAAATAGCACTATTTTGGGCACACACAAAGCAGGGCAAGTCAAAGTGAAATAGTCCTTCACAGCTAAGAATGTCTACTTTCCACACCTGTCAGATTGGACAGGATGTGTCACTGGGGGAGTTGGCTTGATTCTGTTCAGTCACAGCTGTAGAAGCAGATGCATTTTTGCCTACTTTACATTCTTAAAGAAAGGTCATCCTGGAAAACAACCCACTTGAGTATTTACATTACTCTGCATGGTGGATGGTTTCAATAGTTAATCACTGAACTATATTTATTTTGGAGACGGTTCATTGCTCTGATTTCGAAACAGTTCTGCTGTTGCACCTGCTGTGGCTACCAGTGCATTGTTCCGGCTTGGGTCCTTCCTTAAAAGTGTGAGCTGCTGTCACCTCGGAAGGAGCAAGAAATACTGTGCCACTGCATGGAAATCAAAATAGTTCCATTATTTTAATTTCTGATGCCTAGGAATGAACAGAAGATACAAGAAAGAAATCTTTAAATGTGAATGTGACCAATTTGGTGATAAAACACTTTATTTTATTTTATTTTTTTAAAGCTTTCTTTTTTTTTTTAAGATTTTATTTATTTATGAGAGACACAGAGAGAGAGAGAGGCAGAGACACAGGCAGAGAGAGAAGCAGGCTCCATGCAGGGAGCCCCACGTGGGACTCGATCCCAGGTCTCCAGGATCACACCCTGGGCTGAAGGCAGGCACTAAACCGCTGAGCCACCTGGGCTGCCCCTGATAAAACATTTTAAAAAATGAATAATCAAAATAAAACTTGCAGACCAAATGGAGGAACGAAAGTGAAAATAAAAACAGCCCATGGTGGGTCAGTGGGTCCTGCCAGCTGGTTACACAGTTGTCTGGAATCACATGGAATACTTAGTTCGACTGCTGACAGAGCAGGCAACTGAGAGGCAGAGAGGTGAAATGACTTGCCCTCGCCCTATTCTGGTGGATATCACGATTGGTCTCTGCACTCGGCTGTTCAGCATTCTTTCTGTCACCCTATACAGCCACCATGTGTCAATTCTGAGTGACAATAACACGGAGTTTGGGCACCTGTAACTCTTACCTTGAATTCTGCAGGCTTAACACTTCTACTTAGCTTATGAAGTCTGGAGCAACCCTGAGTAGGTTTGGGAATCAAGTAACAACAAACACCACCCTTGAGAGCATGGACTATGGGTTGTGCTTGATATTTGGGATGCAGGCAGTTGAGATCAAACTCTGGTCCCTTTACTCACACCAGCTGTGTGATGCTGGTGTCCCAGGGTTGCCTTAACAAATTATTACAAACTGGCTGGCTTGAAACAACAGAAATGTATTCTCTCACAGTTTTGGAGCTAGAAGTCCAAGATCAAGGTGTCACCGGAGTCATGCTACCTGTGATGGCTTCAGGGAAGAATAATACTTCCTTGCCTTTTCCTAGCTTCTGTGCCTTCCAGCAATCTCTTGGACATTGGCTTGTAGACACTTCATTCCAGTTTCTGCCGAGGTCATCACATGGCTTTCTTCTCCATTTCTCTGTATCCAAATCTTTGTCTCTTTTCTCTTATAAAGACACCAGTTCTTGGATTTACAGCCTGCTGTAATTTAGTATGATCTCATCTTAATTGGATCACATGTGCAAAGACTCTATTTCCAAATGAACATTGTACATCCACAGGTACTAGGAATAAACCAGTAAACCAGTTTTGGGTCTGAATAGCAAAGAATTAATAAAAATTGCATAAGTAACCTAAATAGATGTAAATTTGTGTAGTGTGTTTAAAATAGGCAAGTTTTATAACAAAACTATACTGGAGAAGAACGATTCAGTTTCATAGAAGACATCTCATCTTAAAAAAAGATCTAGATTTTCCGGGAAGAGACATTAGTAATCTGAGAATATACTTTTGCAGAATCTAATGTGGTAAGGGGTCTCCAGAAGTTTCTTTAAAGGTAAACCTTGAGCAATGGCGAAGAACAAGAAAAAGCAGAGAAGTAAAACAGCAGAGTTGTTGAAATTGCTAATGGTTATAACAGTTGAAGTTCTTTTAGAGAATAAATAGAAAAAATATCTGGAGAGGAATCATTTACAATGACTTTTAAGTCATTTAAATTTTAAATCATTTAAAATTGTTCATTCATGTTTTCCATTAAAAATAATTAAAATAAAGATGATGTCACTGATTTCTTCACCTTGCTATGTCCCTCTGTGTGTAGGTTCCTGTTTTCCTTATTTGGCCTTTTTTTTTTTTTTTAAGGTTTTATTTTTAAGTAATCTTTACACTCAGCATCGGGCTGGAACCCACAACCCTGAGATCACAAGTTGCACGCTCCACTGACCACTGTCTGAGCCAACCCCTCCTTATTTTTTTCTATGTTTCAGTCTGACATAATTAGATATGCTTCTATGTAACTCCAAATATTTAATTTAATTAATATTTAATTTAATTTATTTTAGCTTTCCAAGCTATTTAAGCTTGCAGTCTAGGCCTAACAACCTAGCAGAAGTCACTGAAGCACATATGTCCACCTAAAGTGTTATTAAAAAGTAGAACTTTTAATAAACAGAGAGAGATACCAGAATCTATATATCTATCTTGATTCCTCAATCATAGTTAAATGTTTGAAACTGGAAGTAAGAAGTTGACTGCTTTTGAACAACATGTATTTACTAAAGATAGAGTGATGTAAAAAGACCACAATTCTAAATGAGATAAAGTAGCATTGCCATGTGGACCCTGATCTGTAGGTTTCTGTGATGGTCCAGATCCAATATCCTACATAGCCACCCTGAACTCCATTATTCAGAGGTATTCACTAGATTAGTTGGGTTTCTCAATGCAGGCATCACTCAGCCCTTTGGTCTCTGGTTAAGTGGCTTAACAGGGCTGTGGCAGATGGAGTTCTTGTTTCAGCAGAGACTATGACAGTATTTGATTGTCATTTCAGTCACTATGCTACCCTGTTGGCCGATATGGCTCATGCTGCGTATAGACAGTCTTCCTAGGGTGTGATGGCCAATCAGCCAGGTAAACATTAGGGTTGGGCCCTAGGTAAAGAGGAAAATGCTTGGATTGGATTTTCTTATTGGGTTCTTTCTTTCTTTTTTTCTCTATTTCTTCCTTTTTTTTTTTAAGATTTTATTTATTTATTCATGAGAGATACAGAGAAATAGAGAGGCAGAGACACAGGCAGAAGGAGAAGCAGGCTCCATGCAGGAAGCCCGATGTGGAGCTTGATCCCTGGACTCTAGGATCACGCCCTGAACCAAAGGCAGATGCTCAACCGCTGAGCCACCCAGGCATCCCTCATATTGGTTTCATTGATTATCAAAGGCAACATAGGATGCATGTTAAGTATGGAGCCCTCCAAAAAAGTTTGACTAAGCAATACAACACCTAAATGAACAGTCCTCCGTGGTAGTCTCCTTGGGAGGTTATATACTTGTTCAGTGATACCACATTTATGCTGGAATACTTCTTCTTTTTTTGAGGGGTGGGGGTTGCCACCAGGGCCAGTTAGTCATCCATATAAGGATATCATTTTATTATGAATGTTTTATGACTCATATAATCATGGATCTGAGACTTCTTTTGCTCTTAACAAATAAAAATTGACCTCAAACGCTAAATATTTCCTGTCACCAGGGACAAATAAAAGACCATGCTTTAAGCTCTGACAGCTATTCTCAAAACAGAGTTCTGAAAGTTAACTCTGACCAATGTCAGAGTCATTGTGATAATCGCATAGCTTCTAAGAAGACTTCTGAAGGGGAAAACATTCATTTGGATGTAAGTTATGGCATATTTACTAGAAACTACACCATTTTATAGGGTATTCAATATGTCAGGTATAGGTAGTAAGAGGAGTTACGCCATTCACCCAGTAAAAACGGTATGTATATTTTTGTCATTATAAAATGCAGTCTTCTATAAAAGGTGATGTAGCATTTCTAATGAAAGTTTGATCTAAGAATAGCTCTACTACCAAGTTCGGAAAAGTCACCCTAGGGGAAAAAATGCTTAGCAGTTTGTATTTAAATAGCCTCCTTAAATATATTCCTGTTACTCTTTGCATATGACCTTACATATAATTCATATTTATTTATAATTACTTGAGTGAGAAGTATTAAACTCTGGGAACTATAAATTATTAACTTTTTAATGTTCTACTATGAAAGTTAATTTCAGCAGATAAATAGGAAAAAAAAAAGCCTGTAGTACCCTGTTTGGTAGAAGAAAATTCGTGTGAGAAGGGCATAGCCCCACACATTCAGGAGCAAACACAACCCTCCCTCTCACCCCACATTCCTATCAGTTTGTCCATTTTGGTCTCTAGCTGTCCACAGAGGAGGAATTTTACTCTTTGCTTTTGATTACTGTTGGCTTTTTTTTTTTTTTTTTTTTGATCTGGTGTTAGGTCTCCCTGAAGCCAGGCCTACATGACATTGGGTGAATATTCTTTTTTTAAAAAAATATTTATTTATTCATGAGAGACACACAGAGAGAGGCAGAGACATAGGCAGAAGGAGAAGCAGGCTCCCCATGGGGAGCCTGATGTAGGACTCAATCCTGGGACCCTGGGATCAGGATTTGAATCAAAGACAGATGCTCAACCACTGAGTCACCCAGGTGCCCCCATTGGGTGAATATTCTCACTAGTTCCTTCCCTCCCTGTCTCTAGATCTAAGTTCCCAGACTCTTAGCAGGATAGGAAGAGGAGAAAGAAAACTACTTTTTCAACCTTCCTCAAAGCCTGTGAAGTTTTTTCTCACTGTTCTTCCTCTGAGGGATGTAGCTTGTAGCTGGTGAAGATAGATATTTCCAGTGTCTCCTCTTAGGGAGAGGGTGCACCACCCTGTCATGTTGTACCCTCCTCTCCCTTCCCACTTACCCAGCATCCTTGCACCAAAGGGTGCCCCGGGCTCACTTGCACTTCTTTCCTCATCTGCATGCATGATCCAGATGCCCCCCTCCTAGGTGTTCCTGAGACCTCTAGACGTCCAAAGACCCCAATACTTTAATATTCAGATGAATGGTTGTCACTTCACTTGCTGCAGGATCTCCAGTAGTCTTGCTAAGTTGTCTAAAAATCTTCTGGAGGTCTAATCATTCTGTGCTGTAGTCTGGTTCCCTATTTTAGCCTAGATCCTCTTGACCAGGGAGGTTTTCTATGATTGCGTTTCAATCACTATTCATTCCATCTAGTGGCAGAAACTTCATCCTGGCCAATTTCAGGTTAAACCCCTGATTTCTCCCCTTCCTACTTTCTCCCCTTCTAAATTCTGTGCAGGGGTGGGGTGGGTGGGCTTATGCTGCCAGAGCATCAAGAATGGTGATGGTGGGATCCAGCCTATTTCCCCCATCTGCCCATGCAAGGTCTTCAGTTAAGAGTGGTCATGTCTGGTTCTTGTCTTTCTTGCTTCTTCACACTGGTGTTTGTTGAGATGTCCTTTGTTCTGTGCAGTCTATTCCGATCACGGCTGGTGGGATCTCCTTGCCCTGACCGCAAGGCCTCCACAGATCTCCTGGTTGTCAGCTCCACATCTGGGCAACTCTTGGCAAGTAAGGAAAATATTCTGCTGAGTCCTGCGGCACCTTGGTGGGCCCGGGGAAATGAGTGAGGCTGGCGTAGGTCTGCCCTTCTTGGCACACAGACGTCCCTACACCATGTGGGGTACAGAGGACTTCTGGGAGCTTTCCCACCTGGCTAGCAAGTCCCTGGTTTGCTTTGCTCTCAGATCCTCAAATTCTCTGGGGATCTTCCCCCAGGGCTGGTCTGGAAACAGGGCACAGGAGTACTTCTCAAAGACACCAAAGATAACTTTTATCTTATTTCTCTCTGGCTCTCCCTTTCCATAATCTGGAGAACATCTCCAGGGGGTTGGAGTAGGGACAGAAAGAACAGGATTTGACTAATTACCTATTGTTTTAAATCTATAATTTATGCCTGGAATCCTAAGATTTCATTTAAAAAAATTTCCCCTCTTTTTTATTTTATTTTTTAATATTTTATTTAAATTCAATTTGCCAACATATAGTATAACACCCAGTGCTCATGCCATGCCATCAAGTGCCCTCCTTAGTGCCCGTCACCCAGTCACCCCATCTCCCCACCCTCCTCTCTTTCTGCAACACTTGGTTTCCCACAGTTAGGAATTTCTCATGGTTTGTCTTCCTCTCTAATTTTTCCCTGCTCAGTTTCCCTCCTTTCCCTTACCCTCCAGCTCCATCTACATCGAAGCAAATGGTAGGTATTCATCCTTTTTGATGGCTGAGTAATATTCCATTGTGTATATAGACCACATCTTCTTTATCCATTCATCTGTTGAAGGACATTGTGGCTCCTTCCAGTTTGGTTATTGCAGACATTGCTGCGGTGAACCTTGAGGGGCAGGTCATTTCACTACATCTGTATCTTTGGGATAAATACCCAGTAGTGCAATTGCTGGGTCGTAGGATAGCTCTATTTTTAACTTCTTGAGGAGCCTCCACACTGTTTTCCAGAGAGGCTGCAGCATCTTGCTTTTCCACCAACAGTGCAAGAGGGGTCCCCTTTCTCTACATCCTTGCCAACATTTGTTGTTTCCTGTCTTGTTCATTTTAGACATTCTTACTGGTGTAAAGTGGTATCTCACTGTGGTTTGGATGGAATCCTAAGACCTTAAAAGTCAAAAGCCCAGAACACAGCCCAGTACCCTGCTTTAATATCCTGCTCCTCATGGAATGCTGTAGCTGGGGAAGTGGGAAGTCAGGAAAGGGTAAGGGTCAGAAAGTGGGAAGTGTGGGGAATGGGCACTACTCCAGGTAACATTTCAAAATAATATCTTGCCGCCTGAACAAATCTTCTTCTGAAGTTTTGGAAGCAATGAGTAACAGAGGTGTTTGCAGGGCAGTGCATGGCTGGGAATCACTGAAAAGTCCACCCCTACCCCCTCCAGGGCTCTAGGAATTTCTCCCATCTGTCTCGTCGTCCTCAAGCTCTGGTCTTCCAGGGCAAATAAACTGGTTCCCTCACTCTTTCTTTTCTCTTCTCATCTCTGCTCCCCAAAGCGCCTCCCTTTCTGTCTACCTACAGATACTCCAAATTCAGCTCAGTTTGTATCATCCACTTCTTCCAGAGCAAGACCTGGAGTGAGGAAGGGCCTCCACAGAGGACGTTCACATCCAAAGATTCCAAAGATCCAAAAATCCAAAGATTCCCTCTGGGATTTTTCCTATAAAAGGAACAATTCCCAGGACGCTTGGCTGGCTCAGTCCAAGGAGCTTGTGGCTCTTGATCTTGGGGTTGTGAGTTTGAGCCCCACATTGGGAGTAGAGATTACTTACAATAAAGAAATATTTTTTTTAAAAAAGGAGCAATTTCCCACCCCGTTCTGTACAAAGGTTCATGAATTCACCTCCCTCCTATTATTTGAAAACAATCACAGTCCTATTTTGCTGTAAATAAAAAAACTTCCTTCCTCTTTCACCTACATGTAAACATAGATTTTTATTACTGTTTTGAATTATATGCATATTTTTTTAAAAAGTGGAAGTCACTTATTTTCAAGGATTTGCTAACAGTTTCACCAAGTTTCAAAACCCAAGAAAACAGCCAACTACATTTGCATGCAAAGCCTCACATTTCCCTGCTTCTAAAAATTCATACTTCCTTAACAGTTCTCCTCCTCCCAGAGCTCAGAGAATCGAAATCCAAACCGGCTGCAGGCATATCGCCCAGTTCGCTCAGTGACACAGAAACTGAATGAAAACTTTTGTTAAAGGGGGAGGGAATGGAGACACCGAGGACGCTGTATTTATATGTATTGGTGCTGGATTTACCTAGAATAGTAAGCAAGATTTTGAAGGAGACCAAATATGTCATTCCAGAATATGCCTCGAAATTGATATCAAAACTATTTTGAGCTAAACGTACTTAAAAAAAAAAAAAACCATCAGGTACAAGAATGACACTGACTATCCCCCCTTTTCTAACTAAATGCAGAAGATAAAACCCCCATATGGAAGATGTCTTTCCCAAACCAGAAGGAAAGTAACGTTCTTATCAAGACAGGATGTTGAGACTGAGAGAATTCTGTACAAATAGGCCCTGTTCAAATTCTTATCTTTCTTTAGCCTCCCCACATAACTGAGTTACTTTTCCACAATTGCCTCTACTTCAACCTAATATAAAGGCTTGTAGGTTTTGCGACTACTTTGAGTCTTCATTTCCTTCTGTGGGCCGTAGTGCCAGGCGAAACTTGCATTAAATTTTTTTTGTATGCTTTTCTCCTCTTTATCTTATGTCAATTAAATTCTCAGACTCAGTGAAGACCCTAAGAGGGTAGAGAGAATCTTAAGCAGACTCCGGGTCAGTGGATAGCCTGTCATGGGGCTTGATCTCACGACCCCAAGATCATGATCTGAGGCAAAATCAAGAGTCAGATGCTTAGCCTACTGAACCACCCAGGCGCCCCACAAAATATATATTTTTAAGGAACTAACTTATAATTTTTGTCTACATTTAATCTTTTAAAAGTCAAATAATCCTAGAAGGGAAAGGGTCTGGAGACAGATGTTTCACTGGAGTGTTCAGACTTAGACGCAGCTTTTGGATTCAGCTTGTTCCTCAAACCCTTCACACAGGCCATACATACTCCCTCCAGCTTCTCCAGAGAAGGTACAGCTCCCTTCTTCTGTGTGATGGGGTGGATGGGAACCACTGATCTCCTTGCTCCATATACAGTCCCAACCATTCCCTGCCCCTTCAACCCGTCCATGGCATCTCAGGCCTATAATTTTGAGCTTCTCTAGGATTCTGCAGCTACTTTGCCAACTCCTTTGCCATTCTTCTACCTGCTGTTCTTCTTCATGTTTTGAGATTCTGAACCATGTTTCCTGCTAGGCTGGCCCTGAGAATGCACATCTCTGTTCTACTTATAGGGAGTGAGTTTGACTCAGGGCCTGGTGATATCTGCTGAGTACTATTTTTTACCAAGTGTTGCTCTGCTGGGGTTGTGGCCTCTGCTCTGTCCTGGGTACTGTGTCCTCTCTTACACACTGAGGCCCTCGGAGTTTATTTTTTGGTAGTCACCTTGAGGCCGCACAATTTCACAGTGGCACCATAATCATAAAGAAGGAAGGTTGACTCTGTTTCCTCTGTATTTAATGCAGGCAAATGGGTTTAAAGCAAAGTCACTTGGACCCAGTGGGTTTAAGTTTAGAACAGCTCTTTCTTCTCCTTATTACTCCTGGTGGTCTCTCTGTTGGACTCAGACATGTGCACAGAGAGCTCAGCAGGGGCCGAGCCCATAGACAGTCACTTTGATATTCTAGAAATGTATCACTTCTTATTTTAGGAATCAGAGAAACCTCCTTGACAGTGTTTCTAGCCTCTAGCTCTTTTTTTCATTCTTCAACCCTATGTTCATATCATTCCAGACATTCCCAATCATTTTAACTGCCCTGGCTCAAAAATCTTCCACACTTCACTGTTTTTTTCATAAGGGATAATCCAAACTCCTTGGACTTCATTTAGGGCCTTTTCCCATTTGGCTTCATCCTACTTTTCCGAAGAATTTCTTACTCTTCCTCTGTGCTGACTCTACTCCAATTGATTGATACTCGTAATTTCTCAATGTGCATTAGTCATTTTGTGGTCATACCTTGCAGAGTGTTCCTCTTTTCTCACTCCACATGTTCTCTCTCATCCCCCCAGGTCAAGCTTAAGACTGTCTTTCTCTTCAAAGTGTTTCCAGTTTATTCCAATCTGGAGGCCCAGCTATCTGTGGAATTTTATAGTATTTGTGGCAGTAGCTGTCATTTGACAATTATACAGAGCCTTGTGCTATTTCATGTACATCGATATCTCAAAACACAACAGCTTGGCTAACACAGATCCATTTCTCTGGGCACAGAGAGGCACAGACACCTCTGGAGGGAAGCTGTGGGATTCCTTGGCATTGATTAGTAATCATGAGTAAGGAAAAGGCAGAGGTGCTGTCTTGGATCCTGGAGAAAAGTCAGAACTGGGCCCCTGCAGCTCTGCAGAGCCAGCATTTCCTAGGACTCGGGCATCCCTAGCACTGAGCCTGGGTAGCTGTCATGTTGGCCATATCTGTTGTAGCCTCTGGTCTCTGATGGGCTTCTACATCCAGTGAATTTTTTGATCTTCACTCGTCCGGGCCTTAGGGCCTTTGGTTTCTTTGAAACTCTCAGCACCGGGGAGTCTGGGTGGCAAAGTTGGTTAAGTGGCCGACACTTGATCTGGACTCAGGTCATGATCTCAAGGTGGTGAGATGGAGCCCCGTATCTGGCTCTGTGCTCAGCACAGAGACTGCTTGAGATTCTCTCTAACCTCCGCCCCTCCAGCTCCTGGGCTCCTCCTGCTTGCACATGTGCACCATCTCGCTCTCCCAAATCAATCAATCAATCTTAAAAAAAGAAAGAAAGAAAGAAAGAAAGAAAGAAAGAAACCTCCAGCACCAACATTTTTAGTCCTGCTGTCCCTTTTCATTCAGGTCCATGCCCAAGTAGTTGCATTTCATCCCGAATCATATCTAAATTAACCTCACCCAACAGTCTGTATGGCATCATCCTGTTTTTCTTTTTTTTCATAGCACGTATCTGAAAAATGTTTGCTTATTTATGCTGTTTCATGTGTTTACAGCAGCCCTATCAATCTTGTTTATTCCTGCATTCCCAGCACTTAGAATAGTGCTAACATATAGTAGGTGCTAAACACATGTTTACTGAATGAGTACATAAACTGGAGAAGGACCTTTGGACCGTTTCTTGCATTTGAGCAAAGAGAGTTGTAACTCTGTTGTGAAGAAGGAGGAGGAGAGGTTGGGTGGCAGAAGGCTACAACCAGAGCTCTGAACCCTGTCCCTTCTCAGCCAGCCCCAGGTTTCCAGGGAGAGCCACATTCATGGCTTTCAGGGCCTGGGAAGCCCAGTGATCCTCTAGTTACCCCAGTATTGAGTTCAGTACAACCACAATGCCCCCTACAATGCCCTAGGGCACTGTTGGCCTCAGGGGAACTCTGGTCAGCGGGCCATAGTGTTGATGAGGGAGCTCCCCAAACTTCCTTTGGGTATGCAAGCTCTAGGCTAGCGAGCAACCATGCTAGAACAGTGGCTGTTAAGTATGTTCCTTTTTTTTTTTTTTTTTTTTACAAATTAAGTACTTTTTACCTTTTCAACTTTCTCATTGAAGTGTAACTTGTGTGTTGTGAAATGTACAAATATTAAGTGAAATCTTACATCTGTGTACACCTGTGTAACTGTCACCCAGACCAAGAAGTATTCAGCATCCTAGCAGATTCCTTCTTGCTTGAAGTGATATCCCCTGAGGGTAACCTGACCTAGATCCCCATAGATTATTTCTGCCTTTTTTGGGGAACATCATATAAAAGGAATTATACAGTAAGCGTTTCATTTTTTTGAAAGTGGTTATCTAGCCTGACGCTGCATGAACGGGAAAGGGATAAGAACTTTTGCATTCTCCCTCCGTCTGCAGTAGTGTGAGTCAGGCAGCGGGGCGTTTGAATCGTGACTCACTCCCTGTATAACCTCCAGCTGCTTATTCAGCCTTGTTGAACCTTGGTTTTTCTTCATTAGGAAATAGAGTAATTAATTATTCCTACTTTGGAAAGTGCTTGTTAAGATGAGTAATGTATGCAAAGTGCCTCATGCAGTGCCTGGCACATAGTGGGTGCTTGATAAATGTGTGTTGGATAAATAAAGCTTTATATATATTCTTGGCTAGAGTAGGCATTCATTAAACATACACTCAAATAATCTCTTGGCCGTGTTCTTGCTTGTACTATAGATTTCTCTTGTCTTCTGTGAACTACCTCTAGGAATCAGTTTAAACATAAGGGTGTGTGTGGCCAAGGACTTCTGTCAAGATTTCTTATACTTTCTGGAATTAAATGTGTGACTTTGGCTTACTTCCTTCGGATTTTACAAACCAGAGTTAAATACTGGGGATGGGGGTAAGGGCCATAAAATGGGCTTTTTCAGTTTGGACATTTCACTTTAGTACGAGAAACATTTGGGCAGCCCGGGTGGCTCAGAGGTTTAGCTCCTGCCTTCGGCCCAGGGCGTGATCCCGGGGTCCTGGGATCGAGTCCTGCATCGGGCTCCCTGCAGGGAGCCTGCTTCTTCCTCTGCCTGTGTCTCTGCCTCTCTCTCCGTGTCTCTCATAAATAAATGCAATCTTAAAAAAAAAAAAGAAATATTTGTGGAACACGTGCAAAGCTCAATGTTGCTCCTTCCCGTTTCATTCGTGCCCTCATCCACTCACAGGTGAGACTCCACCTGCAGAGCACCTCACTTTCAAGGGCCCCGCTCAGGGCGAGGGCCGGTCCCTTTAAGGCCCTGGAAAGGGTTTCGGTGTTGGTTTCGGCGGCGAGGCCACGCCCCGTCACGTGTGCGCAGCCCCAA
This sequence comes from Vulpes vulpes, assembly GCF_048418805.1. Lineage (NCBI taxonomy): Eukaryota > Metazoa > Chordata > Mammalia > Carnivora > Canidae > Vulpes > Vulpes vulpes. Next base: position 133,583,744 of record NC_132783.1, on the reverse strand, counting down.
AGGGGCGGGGCCGGCGTCTCCGGGCTTCCGTCACTTCCGTTTCTCTGTCAGTTGCAAGCGAGCGAGCAGAAGGCAGTTCGGCCGCGAGAGTGGAGCGTGAGTGCCGGCTCCCCGCCCCCACCCCTCGAACCCGGCCTGGCCGCCCCCGCCCCCGCCCCGGGCCGCGAGCCGCCCGCGGCCTCTCCCCCGCCCGCAGGCCGCGGCCGCGCGAACGGCGGCGCCGCCGGGCCTCGCCCGCCTCCGTCGGCGACCCGCGCCCCGGCGCCGCAGGCCCCTCGGCGCCACACGCTGGCTCCGGGCTTGGCTCTGGCGCGGCGGCCGCGGGCGGCGGGGGGCGGCGGGGCGCGGCCGGGCGGGGGCGGGGAGCCGCGAGGACGGGGCCGGGACGCCCCCCGGGACAATGCAGCGGCGGCGCGGACGCCGGCCCCCCCCCGAGGCCTGGCTGGGGCTCCCGGGCCGGCGCCCAGGGTGGGGGGGGCCGTGTGGGGGAGGGCGAGGGCGGCCCCCGTCGGAGCGGGGCTGAGGGGGCGGGGGGAGGGCGGCCGGCGCGCGGGGGAGCTCACGCTTCGAGAGGAGAAAATGGCGCTTGGTGCAAGTCCCTCCCCTTCCACACGGTCTCCTCCGCACTCGGCCGCCTCCCACGCCCCCTGCGACCGGCCTGCCTCCCCCTCCTCAGCCGCCGCGGCCCGGCGTTCCGGCCGCGTCCTCGCGCGCGCCCCCCTCGCGGCCGCGGGCCCCGCACGCCCGCCTGGCCCCAGTTAGTCCCGGTTGATTCTCCCCTCGGCTTTTCCAGTCCTCCCTCCACGCCATTCCTCAAGGACCGAAGATCCCCCCCCCCGTGGCGTTTTTGTATATTATTCTACGCTTTAGCATTTTAGTATCACCTGCCTGAATTACTGGCCTTCCTCCTTTTTCTTTTGAAGGGTGAAGATTGATGAAGTAAACGAGGAAATGTATCTTGTCCAGAGCTCAGAGTGGCTTCAGTTAGCATTACCTTTTTCTTCTTTTTTTTTTTTTTAAATGTTTTGTTTTGGTTTTTGTTTTTGTTGAATGGCCTTCTAATTTGGGTTAATTACGAGGTCGTTCTTTGAAATGATCTTAGGCTGCCCTCCCCTCCCCCCCCCCCCCCCCCCCCCCGCCTCGCCCGCAGCTTTTAATAGACCGTATAGTTATGCTTGACTGTTTCAAAGTGAAAAAAAAAAAAAGGTTATGTCTAATTTAATTACCTTTTAAAAAAATGATTGTTGACGTTATTAGCTACTAGCGTAGAAAAACCTGAATTGCTTTTTGGAGTTCTGGTTGTAAAATGGAGCAGTAGCAGCCATAGGATATAAAATGTGGTTCTGAACGCTGCTGGTTCATCCCCCCCCCCCCCCCCCCCGAATTTACTGTTCTCATCAAGAAATTACCAGTTAAAATCAGCATGGCTGGTTGAGCATGTTTGAGCTTTTTGAAATTAGTGGCCAGGATCGGGATGGATGGCCCACTTCTTTTACCTTGACCTCTTCTTGTGGAACACATTTAGCGTTGGTGCCAAGGCAAGTTTAATCTGGAGAGCTGGATTCCTTAGTATTCTTTGAGGAGAAAATGAAGTTTTTTTTTTCTTTTTTTTTCCCCCTTTTATTCAACATTTACAGACTGTGTGCTGCATAGATGGGGCCCTTTAGGGAGTACAAAAACTAATAGGACTCAGTCTTTTTGGAGATGGAGACAGCCTAAGATACTTTGATAATTCAAATTCACCTGGTATTATAAAGTGTCTTGAAGAGAGTGTCTTGGAATGCTCTGAAATTTGGGCTTTAGCTTTTTTTTTTTTTTTTTTTTTTAAGTCTCTGCAAACGTAGATCTGCACAGGACTCTGTCCTGCTGTGCTCAGGCACTCAGTAAAAGTCTACTGGAAAGCAGGATACTGGGTTATGTACTATGTACCTCTGGGGGAGCTAGGGTCACAGTATGAATTTGAGAAAAGATTTTGCCCCTCCCCTAAGCAGATTCTTCAAAATTTAGTTATATTTCAGAGTGGAACATCAGTGTGAAATGTAATGAACTGTAAAAAATTATGTACAGCCGTGTGAACTCTGAATTAGTGCTTATTTTGATGGCATGGTCAAAAAGCCAAGGAAAATAAACAAAATATGAAAAAATAGGATTATATGGGCAAATGAATTACATCTGTATAGTGCAGCTGTTCCCCGTGTTCTCTGAATGTTGAGGTCAGTTCATGCAATGAATAATGCTGTTAGGTCTCATCAGTGAGAAATAGAAAGTAGTGCTGAGAATTTTCCTATTCCTGGTTTTAACAGAGATTGCTGTCAGCTGCCTTGTAATTTGTCTTACTCATAAATCTCTTAACTCGTCTAAAATGAAGTATAAAAAGACTCAATGGGCTTTGAGAAAGGGGTATAGGAGTGTGAGATGTGTATGACATTGAATTCTTTCTCTTTGCGGGATTCTCCTGGCTAGTTCTGGGTGTTCTTTTCAATTGGAAGAGTATAGACTAAGAATTTTAGCATTGTGCTTAGCGTAACAACTCCAATACCACAAAATGGTAGAACCATGAAACTTCCTGAATTTTTGCTTCGGAAGGAGTTAAGTCGAAGGTAATGTACAATTTGTAAATTATTGTGTATAATGTATTTTTCTTTCAGAATGCCTAAATCAAAGGAACTTGTTTCTTCAAGCTCTTCTGGCAGCGATTCTGACAGTGAGGTTGACAAAAAGGTGACTATTAATGCAAGTCATTTCTCTGATACTTCATTCAGCAGTATTTCTCGCATTCAGGTCTGAAGGACAGTAAGGCGTATGGGAATGGTAATGGGAGAGCCTAGATGGGGGTCTCTGAAAGTGCACATGGCTCCTGGACCACTTGATCAAGGTGCCTAGAGTACTTGGACGAGCAGGCTCCTGGCCCCTACGCCTGACTTGAGCAAATCTTTAGACTTAAAGGAGTCTCACAACGAGGACTTCTAGGAACCCTAAAGCTATAGAATCACCACCTTATTCCCTAAGGGGAGTAGCATTAGAATTAGGCCAGAGCCTCTGCCTTTATTCAGAAATTTGACTGCCTTCTCAGCCATTGATCTTTATCCAGCCCACTAGGATTACTTAAAATCTACCAAGCTTACATTTTAGGTTAGATTATTATTTACTCTGGTCCTCTCCTTTTAGTTAAATCAAGACCCAGCAAAGCTAACATGAAATTATTCATTGTGACAGTGGGCTTTTTGCATGAGATGACAACTCTGCTGAAAGTGTTGTATTCCGCCTAACTGAGCAACTCACACTGTAGTCAGAGCTTCCTTCAATGCAGAACTGTTTTTTATTTCCTAGGAGCTTGCATAATGATGTCTCAAGTTCATTTGGCAGTGTTAGTTAAGTGAGCTTATGGGAAACTTTTGGATAAGATGGACCTTTAGGGAAATACAGAATATTAACCTAAAGGTTGGAATAAGGGATCCCTGGGTGGCGCAGCGGTTTGGCGCCTGCCTTTGGCCCAGGGCGTGATCCTGGAGACCCGGGATCGAATCCCACGTCGGGCTCCCGGTGCATGGAGCCTGCTTCTCCCTCTGCCTGTGTCTCTGCCTCTCTCTCTCTCTCTGTGACTGTCATAAATAAATAAAAATTTAAAAAAAAAAAAAAATAAAGGTTGGAATAAGACCTCAAAGAGCATACATAGCTATACTCCAGAAAAAAATATCTATTAGTTTTTTTTTTTATTTGCACTAAGTATGGCTTTTGGATATTCATTTAATAAATTTTTACTGAGCTCTTATGTGCCAGTCCATAGAGAATATCCAGGCCCTGATGTAAAGAAAAATTACTTTCTGCTTTATTGAGCTGAGTTAATTTTTGCTGTTTGTCCAGAATAGTACTATTAATCCTATAAACACATTAAATACATTCATTTTTTTCAGTTTATATACATGTGTATATTTTACCTACTTCCATCTAATTTAGTAATATACTAACATTAGTTTTTACTTCCCATTAGGGAACATGACTGCCCTCTGCTGTTTAGGTTTGGAACTCTGCTGGTTTTCATTGGCTGTTAGGTTGTATTAAGAATGAGGCTATATAAAGTTTTTACAATGCTGCTTTATTTAAAACATTGTTTTGATTTTGAATGCTAATCTAGCATATTGCTGTCCACTTCCAGTGAAATTTTCTTTTTTTTTTTTTTTGTGATAAGGGAGTTCTTGAGTTGTTGACTTCTAATGCCCAGTAGTAAATAGCTTTCTTAGCATATTCCTAAGTTTTCAAAGTCAATTTAAGTCCCTTTTGAAATAGGCAGGGCATAAATAACATCCTAGATTAGAGTTAGTTGGTTATGTTTTTTCTAATTAATACATATTTTTTATAAGAAACAAGTTGCTAACTTTAGTAGACTTACGGCTTCCAAAAGCTTATTCAAAAGCAGCAGGCCTTCATTTCTATCTTTTTTACCCCCTTCCAAGGAAATCATATGTGGGATACTGGTCTAGAAAAGAATTGTTTCTCTGGTTATTATCACTGTGATGCCTGAAGTGGTTTTTTTTTGGCTTCTGAGAACATATTTTGAAAACACTGTTAGATCTTAGCTCCATAGTTATATCATCAAGTGAAACTTGCCTGTGTATGTATTTATGGTTTTCTTTCTTAATAAATGCAGTCCTTTGATCTTTTAAGTTTTAAAAAGTAATGAAGTGTTGAACCTGAGATGTGTCTTATGTCTGCAAATTTTAACCATTATGCTTGTTTTTCTTTCAAGTTAAAGAGGAAAAAGCAAGTTACGCCAGAGAAACCTGTGAAGAAGCAAAAGACTGGCGAAACTTCAAGAGCCCTGTCATCCTCTAAGCAGAGCAGCAGCAGCAGAGATGATAACATGTTTCAGGTAATTTCCTTAGATCCAGAGGAATTGATCTGACAGATGTTAAAAGTAATCTAACATGTATCATATTAAGGATATTTCATAGAAATTATAAGATGGTAGATTATTGTTAAAGTCTAGCCTATAGTTTGGCTAAGTGTAAAACAATTTAAAAGTTACAGACATCCAAAAAGATTGATAACTGCACATTTATTAGGAAGCAGTTTGGAGGAGGTAGGTCTAGTATTGGGCTGTGTGATATGGATGGGATATTACTGGAGAAGCAGCACCAATTTGGCCTACATAGTTTGGGCTTGATAAGAAGAGGTGACGGGCACCTGGGTGACTCAGTAGGTTAAGCGTCGGACTCTTGATTTCTGCTCAGGGTTCTGGGATGGAGCCTGTGTTGGACTCTGCCCTCAGCAGGGTACTTGCTTGAGATTCTCTCTCTCCTCCTCTCTCTGCCCCTCCCCCTACTCATGCTTGCTCATGCTCTAAAATAAACCTTAAAAAGAAAGAAAAAAAAAAACAAAAAAAAACAGTGGCAAATAGATTTACTGAAATTGGCCCTCTGTATATTATGGGGAATAAAATAGGATTGAAAATCTAGGTAAAGCAAGGGAAATGTTTCAAGAAGGTGGGGCGGGGGGGCAAATATTAGTTGAAGCCAAAATGTTGGACAGATTGAAGCTGCAAACATTTGACTTGTATACATGTATGCATATATGTACACACATGTATGTACATATAAAACACATTATTTCATAATATATATTTTAAACTACATATTTTTAACTTTCTGATGGCCTTGAAAGATAATGCCAGGGTTAAGGTTAAATACATATTTTTAACTTCCTGATGGCCTTGAAAGATAATGCCAGGATTAAGGTTAGAATGGGAAAATAGGGGTGTCTGGGTCACTCAGTTAAGGGTCTGCCTTTGTTTTGTCCAAGGGCCCCACGGTTGGCCCTGGGATCGAGCCAGTCAGGCTTCCAGGAGGAGTCTGCTTTTCCCTTTTCTCTCCCCCTGCTTTTTTTTTCTCTTTGTCTCTCAAATAAATAGATAAAATCTTTTTTTAAAAAAAAAGATTGGGAAAATAGAAGTTGGATATTTTTACTCGCTTTTGCTTAGTTCTGTGTGTGGATAAGGAAAACACACATAATGGCTATATATAATACGATGGAACACAGAATATGCTAAGACAGATTTCAGGTACACTGATCCCATGATAAATGGTAACTAAACTGATACTGTAATTTTCTTGACTAGTAATCATTTCACTATGATTATATCAAGTCATGTATTTCTCTGTCAAAAAATATTAAAAGTATAGACAAAATGCAGATGAATTCTTTAGTTATGGGTAGAATAGGGGAGGAGACTAATTTGGTAGAGAACATCAGTCATTGTATATAAGGAAGAATTATGAAAGGGCCCTCATTTCTTTGAGTTGATAATAAGTTGAATGATTACTGTATTTCATCAGACCTTGCTGAATTCTGGGTGTGTAGTGATGAGCCAAGTAGATGTGGTCTCTGGTTCCATGGAATTTATGAGGATAAATATTATAGTCATAAAACACATAATTTAAGTTATGATAGGGGCTGAGAAGTAAAAAGGCAGATTGTTTTAACAGAGAAGTTGCTCTAGGAATTTCTTTCTAAAGAAGTGGTACTTGAAGCTTAAGGCATAAAGGAGGGAGCCAGTCACATGAAGAGGGAATCCTTTTCAGAGTAGAGAGACTTGTGCAAATATTTTGTGGCTGGAACTTGGGAATTCTGGTTGAGTGTAGATCTAGTTGGTAAGGAGGTTGAGGGGCAGGTCTTGTGCCATTTTCCTGTTGGAAGGTCATTTTTAGGAGTTTGAGTATTATTCTAAGTGCTGTGGGAAGCTCTCTTAAGGGGCAGAATGAAATGTGATATCTGTAAGAGGCTGTCCCTTCCTTTCATAGACTCTGTTATGTAGAATGAAGTGCTGCGTAGGAATATTTTAACTTAATATGTGCCATGGAGGTAAAAACTTTCAAGTACCTGGGCAACTATCTTGGGCTTTTCTCTGATCTGTTCTTGTTCACCATATACCTACCTTTTGCCTGTGTAATAAGAGTATCTGTGTTATTTTAATGGGTTTTATCTTGTACATTGAAGAAACCAGGACCCACATTTAGAGATTGTATTCTGTTAGAACAGCTTGGGGAAAACCAGATCTATTTTTAGGGGATGGTTATTTCACCAAATAAAGTGAGTTCATTTTTAAAATCTCACTTGGAAAGCTTCTTGAACATACAGCTACGAGGCTCCTCACCCATTTGAAAGTGCCTCTAGGAGGAACCAGGTATTTTATTTTTAAAGTGACTTTTCAGAGATCTTAGTAGTGATTATCCCTAAGAGATAATCTTTAGTTTTGTTGCCATTATAGCTTTTTCCTTGTAATGGTATTTTGGCTACAGAAAAATAGCTGGGTGGTAATACTTAATTTTAATTGGTTTAAGAGCATGTTAGAATACATTGGTTGTATAATATAAAACGAGGGCTTCATTTTCATTTGTTTTTTTTTTTTTTCATTTTTGTTCTTTTTTTTTTTATTTGTTTTTTTTTTTTTTCATTTTCATTTGTAATAATGGTTTGATAATTTTATTAGCCGGGTGAAGGGTGAGGTTTTTGGAAGGAAAAATTAAACTCGTGTTTTGTAAAGGGGTGTGTGTGTTTATAAATAGCTATGTGTTTTTTATGTGTTTTTTTTTTTTTAACACCAAGAAAGGGCCTTGAAGACAGCTCACCAAATGGAACTTGTTAAGACATTGCTAGCATCTGTCAGGACTCAAGTTCTCAGTCATACGTTGTCAAAAACAAATAAGATCTAAAATCTAAATTAGAACTGTTTGGCTATTAGTAACTCTAAGACAAGATTTTTTTTTAATCTCCATATCCATCACTTGAGAAATAATCGTCTGGTAAGCAGCGTACATAAACATAAGCAGCTCTTTAAATGTAATACTTGAAGAGAATTGTACCCAAGGAAAGTCATTGCACTGATCATTCAAACTCCAGAATGTTTTGGGCAGAATCTTGACTAGAGAGGAAATACTACTAGATGCTTGGCTTGTGTCTGGTTCCTTCAGCTCTGAATTTAAGAACTTGGTTTCAAAGAGACATCATCTCCTTGAGGTAGGACTTACGTGATCTTAAAGACAGTCCAGAGACCTATTTGTAAAGATTTAGAACCTGTGTCCTAAAAGGTTAGAATGTTAGAATGGTTGAGACAGGGGACTTGGATCTGTATGTTTCTTCAAAGGTAAACAAGGGTAAGTAATACTACCCTAGTTGATTTAATTATTTAAGGATAAACCTGATCCTTTAAGATTCTGTCATTACAGAGACAGTTTTCTTTTTAAAGATTTTATTTATTTATTCATGAGAGACACATAGAGAAGCAGAGACACAGGCACAGGGAGAAGCAGGCTCCATGCAGGGAGCCTGACGTGGTACTTGATTCCGGGTGTCCAGGATCACGCCCTGGACTGAAGGCAGCGCTAAACTGTTGAGCCACCGGGGCTGCCCAGGACAATTTTTTAAAAAAAGATTTTATTTATTGGACAGAGAGCAAGTGCACGCACACAAGTTGGGAGTAGGAAAGGGAGCTCTATGTGAGACTCGACCCCAGGACCTTAGGATCATGACCTGAGCCTAGGGAAGACACTGACTGACTGAGCTACTCAGGAACCCCAACAGAGACCATTCTTAAGCTGGTGTGACGTTGAGGATTCAGATATGTATTCTAGAAACTCATGAAATTATTTTCTTCTTTGAATTTTTTTTGGTATATGAAAGAATTATTCATAACTTTGATCAGATCTCTAAAGGAGAAGTTAATCAAAAAAATTTAAGAATTAGTGTTCAATATAATGTACATGCTTTTTTCCCCCCTTGTTAAATTCCACATTATATGCATGTAAGATTATATGCATTCTGTCATCTGATTTTATTATTTCCTCTCCTAACACAATTGTAGAGATATTTATTCTTCTCTCTTTTTTTTAAAAGAGTTTATTTATTCATGAGAGACACAGGCAGAGGGAGAAGCAGGCTTCATGCAAGGAGCCTGATGCTGGGACCCTGGGATCACGCCTGAAGGCAGACCCCCAACTGCTGGGCCACCCAGCCATCCCTCTTTATTAATCTTGTCTATATATTATTCCTTCTCGTTTCTTTTCTTTTTTTTTTTTTTTTTTCTTTTGGTGGCGGGAAGGGAGTTGGTGACTTTGTCAGCTTCATTTTTCCTCAAGGGAGTGATGACTGTTGGGCAAGTTCCTTTCTTTTTTTAATAAACATTATTGAGAGATAGTTTATATATATATAATGAAATGTGCACATTAAGCATAATTTGGTGAGCTGTGGTAAATGAACACGCTCTTGTAACAAGGCTCTGTTATCCCAGAAAGTTCCCTCTTGCCTTCCCTTTGCAGGCATTCCCTCCATCTGAGGTAACCACTGATCTGATTTTATCACTATAGATTTTTTTTGCTTGTTCTAGAAGCTCGTATAAACAGAATCCTACGATTTGTATTGTTTTGGGCCTGGTTTTTGCTCAGCATAACATCTTGGGGCCAGTTCTTATTGTATCAGTAGTTCCATTTTATTGCTGAGTAGTATTCCAGTGTAGGGTTATATAACAGTTTGTTTATCCATTCACTTTGGATAGACCTTGGGCTGTTAGGAATAAAGCTGATGGGAACATTCTTGTTCAAGTTTTGTGGATTTATTTTTTTCCTTGTTGGGTCAGTATCAGATGCATTTACTGGGCCATAGGCTAAGTGTATGTTTAGCTTTATAAGAAGCTGTCAAAACTCTTTTCTGTAGTAGCTGTACCATTTTATGCACCCACCAGCAACATGTGAGATTCTAGTTGCTTCATATCCTCATTGGGTTTTGTCAGGGTTTAATGCTACTCCCCTAAGTTACTGGATGTGTACTAGGAGCTTGTTACAGTTTACTTTGCATTTGTCTCCTGTCTTAATCTTTTTTGGAAGATTTTGTTCAAGTCTTTTTTTTTTGTCCATTAAAAAAATAGAGGTCATTTGATTTATTGAGTTGAAAGAGTTCTTAATGTATTTTAGATACGAGTTCTTTGTCAGCTATCAGTATAGTGGATATTTTCTTTAGGTCTGTGGCTTGCCTGTTAATCTTCTTAGGCATTTTTAAGAAGTTTTAATTTTGATTAAATCAGTTTTTATCACTTTTCTTTTTTGGTTAATTTTTTTTTTTTAAGATTTTATTTATTCATGAGAGAGACATAGGCAGAGGGAGAAGTAAGCTCCATGCAGGGAGACTGACGTGGGACTTGATCCCGGGTCTCTAGGATCATGCCCTGGGCCGAAGGTGGCTCTAAACCCGCTGAGCACTGAACTACCTGGGCTACCCTGGGTAATGCTTTTTAATGACATTTCTCTACCTGCTCCAGAGGCCACACAAATTTGCCAGTTTTTTTTTTTTTACCTAGAATTTTTATAGTTTTAACTTTCATGTTTCGGTGTGTGATCCATGTCGAATTTAGTTTCTCTGTGTGTGGTGTGAAATAGAGGTTGAGCTCATTTCTGCCCCCACAGAGCTATCCAGTGGTTCTGTACCATTTGTTGAAAAGACATTGACTCATGTTGGATTTTAGTTTTTTGTTGTTGTTTTGTTTTTTAAAGATTTTCATTTTATTCATTTATGAGAAAGGCAGAGACAGCAGGCAGAGGAAGAAGCAAACTCCCTGTGGGAGCCTGATGCAGGACTCAATCCCAGGACCCTGGGATCACGACCTGAGCCAAACGCAGATGCTCAACCACTGAGCCACCCAGGCGTCCCTCATGTTGGGTCTTTGTAATGAAAATCTGTAAATATGTAAAGTATGTGTCTATTTCTGATCTCTCTTATTCTATTGGCCTGTATGTCTTTTACTTCAGTATCACAGTCATAATTACTGCACTTTTATAGTGAGTCTTGAAATCAGGTAGCAAAGGTTCTTTGACATTATTCTTCACCTTCAGGATGATTTTTGCTCTTCTTTGAATTTTGTATTTCTATACACATTATGGAATCAGGCTTGTCAAGTTTTACTGTAAACCTACTGGGATTTTGATTGGGATTGGGTAAAGCTGAAGATCAATTTGGGAATAGGCAGGTTGGCAGTGCTGAGTCTTCCAGTTCATGAATATGGTGTCTCTGCATTTATTTAGATCTTCTTGAATTTCTGTTTTGTGAATTTCATTGTAGAGGTCTTGTTAAACTTATTCTTAAGTATTTTATATATATATTTTAAGGTCTATTTATTGAGAGAGAGAGTGTGCACATGCTGTGTGGGGGACCAAGGGAGGGGCAGAGGGAAAGAAGCAGACTTCCTGCTGAATGCAGAGCTCAGAGGGGCTCCATCCCATGATCCTGAAATTGGGACATGAGCTGAAACCAAGAATTTCAACTGACTGAGCCACCCAGGTACCCCTACTATTTTATGTGTTTTGATACTATCATAAATGTATTCTCTCTTCATTTTCCAGTTTACTGCTAGAAAAAATGTTATATAATTTAGTGTAAATATATGTGTATTGTATGTATATTTATTATAGGTTACATGTGCCCTTTTTAGAGACTTCTTATAACTTTCTGTGGTGTTGATTTGTGAGTTTTAATCATCCTTTTAATTCTTTTTCTTTATGGTTAATATCCCACTATAATACTGAAAACAGGTGGTGAGCATAGACATTCATGCCTTGTTTTTGATCTTAGGGGCAAAGCATCCTTCTAACTCTCTCCTTTCTCTGATGCCATCCACTGTTGTGTAAACTCTGGAACAAATATGTGTACTGCTGTAGTTTTGCTGGTGTGGTCGCAGAGAATGAAAAGCCATAGGGATAAACATGGTGCATTTTCCTGTAGGGCCCCCTCTTTGGAGATGTTCGTTAAAACTTTCTATGTTAAAATGAACACTGATACCCTGGGGATTAGTTACAAAATGCACAGTAAATTTTAGATTATAATAAGAGACTCAAATTTTGGTAGAGCACTATTAGTCTGTTTCCACATTTTCGCTTCCATCCAGCCCCACAGCTCTTCAGTGCTGGTGTTCTCTGAAACGTTAGCAAATTTTAGATTATCATTTTACTGATCTATACTTTTTTCTTTGGATAGTTTCTTGTTTACTATATACATCAAAAACAAGGTATTTGGAAAGTGGTTAAGGACATTAAGTTGTAAATTCACAAAGTTTTGGCTATGGATGGTCAGCATTTTTTTTTTTTTTTAATTTCAACTTTATTTGGTTAATGTGTTCAATTCCAGTATCATGGTAGAAATGGCTGAAGAATAGCCTTCATGTGGTTCAGCTCAAGCACCCTTGGGAGGAAGAAAATGCCGCTTCTGTTAATCTGTAGCAAACAAAAATATTTATAATACACCTCGATGAAGTCATGGGTAAAGGAGCTTCTGAGAAGTTTCTAGGGAGCAAGGGTAGAAATTAAAGTACCTAGCTATCCATTTGTTGTGTGTTCATTGTATTGTTCCATGTTCTTTAAAATAGTTGAATAGTTGTTTGTAGTAATTTGAGTAGTAAAATGCCATTAATGTACTTACAACATGTTTGTCTCTTTAAAAGAAAGGTTTGTTTTCAGTCTTTTTTATTCTTTTTCTAGTGAGATTTTAAAGTTTTAAGTCTATTTTCATATTTTATTTATTTATTTTATTTATGACAGACCTAGAGAGAGAGAGGCAGAGACACAGGCAGAGGAAGAAGCAGGCTCCATGCCAGGAGCCCGATGCAGGACTCGATCCCAGGACTCCAGGATCGCGCCCTGGGCCAAAGGCAGGCGCGAAACCACTGAGCCACCCAGAGATCCCCTATTTTCATATTTTAGATTCTCAGGAATACAAGCCTTGCAGAAGAGAGTAGTGGCAGTATTTTTTCTGCTTCTGTGCCTTTTTTTTTTTGTCCTTAGCTCAAGAACCTACAAAGGCTCCAGAGTTCTCTTCCTGGTTTTTCAAGTCCTCTTCAGTATAGCTCCATCTGTTCAACCTGTCTTGAGTCTCAGCAGTGTTGTATCTTTCTGTTAGTCCCTTCTATGCCCTTGTCATTTTTTTCTTTTACTTAATTAATGAGCTGTCATGTTCAAGGTTAGATCCTAATACCTAAGGTCTCTGTCACTTGCTCAAGCCCACTCCAAACTGTTACTTGACTTTTCAGTATCACTTTATTTAGTAGGGTTTCAGTACATTTTAATATATATATACAGGTAGCTGGTGGGCTTACTAGCTAAAGGGCTTACTACAGAGTGGGTTTACTGTAAAAACCAAAATGAAACAATGTGTACAGTTCAGTGCTTAGCTACCTAAGATACTTCTACATTTCTTAGTTACTAAATCAGCATTATAAATCACAATTAGCAATTTCACTATGATAATTGTTTTGTTCCTATTTAATTTATCCATTAAAACAGTTTACTGGGAACCCAGTATTGATAGGCACTGAGGCGAGGGGGGGGGGGCAGTGCAAAGAAGACTGTATAAAAATTAAGCCATTAAAACTGACAATAAGATCACTGGTGACTTTAGGCAGTGGGAGTTCAATGATTAAAAACAGTATTTTTTTCCTTTTAAAATTTAGCAATAAAAGGAAGAAGGAAACATGGAGAAAGTTATAAAACGTTGCAGTGTAGAGAAATGCTTTATTGAAAAAGGAGAATGAGCATGTTAGCAAATGGTAGATAAGAATTTCTCCAATGGAAAGAGAATTCATATGCAAGAAATGGCATAGGGAAAGTAAAGAAATTTTAAGAACTGATCATGATGTGAGTACAGAGAAGAGAGATTTGAAGGCACTTACCCATACGCATTGGACTTCATTTTCGCCATAAAGCATGGGGCATACCCTGGAAGTAGGGGCATGAAACTTATGTGAGGGTAGAAAACTAAAGGAAAATGAACCAGATCTAGCTGGGATAAGGAAAAGCAGTCTAAGAGCACATAGGCAAGATGGATGCCAAATAAAATTTACTGATCAGCACAGCACAGTAATATTTGGTATCCCAATAAAAGGATTATTTAATAATCAATGGACCCAGTTGGAAGAAAAAGGAACAGGTTAAATCCAGAATCTTTACATGTTAATGTGTTCCAAGCACAAATATCACAGCCAGTTTTTAGTTAAAATTGAAGTATAGTCTTAGAATGAGTTAAAAGTTTTGATCAGAAAGTATGATTTCTTAGTTGAGGTGTTAGTATATTACAGTAGTGTACGACATCCTGGAAAGTGCTTCCAGACATTTTGTTGAGTAAAGCCTTTTCCTTCCCTGTGAAATTTGTAGTTGTTAAACACAATATAAGGTTTGCAAAAAATGGTTTTCTATGGATAGTTTTAAGTTCTTAATTTGAGACTGGGTGAAGAATTAAAGATGTTATTTGAAATGAATGTCTAAAAGGAAAAGCTTTCTCATGTTCTGTTGGCTGGGTATCTGGATTCTTAAAATGGTATATAGCTAGTGGGGCCTGGATTCCTTGTGGTTGTAGTTGGTACTGCAAAAGTTTACTTTCTAATGATTTTTATTGTAAAAAAGACAACCTAAAATTTACTATCTTAACCATTTTTAAGCATACAATAATAGTGTTACATATGTTCATATTACTGTGAAACAGATCTCCAGAACTCTTTTCATCTAGCAATACTTAAATAACTCCCCTTACCTCCTCCCCTGGCCCCTGATAACCACCATTCTGCTTTCTGTCTCTGAATCTGACTAGTCTAGGCTCTTTTGTATAGTGGAATCATACAATATGCATCTTTTTAAAAAAGATTTATTTATTTTAGAGTGAGAGTTTGAGTGTGGCGGGGAGGGGTAGAGGGAGAATCTCAAGCAGACTTCCCACCCAGTGTGGAGCCCTATATGGGACTCCATCTCATGACCCTCATGACCTGAGCCGAAATCAAGAGTTGGATACTCAACTGACTGAGCCACCCAAGTGCCCCAATATGCATTTTTTTGTGAGTGGTTTATTTCACTTAGCATAGGTCAGCAAAGTTATCCATGTGATGGCATTTTCTTTTAAAAGGCTGAATAATATTCCACGGCATGTATATATACCACATTTTGTTTATCCATCCATCTGACAATGGACATTTGGGTTGTTTCCATCTTTGGGCTGTTGTGAGTAATGCTGCTGTGAACATAGGTATATAAATATCTTTTCAAGATGTTTCATTTCTTTTAGGTACATACCCAGAAATGGGGTTGCTGGATCATTTCGAGATCATATATTCTATTTTTAATTTTTTGAAGAACCTCCATACTGTTTTTCATAGTATTACTCTCTTTTACTAATGATTCCTTTAACATGAATGTGATTGAAAGTATGAGATGTACTTTTAATTCCATCTTTTTAAGAAAGGTTTCTTCTTAACAGTGACCTTTCCTTTGGTTGTAGTTTTGATACTGAGAATAGTAGTTATTTTCATGATTAAAAGTAGAAGGAATGTGCAGCAAGTTGTGAATATAAGTATGGACACCACTGTTGAAAATGAATACCTTGGGATGCCTGGGTGGCTCAGCGGCTGAGCGTCTACCTTCAGCTCGGTGTGATCCTGGTCCCCACCCACATGGGGCTCCCTGTTGGGGGCCTGTTTCTTCCTCTATGTCTCTGCCTCTCTTTCTATGTGTCTCATGAATAAATAAATAAAATCTTAAAAAAATGAATACCTTTCCATGTTTTTATTTCTTTTGCAGATTGGGAAAATGAGGTACGTCAGTGTTCGGGACTTTAAAGGGAAAGTCCTAATTGATATTAGAGAATATTGGATGGATCCAGAAGGTGAAATGAAACCTGGAAGAAAAGGTGAGATTTAATTTCCTGAATTTGGTCCTAATATGAGGACTAAACTAAAAATAAAGTAACCTACTTTATTTGAAACAAATAATGTTGGCAGTGCATTTGGAGCATCCTCATTCAGTTCATGAATAGTAGTAATCTTTTAGACGTGGTATTTAACTTGTTTTAGTGACATATCTTAAATAGCTGTTGGAATACAACCCAGAAAAAATTATACCCCTAATATCACTTCATTTGCTTGGATAGAACTTAAAAAAAATTTTTACATGAGTTCTTGGGTAGACATTATCTGGGAAGTTGTAAAATTAGGAATCAAAAATTCTGGTTTACAGTGTTTCCTTTGGGTTCGTCTCCTGAAGGATATCTGTTGGGGGTGGGGGGGTGTGAGTATCCTTTTAGTGGGTCTTTGTCCTTTTTCTGTTGTGCTTCACCCAGTCCCAGGCATATCTGCATTGTAGAAGCATACTTATCATATAGCTAGAGAATGTTTATGTACTAACAAATTCATATATTTGGGTAGTTGGCTGTTATAGGTTGATCTTTAGCTAATAAAAAAAATACCTCCTTATCATCTTCTACTCTGCCTGTTTGTCATCTTGAAGGACCACTTGTTTGCTTCATACAGATCTTAGGTTAATTGAACCTAACCTGTTTTCTTATTCAGGGCTACTGCTGGATTGCTCATTCAAGTCATTTCGTTGTGCCCTATGCTGGATTTCTTTTTGTTCCTGCAAATGTTTACTAAAACAATTTGATAGCTTTAAAGTCCTTCCAAAGTGTTGACCCACTATGTTCTTCTGCCTTCCTCTCAATTTCATGGTCTCCCAGCAGTTTTCTGAGAAATACAGTAATTCTTCCACTTCTAGTTTATTTCTGTTTAGTTTATTTCTCTGTTTGTATGGGTCAAGTGTTAGAATATTAGAAGTTCCAAGTGCAAAGTACTTTCTCTTTACATTTTTACCTCTTAAATAGAAAAGACCTGTTATTAGCTGACATTTTAAATGTTTACTTATGTGTCAGATGATAGGCTTTTTATTCAGAGTAGCTCATTTATTGACTCACAACACCGCTTTGAGGTGTGAATACCATTTTACTGGTGAGGAGACTGAGGCTCAGATAATATCCCACCCCCCCTCCCCCTTTCTTTTTTAAGGTCATAGAGTTAGTGATAGGGAGGCTGGTATTGGAACCTGGACAGCAGGACTCCAGAATGCATTTTTAATCACTGTGTACATTCTGAGAACTCCTGTATGGGTCACATCCCAGGAATTTTTCCAAAATGAAATGAATGCTTCTGGGAGAACTTAGCACAAAGTTGTTCACCTTGAATTCCTATAGAAATTTTGAGCGAATATTGGAACCAATTAGGTACAGAAATGGAGTGTCACATGCCAAATCTGGACCTGGCCACTTAGGCCTGCTTGGTTCAAGCTTTTGTGAGTTACATCTTCAAATCATTTGTTCTCACAGGCTATAATAAGTATTATGCAGGATACAATGTTGGACATAAAAATGAACATAAGACTGGTCTGCTCGGGTAATTGTGATGAATCTGTAATTAACAAGATTTGACTCTCCGTATGGTACCATTGACATTTGTCTATAAAAAAGTATTTTAGTTGGGAGTATGAAAATTGTCAAAGCTTAAATAGATTTCTGACTTTTAACTTTTAAAACTTTGTTTTAGGTATTTCTTTAAATCCTGAGCAATGGAGCCAGCTGAAGGAACAGATTTCTGACATTGATGATGCAGTAAGAAAACTGTAAAATCAGAGCCATATAAAACCTGTACTGTTCTAGTTGTTTTAATCTGTCTTTTTACATTGGCTTTTGTTTTCTAAACGTTGTTTTCCAAGCTATTGTATATTTGGATTGCAGAACAATTTGTAAGATTGAATACTTTTTTTTTATGTGCATTATTAAAAGTGTTCTGAGTGAAGCTAATTGTCAACTTGATTAAGGAGGATTGCTTTGTGCCCGCCACCTAGTGTAAAATAAAATCAAGTAATACAATCTTAACTGTTGTGGCCTTTTTTCAAAAGAATTGGTACTGTTTAAGGCCAAAAGTAACAGTTTATAGACCTGTTAGTTTCACCTTGGCTTTTACATTCAAAAGGATTTGTATTGCATTGAATTTATAAACTCTGACTTGTGAAAACCATAGTTGATCTATTTTCTTCCAGCCCAATGTCTAGACTTGTTGGTATTTCCAGTGATATTTCCCTTCCCCCCCTTTTTTCTTTACATTGTTTTCCTTTAGTAACTTGTCATGTTCCGTTTTCATTTCACTTTTTGCTCTTTTTCTTGAATATATTATACTAATTTTGGAAAGTCAGTGAAACTGTCAAAATGTTAGTTATCTCAATAAGGTACTTGTAATTAAAATATATGAGAACTACAATCACTAATTCTACTGTATTAAATATTAGGAGATATAGTTTGATAAACATGGCTTGTATGAAAACTGAGCAAGTAAGTGTATGTCGTTACCTGTAGTGTTCTGTGTAGTTACCTTATTGCTTAGTCTGCAGAGAATAATGACTTAGATGTCTGATTTGCTTTCACTTATTAAACTTGTTCACCATGGGATGATGTCTATAAAAAAATCAGATACTGTTATATTAGATTAGGATTTAATAAAAATTGTGAAAGCTTACTGGCCTAACATTTTATTTTGTAACATTGAGTATGGATTATATATAGCCAGGAATATCGCTGAGCTTTACTGTCATAGTAGGTCATGTGGTTAGTTTTTGGAAGAAAGAGTATATGGAACATATACTTCTGTTTTTTGGCCTTTTCTTAGTAGACTTGATTCCTTTGCAGTTAGTCTACTGAACAGTAGTATTCTAGACTTAATGTTACGAAGTTTTAGCAGGCACTCTGAAATAATTTTCATTGAAGCATAGTGATAAGCAGATCCAGATTGAGGCACAGATTTCAGGGGCTTTGCAGCAATAAACACGGCATAGTGTGCCTTAGGAGAATTTAAGGGAACTACAACTGAAATGAAAGAAAGTGGCAGTGAAGAAGAAGGAATTCTCTTCAAACTAAATGAAACACATGATATTTTGATCACATTTATAGAACACAATTCTAGATGGAATAGTTGAAAGGTTTAAAGACCTGTAAAAAAAAATTCTTGGTAACATTGTTTTTGGTAGCTAATCTTAAATGGTTTATTGCCATATCAGAGAGTTGCACTATTATACCAAGTTTGATTACTGCGTCTAAAACATTTTATAGTAGAATTGTCAAGGACTTGATTTCAAAACTAGTTGCCAGGATACGCATAGTTACTACATTTTTTTTCTGGCAGCTGTTCTGAGTATGTTTTTACAGTTTTTAGATAATTTTTCTAGTGTTTTTAGCAGTAACCCTAATAGGTGCATAATTGGGGGAATCTCTCCTGGTATTTTAGCCTCCTTCAAATAATAGGTATCAAAAATGTTCAAAATGGTATTTTAGACAAACTATACTTGATTGAAAACTTTCCCCTTATTTGGGAACATATATGTTCTATTAACTTAATTGGATGGATTTTTAAAGTATTCCTTTACTACATATACAGAAAGGATATTAGAACTCAGAACTTTGATTTTGGTGTAGTTGAAGAGGAGAGGATGGGTAAATTTCCTAGGTATATATGAATTCAGGGTGTATGCACATTTTGAAGCAATCTGCTAATACAGGGATGGTGCTGAAATCTCTTACTAGGCATTTTCTTAGCTGTATAGCATTATGTCATTAAAATCTTCATGTAAGGAGTGCTTCCCTGACATATTTTGATAAGCTGACTGCTAAATTCAATTGAATCTATTACTGGATATGTAATATACAGAAATTTTTGTCTTTTTTTGGGTATAGGAAATGAAAAGGTTTAAAAGAAGAGACTGGTTAATTGTACTGAGAAGTTAGAGGACTGAGGTTTCCTGTTTAAACTTCCCTTCTTGGTAAGATTTCTTCCAGGAAGAAAACTTGGCATTTTAAGGCAGCGGTTTCTTTCTTTGTATAATGCCAGAATGAATTTAATTAATGCCAGCCCTGAGTGTACTTGTAGAAGAGTTTTCCTAATGGGGTTATCTTCTTTATCTTTTAAAGTATGAGTAGCTTTTGAGCAATTTCCAGTGCTGTTGGCATTTTATTTAAAGAACAACCACTAAAAAAGAAAAACTATAATTTGATTATTCTCTTTTGCTTTGCTTCATAACTGCTTTTGAAGACTACTCCTACCTCATTAGCTCGTCAAGTTACTGTGATGATGTACGTATTTCTACATAGGAAAAAAAGACTTAGGGAAAAAAATAAAGTATGTACACCCTGGCTTGGCTATTGAGGGGAGAGAGAACTGAGTGTTACTTATGTGTTTCTGATTAGGGATGTCAGGAGAGCACTATAAAGTTTGAAATTTTTAAAAAGTGCTGGCTAATCTTTAGGTATCTCCTAAAATTCTTTGCTATTTACTTTTTATAGAAAGTAATCCAGTGAAACACTTAAATTTTTTTTTTTAAGTGGTATTTTCCAGATAAAGTCTAAGGGTATAAACATTGGCTTAGTCACAAATATGTAATTCTGTAATCGTGGAATAACCTGTGTGCTTTGTTCAGTGCATCTTCCATGGAGATGTCAATGAATATAGTATTCCATCTGTGAATATTTTAAATGTTCAAATAAAAATCAGAAATGTGCCCTATGTGTCATCCCAGTTTCACAGACCTCAAGACGAATGGCTTAGTTACCTGTTGAATGGGTTTTGTTTAACAAATAGAATGCCTTCCTGTGTGAGTGCTTTTGGAATGTGAATTCTTAGCATAAATCTTCTGAAGACCTCTGGGACCGGACTGGACTGGACTGGGTGGAACAGGGTGGGGGTAGGATGTGCAGGTTGAGGTGGTGTGGGCCTGTTTTCTCCATCTGTCTAATCCAGATGGAACAATGCAAATTCTAAGGTGTACAGAATCTCTTCTCTTTTTTTAACCTTTTTGTTTTGTAGTCTGATTATTTCTTGTTATACTTAACTACACTGAATGCTAGACTCCATTGAGTATTTTAAACTTACATTTTCATTTAGAAAGTGTCTCTCTTTTCTTAGTACTTTTGCTTTGTTATATTTTGAAATTTCATTGTTCAGATTTCTGTTCAGGGAAACTTACACAGGGATAGAAAGATCCATGGAAGACTACCCATGACTCTTCTTGGTCCATCCAATCAACTGTAAATTTGTAGAGCATACTGACTCAGTCCAGTCAAGAAGGAAAATATTATACTTGGAATTTACACAGTTAATCACTGACTTTACAGTTTTGTAGTATGTCTCAAGTACGGGATTAAAAATGGATTTAAAAAGCATAAAACATTAAAAAATTATGGAATTATTTACTGTGTAACAGTTCATCCAAGACTTAATACATTTTAAGGTACAAGGTCTTGCTACACGGGAATTTTCCTCAACTCGCTTTTTGTAAGTCCTTTACAGAATTTAGACCATCCTGTACCTGCTTTTAAAGCCATTTCAGCCCTAGAGTAACAATGACGTGTTTCTGAGGAAAGGGAAACACTCCTTTCACTCTTGGGCTCTTGATCAAGTTTAAATAGTTTATCTTTCTTCTTGGGTGACTTATTTTAGCTTGGAAATGATTTTAGGGCACTTTCTTACTCTAGCTCAGCCAGGAAAAACACTTATTCTGAATCTCAGCAGTTGGATTCCATATCCCAGGGTAACAAAAGCACTGTGTAGAAAGTGCTTCCTCCTACCAGCCATACCAGAACCTCACTAAAATTGTGTATGTCGTGGCTCATGTGTGTTGAAAGCCATGTGAAGTTCCGATTTGCCCTATTCTAATAACACCAAGTCTTCTGATAGCTCCTACTCTGACTCCCCCCACCCCCCCCAAAACATAGTTATTGCAATAGTGGTACATATGTAAATATATTCTCTCCATGGTAACATCGCTTAACCTAGAGGCCCCATTCAAATTCTGCCGATTATTCCAATAATGTCTTTATAGCAAAAGCTTCTTAACCCATTTGATAGTTGTGTCTCTTTAGTCTTTGTTCTGACACACTTCTTCAGTCTTTCCTTGATTTTTACAACCTTGCCATTTCTGCAGATCTGTCTTTTGTAGGTTGCTGGTGATGGTGACAGTGGGGAAGGCAGAGGCTGGTTGAACAAGAAGCAGAGACTCAGCAGCTTGGCTGTAAAGGATAAAGAGAAATGAGGGGTGATGGTACCCGGGTGGCTCAGCAGTTGAGCATCTGCCTTTGGTTCAGGGTGTGATCCCAGGGTTCCGGGATCAATTCCCCCATTGGGCTCCCTGCAGGGAACCTGCTTCTCCCTCTGCCTGTGTCTCTGCCTCTCTGTGTCTCTCATGAATAAATAAATAAAATCTTAAAAAATTAAATGACAGGTGGGAGGATGTGGGGTCAGGGGAAATCAGTGTGTGGTCGAAACAGTGCAACATCTGGCTGTGGCTACATTCAGTATATGTTTAAATTGACCTTTGTGTGTCAGTTACAGTTTCAGTCACTTCCCAATTCGGTTTTCTGGTAACTTCTTCCTAAGTGCCACCTGAACTGTGAATACTTTCAGTATTTTTAAGGAAAAAATCTCTACTCCATTTTAATGTGAATGAGATCATTTGGTTCTCACTTTTTGCTCTTCTGAGCAGCTCAGCTGTTCAAGTTCAGAGCATGGACTTGTCCAGTGCGTGTTGGCCGCTTTGCAGTCATCCCTGGTGCGTGAGCCAGTCACGAGCCTCTCCCGTTTATTGTTTTTTGAGGTATGAGCTCTGTTTCCTCTGTTCACTGTTGGTCTTGGAAGATGAAGAGAGAGAACGTTTTCGTGGATTCACGCTTGAGTGATACAAAAGGATGAAAGGGTAGTGAGAAGGTGTATGGTAGTAGCAATCTGAAGG
Organism: Vulpes vulpes; assembly: GCF_048418805.1. NCBI lineage: Eukaryota > Metazoa > Chordata > Mammalia > Carnivora > Canidae > Vulpes > Vulpes vulpes. The sequence goes on along the minus strand of NC_132783.1, from coordinate 133,561,131 downwards.
TTTTCAGGAATTTGAGGGTTTCAACCTCAGTCTAGGGTCAAGAGTATCTCCTGGTGGTCAGGTTTGAAGACCAACCCTTTATGTTAATTGGGAAGTAATTTCAGAAGCTTTATGATTTTCCTTAAAATTATTAATTTTTTAAGATTACATTTTTTCATGAGTGACACAGAGAGAGGCGGAGACATAGGCAGAGGGAGAAGCAGGCTCCCTGCAGGGAACCTGATGTGGGACTCCATCCAGGATCTCAGGATCACGCTCTGAGCCACCCAGACTTCCCTCCTTAAAATTCTTTGTTCAGAAACAAAGGGTTTTTTTTTTTTTTTTTTGTCATCCAAGCACTCAAATCTGTCTTTCATCTGTGACTTTTTTTTATCCCCCCCACCCCCCAATACAGGGAAATGCTTCTTGCTCAGCATAGAGTCATTAACTGGTAGGCAGAGAAAGCTCTCAGAAACAATTGAGAACATTTTCAATGCATTAGAGTCCTGTAACAGTGGTTCTTAAATTTTTAAACAGAAAGGAAGCTATTAACTTGCTGTGAAGCAATGTTCAGAGCAGTATTGTCTCAAGCCACTTCCATTAGAAAACCGCCTCCAGAAGGTCAATGGGTGTGAGAACTTGGAAAGAAATTTAAAAATGCACTGAATGAAGTCTGGGTCTGTAACCTTTTCAACTCCAGCAATCTCCAGGAGGGAGAAAAGGAACCGGAGTACTTATATCTCTTTCCTGTACGTATTGAAAAAAATTTGGGTTAGACTCCTTTTTAGGAATTTTTTATCTTCGGAAAGGCGGAAGCACTAAGTTGAATTATGAAGTTCATGTACACCGTCCCTTCCTGTAAACTACCCAGTGGAGTAGTAACCACTTGGATTCGTTGAGTGCCAGGGTGGAGAAGTGTGGTGAGTGGTGGGCATTTTACTGCTCTTCCCATCTAATATTCATCATGCCATGAGAAGGTTCTCTTCTCCTCACTTTACAAGTGGCAGTGGAGGTTTCCAGAGTACAGCTGACTTGGTAAAGCAACAAAGAACATGGCAGAAGCAGAATTCGAATCCACGTCTGGCTAACTCCAAACCTGAGACTGTTTACCTCACTATGTTCCTCTGATGCAGGCCTTGGCCAGTGGCGGAATTCTCTCTCGCTTCATCGATTGGGCGGCAGACTCGACCGCAGGAACCGTCGTCCTGATGTTCACTGGCATCATAAGCTTGGGTTGTTGTCTGACCCAGTGAATCTTGTTCATTGTCTTCAAACCACATTCGCAGCACCAACGGGAAGGGCAGTCGTTCATCCTTGCACCCCAGCACGTAGTAGCGTGCATGCTAGGGTTAGGTTGACTTTGTCGAACCCTTTAATCAAGGCTGAACTCCCCCAAAGAGTCTGTGTTGGATTGCACCTGTTAGGTTTTGCCACTGGCCAGAGCTCCTAAAATTGAGACAGGTTGAATTTTTTTTTTTAAAGGATTTTAAGTAATCTCCACACCCAACATGGGGCTCAAATTCAGGACCCCAAGATCAAGAGTCACATGCTCCACCAACTGAGCCATCTACGCACCCCAGGTGGAACTATTCTTGAGTATAGGGACTAGGATTTCCTTTTGTCTTGGTCTCCACTAACTTCAGGCACCATGGGCTTTGTGATAGTGTAGGAAAAAAACCGGTGATGATAATACTGGGGAAAAGAAGAGGATTATATGAGATTTGGCCTTATGATCTCTTTTCCTTCTTAACTTTTTAATGGGTCTAATGAAATTGGACCTGCAGGCTCTCCACTGTATGTGGGCTGTGCTGTCTTCCAGGGCTCTTCTAAATCCACTCAGCTCTCTGGCCCTGCAGGCTGGCCGGATGGCCACAGCCCCAGGCGCCCCTGCGCTCTGGCTTCTGGCTGGTGCAGAGCCTCACTAGGAGATTGAAGAGACTTAAGAATAGAGGTCCGGTATTTGTTCCCTGGAGTTCCTCCCTCCCTCCCAGGTCCCCTTGGGCTGGCTGTGTCTCTCCACTAAAGGTGACCTCTCAAAGAGCTTTACCCAGTTCTCTCCTGATTTCCAATAGTCACCCCCTTACCTCGTCCCTTTGGGCCTAATGTTAACTATCTCTGTGGTCTTATACTCGACTCGTGTTTGTAAACGGTCTCCATTAAACCCTTCTCGTGCTGCGGTGTGAGGGTGCCACCTGCTTCCTGTTGGCCCTGTGACTGCTCTGGGAATGGGTACCAGAAACGGCCCCAGGGAACACCCTCTAAGTTGTGTAGCGGGCACATGTATCTGGAGAGGACAGGGCGAGGGTCGGTGGGGGCAGTGAGACCTGAGGAAAGCGTGGTCCGTGGCTGTGCCACAGCTACCGACTCCCAGTGTGGTAGCCTGGAGGTGCAGCTGAGGGGCAAGGCTTCAGGGACCAAGCCGTGGGGCTTGGGACCCTTTATCGATGCGGCAAGTGGGACTGACAGCCCGGAGAAGGTACAGAGGGAAAGAAAAAGTAAAAGCCACGCACATAAAACCAAGACTGAAAGAGCTAGAGAGGCTCCTTGGCAGCTTTGGAGGAGCCTCCTCTGTGGGGGCAGAGCAGTGCTGGAACGAGCCCAGGACTGGCTGGGAGGGGTGGGGAGCTGCACCATCGTGGCTCCAGTTCGATGCTTAGTGCTCGTAGATCTCTTAAGGGTGCTCACTGGGGAAGGAGGCGGCATTGAGCTGAGGACTTGGAACCTCCAAATTTCCCTGGACCTCTGTTGCTTGCAGAGGCAGCCACAGCACCTCCTGCTGCCTCCAGCTCCACAGCCAGAGTGAGATCCTGATGTACCCCTGTTAGGGTTACAGGGCCTGCTGGGGGAGGAGAGCCTATAAACAAATGGAGGAGGGGCTGAGAGGGCGTTTGTCGGGGGGAGCTCTAAGCATCTAAGACCAAAAGGGGTCATAGATGGGAGTGGTCTCTCTCACTCTCACATCCAGTAATCAGGAGAAGAGTGTTTGCCTTCCATCCCATGACCTTGGACTTGAAACCTCCCCCCCCCCCCCCCCCCCCCCCAGCAAACACACATTTTTATTTGGGGAATTTTCAGACCTACAGAAACATTGAAGGAACAGTAAAAAGAACGTCCTTATATCCTTTACCTATTATTTTGCAACATTCATCTTTTTTTCTGAATTGTTTGAAAATAAATTGCAGATACATATGTAAATGCATATGTATGCGAACACACACTCATCTATACATAATGTACAAATCTTTCTGGTTGGACTATTTGAAGCGAACCAAACCATAGATAGGCTATTACCTCGATACCTCAGTATGCATTTCTTAGGAATAAAGACATGCTAAACACAAATAACAGTTTTAAAAGAAAAATAACCATGTTTTCCAAAACAAAAAATGAGAAGGGGGGTCACATTACTCTACCTATTACCATTCTCTTTAATAGAAGAAAGTGGGGTTTATCCTACCTGCTTCTGTGATATGTCGTTTGGGTTGAAGTATGTGAAGAGAACTCCACCTCAGAGAAATAAGTGATTGGAAAAGAAAGGAGTATTTTAGTAGCCTTTGCAGATAAGGCTTCATAAGAGCCACCAAACTTGACAAGTGGTAGTTTCTGGAGGGTTAGTTGCACTGTGTGATTTTTGCTTGAAAGCTTGAATCCCATCAGTGGCAACAAATGTTTTTTTTTCCTTGAAATGAGAGACCCAGTTTATTTATATTTGAGAATGTCTGCAGATCCACAAGTCTGAATAATCATAGTTTGGCAGTCATTCCTGCAAGCAAAAATGGTGCTCCATGGAGGGCAACAGCGGTTTGGGTTCATAATCCAGTTGTGTTTATGCTTTTCCTTGAGACAGCCATTGGCCCTCAGTATGCATCTCCTAAAAAGAAAAATATTCTTCTGCCTAACTTCACTACCTGTTACCACACCTTAGAAAAATTCACTCATTTTATTCAGTATTCAGTTTATATTTAAAGTTCTCGAATTGTTCCCCAGGGTGTTCTCGTTTCTTCCCCTGATGCAGTCAGTATCTGGTTGAGGTTCACGCCCTTCAGTTGGTTATTAGTGTCTTTTTTTTTTTTTTAAAGATTTTATTTATTCATGAGAGACACAGAGAGAGAGGCAGAGACACAGGCAGAGGGAGAAGCAGGCTCCATGCAGGGGGCCTGACGTGGGACTCGATCCCAGGTCACCAGGATCACACCCTGGGCTGAGGGGGCGCTAAACGGCTGAGCCACCCAGGCTGCCCTAGTGTCTTTTTTTTTTTTTTTAGATTTTATTTATTCATGAGAGATGCAGAAAGAGAGGCAGAGACACAGGCAGAGGGAGAAGCAGGCTCCCTGCAGGGAGCCCGATGTGGGAATCAGCCCGGGACCCCAGGACCACAACCTGAGCCAAAGGCAGATGCTCAACCACTGAGCCACCCAGGCATCCCTATTAATGTCTTTTAATCTAGAATAACTACCTACTATCTATGTTTTCCAAAACACTGTTTTTTAAAGAGTTCAAGCCAACTATAGTATATCTTATAGTATATCTCACCTTCTTGATTTGTCTTTTCATTTTCCTCATGGCTCCCTTCAGGTAAAATGTCTTTGGCAAGAAAACTACGTAGGTGAGGTTCTGTACGTGGGGCACACAGCACGCCCTCAGGCCCATCGGGCCAGGTTGCTTCACTCTGATCACTAGGTTAGTTAAGGTAATTGCCAGATCTTTCATTTAAGGCTACCTTCCCCCACTCTTAATTCTTTGAGAAGCAGCTAAGTTTGGGGGACTTAGTGTGGGAGGGAGGAATGGTTCCAGTGAGTTGGTGGTGGACATTGCCCTTGGCCGTCTTGGACTTAAGCCACTGAACCAGTGGACTTGTCAGCTGAGTTAACTGATCTTGATTGTCTAGAGGAAGCTGGGCTATGGGGAACTATGGAAACAAGATTTATTGATGACCTTTTATATCCCCTTGACCAGTTGTCCTGGTGAATGAAAAATTGCAACAACCCATAAAATACTCCCAAGTGTCCCAGACGCTGTAGCGACGCAGAGTTTGAACCCTGGTCTGGCCAAGGTGCTGGGAGAGGTTAAGGAGCCCATGAGTGGACAGTGGGAAAGGGCAGCCACAGTGACCCAACACAGGCCTCGCGGACGTCAGGAGCGTCGTAGCAGTGCTTTATGTTACTCGGTGGTTTCTTGTCTCCCTTCTCTTTCTTTCTTTCTTTTTTTTTTTTTTTTCAAGTTTTAATTTAAATTACAGTTAGTTCACATATAGTGTGATATTAGTTTCAGGCCTTTTCTCTGAAATAAGTTATGTGGGTAACACCAGTGTTGGCTAAAGCTTTAGGTTTAGGTGGGAGTGTGAGAAAAATCAGTATCAACTTGTAACGACATGGTAGTTGATAGAACTTCATGCCCACCCTGTGGTGGGGGCTTAGTCCTCCTACCAGATGAAGGACCAGAGAGGATGATGGGGAGTGTGTGTGTGTGTGTGTCTGTGTGTGTGTGCGTGTGTGTGTGTTACATGTTCCATCTCCCTCCAGATCCATTGTACCTTGTTCTGTGTCCTGGAGGCTGATGCGTATGTATGGATCACATCCACAGGCCATCCTCTCTAGTTTCTGGTTGGGTTTGGTCCATCATGGAAGGAGAAAGGGGTGGAAAGGAATCGCTTCAGGCCTGCTGTGCTTCTCATCACTGCTCTTCTCAAGGTGACTTCTATGTGAATTTCTTCTTTTGGGTTCCGGTAACTGCTCTTTCCCCTCTTTTGGCTGTGGACGGTAACAGCTCCTCCATTGCTACCAGTTCCGTGTTAGAGCATGGTGACCTTTGGTTTTCCTGTGCCTTTTGCCCACACCTTTATAAATAATCTATTTTAATGAACACACTGCTTGAATTAGCCTAATTTGCGTGCATCTTTTCAAACTGGGAACCTGAGTGATAACAGGCAGATAGGGTTAGAGAGAACTAGTACTGGGATGAAAGCTCTGTTGCTTGGTCCTCTGGATTAAAGTCAAAGGAAGATCAAGTGAGTCTGTCTTCAAACCTTTGCCTTTGGCCTTGCAAAGAACTTCCTTCAGTTATTTTCTCCGTGTGTGTTCTCCTGGTGAAGAGTGGCCTCTAAAAACAGTCATATTAATGACCAGAAACAACTGCTAAAGTCATCAACTAAAAACGATCGATTTCCCAAGGAAGAAAAATTCTTCAAAGTTGGGTCCACCAATTTAATTGGGCACACTCCTCTCTACCCAGGCCGCAAATTTTCACCATCTCAGAACCAGAGAATCAAGGTCGTGAGGAGGAACCTGAGATCAGCGGCAATCTCATGTTGCTGTGCATCAATGATTAGAAGTCACCTGCCACTGCCACTGCCACTCGACCAGGAAGAGGTTCCCAGCACATCCAGCCTCCACAGTGGTTTGCCAAGTGGCTCTGGCAAACGGAGAGGAAGAGGAGGATGTTTGGGTGCAGGTATCTTCTGCTTTTCAAAAGGTCGCAGTAGGCCACTTCGCTTTTACAAGAGACCTTGTACCTGTTTTGGCTAACTGAAAGAAATTCAAGGAAGATTTTCTTTTATATATATATATATATATATAAAGACAAAAAGCAAAAATAGTGCTCAGTGTTTTGCAGCAAGCTCTTAACAGAGGCCCTGTGCACCCAGAGCAGTGAGGGTGGCGCCACCCAGCGGCTTCCCTGGGAACTACATGCAGCATCTCCGCATCAAGCTGCCAGAGCTTTGAACTGTGTCTGTGAGCATCTGTGCTTTGTCTTGATAGATTCTGTGCAGCTGTTAGCAAGATGGGTACTGAGGTATCAGAAAAGCTTAAGGCTATTTTTTGGGCCTGGGAATGCTCCAGATTTTTTCCATTATAAATTAATGGTGATCGCTTCTTTGCTTTCCACCCTTTTGGCTTATGAAAGGTTTCAGAGGAGTGCTCTGTTTCGTGAGGGAATCTATACTTGGAAGCGGTGGGAGATGTTGGCAACTTTGGAAAAATGGCCAGAGTAAATTGTCAAGGCAGGTAGACAAGTTGGACATCAGCTTGTAGTCGCAAGTGGCAGGCTTGGAAGCCTTGACGGTTCATCATGTGAGAGGTCAACTTCTGCCATAGACAGATTTTTATTCTCTTTGCTGTCTGCCCCACTGGTGCAAATCGTTTTACAAGGAAGGAATGTATTGAAAGGTAAAGAACTTGGCAACTTATAAAAGTGTTGGTGGTAAGGAAGTCTTTGTTATGACCCTTCCAGTGTGGCCAAAGGAACGGTTTGCTTTGGTGAACTTCAATGTCCGTCACAGGTTATGGCTGGGCTCATCGGGGATGGCTTTCCATACCTGTGAATGGAAAGCTTTACATACTTCATTTGTGTTTTTAATAGAATCCTGCATATCTTTAAATATCGGACTATTCTGTTGTGAGTGGCTCCTGAGGGAACAGCAGTAAGTGCCGTGGGCCGTCTATTAGTGTGGGGAGATTGTCTTTCTATTGTCCGTGGATCTCATATTTGTGAGAGCTACATGCAAGGCATGTGGCCTCTTGAATCTGTTCTGTGGACTAATTTCAGCCAGTTATTTTTCAGAATTCTCTCCCACTGTTCCACTGTCCTGCTGATTCTGGGAGCTGTGAACACTGAAAAGGCTTTGTTATAGACTTCCTTTGTAATTTGACCTGGATGTAGTTGGCTTCTGTTATTATTGGACAAAGAATCTCAAAGAGAATCTTCTTGATGACAGTTGTTCTAACAGCTTTAGTGTATAGACATGCTTTCAGTTCATGCAGGAAGCCTATTAGCAACAATTAGCAAAATGTATTTATATGAAAATACACATCTTCATTTGGGTCCATCTCAACATTTACAAATGTCTCGTACAAGGGAGACTGAATTGCCTTCTCTGTGAGCTTGACAAATAGGAAAGGTATGACAATATTGCCCGATAACGCTGGAAAAGTTCATAGCAAAGTGCCTCTTTCTTCTCAGTTGGAGATGCCATTCCAAAGGCCACACGGGCAGTCGATGAGGAGATCCTTGGACACCACCTAGTGGCCATCTAGGGACTGTCAAAGGCGACAGCAGCGCTGCTCAAATTATCTGTGGTGAAAGACATGTCATCTCTCCAATTGGTTGTGCACCAGTACTTTTGTAAAATACAACAAAAAAATTACTAGAAAAGTTATATAAAAATACACACAGAGTACAAGTCGCAATTCTTAATGATTAGATTCAACAAAGAATATAATTTTAATAAATATAATCAGAACAAAAAGTAGAAAGAAAATAAAAAATATCCATCATTCACTGCAAATGTAAATAAAACTGAACAAACTGTTAGGGTGGGATAGCTATCTTCCCATGTTAAATGCCTAAATGCAGTTGTGAACAAATGCCACAGATACCAGTATTTTAGTTTTGTATCAAATATTTGTTATAAATGTACTAATATTTGCTATGCGCAAATATTAAATTTTTAACGTGATAAGTGAACTTGTTTCCTCACTTGTTCAAATTATCTAACCTAGATTGAAAATTTGTCTGATCTAGATTTATCTGATCACTTCTTAAAATGTATCTAGTCTAGATGATGATGTTACTCTGGGGATAATGTATATTATGCTGTTTCTATGTTTTGTTTTTAATAACTTACATAATAGGAGAATCAGCTCATAGGGGCTAGTTTGAGATGCTCATTTGTTACTTTTATGGAGATTGAGACAAGGGAGTTTATATTTTCAAAAGTCATCACCAATCCTTCACAAGTAATCAATTTTAACAATATTTCCTATATTGCTATAGTTAAAATTAAATCATCTTTTGATGAAATGAATTCAAGATCTATTTCCATCTTTTGATGGAAAATAAAATTCAAAATATTCTATCTAGTATCTAAAGTATTGGTAATTATTGTTAAATTATGGTAAATGATATTATGGTCTGTAAATTTTGTCTTTCCAAATTATAACTTTCGTTTTTGCCCTCAGATCTTATTTGCAGCTGGAGAACATGTTGCATAAAACTATTAAAATCATTAAAAGTATTGATGTTACCAGGCAAAGAAGTAAGGCTGTTCAAGTCACATCTTTAAAAAGTAGGAACCAATTTCTTTTTTTTTTTAAACTAAGAGCTTGTTCCTGACTTTGTCAGTGAAACTCCCCTCTTGAGTAACTATCATATCCAGTAAGAGATAATGATTGTTTACAATCAGCTTCTATATTATCACATCATAGTATTTATCATGTCGAAATATTAGCTTTTATGTCATTCATGATTTTTGCTACGTAATAAACATACTATTAGGATTATCTGCTTTTTTGTTTGTTTTGTTTTTGTTTTAATATAGCAAGACCTTCTTAATTAAAGGAGCAGCGCACTGCACTGATTTAAAAGGGTAAATACAGGAGGGTAAGGGGTAAGGGGGTTGGCTTCCAGGGGTCATACACACACACACACACACAGAAAATTATAAAGCAAATGGGCAAAATGTTAAAAATTGGTAAATCTGGGTAAGGGGTAAAAGTCTTTATATATTCTTGCAACTCTTCTGAAAGTTTGAAATTATTTCAAACTAAAAAAAGAAAAGGAAAAAGATCATTATTTGACTGGGAAGTAACCACACCACCAAAATCTATCTCATGATTACAAGTATTATTAAATCTTTAAACCAGGTAAAAATAAATAAGTAAATTAATAAACAACATAAATTACTTCCTAATTTAGCTGGTAGTATGAAACATAAATTTAAAAGAAAGCTACCTTGACTAAAAATTAAAATTATTGTATTATTGTATAACAAGTGGTGAAAATAAATGCTTACATTTTCTAAGATTTGCACATGCTTTTTTTTTTACAGCTGACAAAGAAATGTAAAACAGTGCATCTTGTAATATGGTTCTCCTGCTCAGGACTCCTACTCATCTCTGGCACACAGCTCACCAGCGAGTGGGACAGCCCTGGAATGTTCTTTGCCCTTTGCCACATACCCAGTGCTTGGATGTTGCACCAATGTCAAGTTACTTGAAGTGTTCCTGGCACCTCCTTTCAACTTCTGTACTTGATTTGTTTTGGACCAGTACTACCCTTCGATCAGCACTGGTGTAAGGGACTCTGGAAGGAAAAATGTTGTTTTCCTTCTCTACACACAACACTCACATTTCTGGTCTCTAAGTATGTGGGGCTTTTCCTGTATACCGAGTGATTCTCCAGTTGTCCGGACAGCAGTGAGGTGTCCTGCTGTGAGGTTCAGTTCCGACACTACCTGGAGTTAGCATCAGGTCCCACAGGTTAAGGGCTCAGTCCCACAGGACTGACCCCCTCCCTACTTCAGATGCTGGCAAGTCCAAGGTGTCACCTGGGCTTCCAGAAAGTTCTATAATTTGCCATAATGGCTCACAGACCTCGGGAAAACAGTTTACATACTAGATTACCAGTTTAGTATATAAGGATATAATAACTCAGGAACAGCCAAATGAAAGAGCTGCATAGGGCGAAGTGTGGGGAATGGGGGCTCCATGCTCTCTCCAGACATACCGCCTGCCCACCGTCTCCACATATTCACCGACCTGGAAGCTCTCCAAACCCCTTCAGTTAAGGTTGTTAGGGTTTTTATGGAGACTTCATTACTGTAGACATGATTGATTAAGTCATCGGCCATGAGCGATTATCTCAATTTCTCCCCTCTCCCCTTCCAGGAAGTGGATGGGGGTAAGGGGGTAGGGCAGGAAATTCTAACCTAATTGTATGCCCGGTTCCCCTGGCAGCCAGGCCCAGTCCTGACGCTAGCCAGGAGCCCCCAGCCACTAGTCAGCTCATGAGCATTCAAAAAGACACCTCACTTGAGAGATTCCAGGGGCCAGGAAATAAGACAGACACCAAATATATATTTCTTATGTCACTAACATCCTGTTGTTTTTCAAGAGTCTTCTCTGAATTTGAGACTTGATTTCGGAGCACAGCAACCAGCTAAGGGAGACTGGTTGGTGCATGTGAATAAAGACAAGAGTTGACCTAAAACTTGCAGAATTCATTTTGCAAAGTCCTGGTAATTTTTTCTTTTTTGGTTCCGTTTGCATGGTGACAGTACAATTATTCAGATGAAAAAGAAAGTAAACCAGAAAGACATTCTGTGCTCAACTTTCACTTTCTCCCAGCAATTATTGGAATGCCAGCAATGAAGTCTCTTTGAAAATACTGATCTAAACACAACCCAAGCTTGGTTTCTTCAATGGTGGGATTGCATATTTATCAGGGACATGAAGAAGGGTTTTCTGGTCGTGTTAGTGCCTGTTTGAATATTACTGCCCACCTATGTTCACGATTTCAAATGGCACCAATCAGCATGTTAGTATGATTTTTTTCCCCCTAGCAACATTGAGCTGTTTGGGTAGATAGTGAGTTTCTGTGACATTGAGTTTTGCAGGTAAGTAGAACAGAGGGTGAGATGGCCAAGGGGGTTGAATGTTTGAATGTTTGCAAGAGAGCATTTAAAGTGTTGGACATGGGATATACGGTGGGTGAAGCAGGCAGACAGTGTATGGTGCTGGGGGCGAGGGTAGGTGATGGATCCTGGAAAAATGGTCATGTCAGTAAATTGGGGGGTCTCAACAAGCTCAATGTTTTTGGAGTGGGACTTGGGGTCAATAAGCTATAGTTTGGGTACTTTAGTTCAAGATTTGAGAGGTGGCTGAGAAGTGGAGGAGATTTTTAGATGAGAGGGTTGGGGAAAGGAGGGAAGAGGATATTGAACGGATGAAGTCATCTTTGAGGCATGAAGAAAGGGTGACCAGGGGCGCTTGGGTGGCTCAGTGGTTGAGCATCTGCCGTTGGCTCAGGTCATGATCCTGGGAGGATCGAGTCCCGCATCGGGCTCCCCGCAGGGATCCTGCTTCTAGCTCTGCCCATGTTTCTGCCTCTCTCTCGGTCTTTCATGAATAAATAAATAAAGAATCTTAAAAAAAAGAAAGGGTGACCAGAAGGTCAGTAAGTGACACTAACACAGAGGCTTAGTGAGGGCTCTTTAAAATAATCTGACTTCAAAATAATCTGTAGTTTAAAAAAACCTTTTGTTTGTGAAATAATTTCGGACTTTAAAAAGTTACAAGAACAGCACAAAAGATTGGGGTAAGCACCTACTCAGGTTCTTACAGCGTTAATATCTTACATAACCACAGTATAATCGTCAGAATCAGGAAATACGTAGTCTTATAGACATTAACTTGAATTTCACTACTGTCCCACCGAAGTCCTTATTTTTGGTTCAGGTTCCAGTCCAGGATCACACACTGCATTTTCTCGTCCTGTCTTCTTTGTTTCCTCTAATTTGAAGCACTTACTCAATCCTTCTTGACCTTGATATTTGGGAAATACACTGGCCAATTATTTTGTAGGGTATCTCTCAATTTGGGTTGTGTAATGTGCGCTGATGATTAAATTCAGGCTCTGCGTTTTTGGCAAGGATGTAGCCTAATTTTAGTACATCTTATCAGGAGGTCCGTGGTGTTTATTTGTCCCACTATTGGTGATCACTTTGACAGTTTGGTTAAGGTGGTGTCTGCTGGAGGTCCCCTGTGCCGTTACCCAAGGGGAAGGAGGAATATACGGGTGGGACAAGGAGCACACTTTGGAAGGAGCAAGGAGGACCCCTATCCTCCACCCCTCAAGTGAGGGAAGCCCCAGCATCGGTGAAGAGGGCTGGGGTGGTGGTGTCCTCAGAGGGCCTCGCGCCTCTTGTAAGACAGGGGCGAAGGGGTGCCTGGGGGCTCAGTGGTTAAGTGTCTGCCCTCAGCTCGGTCATGATCTCCAGGTCCTGGGATCGAGCCCCATGTCAGGCTCCCTGCTCATTGGGGAGCCTGCTTCTCCTCTCCCTCTGCCACTCTCCCTGCTTGTGTTCTCTCTCAAATAAATAAATAAAATCTTTAAAAAATAATAATAAAACATGGGCATGATGGGATCACTTGGAGGAGAAGCTGGCAATGCTAGAGGATTTGCTGCCAGCAGAAGCTGATTCCGGAGGACCCAGGGAAGGAAGGGAAATTGGGTGAGATGGGGGGCAGTGCAGGGCCACCTGGGGGTATGGACTGTGACAACAGTCGGCCTGGGGGCTTGGCCTGCAGGTGGTGGCTGAGGGGAGAAGGCTGGTGGGGTGTGGTGGGCTCAGGCCCATGGCCAAGCCACCGAGAGCTCATCAGAAGTGTGAAATTTGGGCCCAACTTCAGACACTGAGAAGCAGAATCTCCAGTTTTCATGAGATGTCCGAGTAGTACGTAAACATCTTTTCTTTTTTACGATTTATTTATTTGAGAGAGAGCGCTGGTGCGTGTGACTGGGGCGAGGGGCAGGGGAGAGAGAATCTCAAGCAGACTCCCCGCTGAGCATGGGGCCCCATGAGGGGCTCAATCTTACCACCGTGAGATCGTGACCTGAGTGGAAATCAAGAGTCAGATGCTTACCCTACTGAGGTGCCCAGGTGCCCTAGAGTCTTTTTCTTTAGCCGTCTCAGCGATTCGGAGATACAGACCTACAAACAAATCTCTTTTTACCTAAACCGAGTGGGCCGGATTCTGTTGCCTGCCACTGGGAAGCTTGACCAGTATACCTCCTCTCCCCAAGCGGGTGAGTCACAGCAATGCTCCATGGTGAGGTGAAGGAGGAAGCCACCTGTGGGTGTGTCCTGCTTCATGGATTTTCTCCTAATGGGACCACAGACAAAGGGGATCGAGAGATGGGATCTAGCCCATTCACAGACTGGAGGCCATGAGACTCCACCCATGAGCTGGCCTCACTCCTGTTACGAGCTGAATGTGTTCTCACAATACTCAGATGTCGAAGCCCAAACCCCCAGTGTGGCTTTATTTGAAGATGGAACTTCTAAGGAAGCGAGTAAGGGTAATGAGGTTGTCATTAGAGTGGGGCCTTGATCCAATAGGATTAGTGTCCTTATAAGAAGAAGCACCAGAGCTTGCTCACATTCTCACTCTCTCTCTCTGTCTCTCACTTGCACCGAGAAGAGGTCATGTGAGCACACAGAGAGATGTATAAGCTAAGAGAAGAGGTCTAGGAATGAAACCTACTTTACTAACACCTTGATCTTGGACTTTCCAGCTTCCAGAACTGTGAGAAATAAGATGTCTGTGTTTTAAACCATCCGGTGTATGGTATTTTGTTATAGCAACCCAAGCTGACTAACACGATTACCGTAGCTGTCCCCACACAGGACCTTCTGCAGAATCAGTACTGTTCATGCTGCACAATGAGGTCTTTTTCATAGTGAGTAATGAATAACATGGTTCTGTATTATGCTATTTTTCAGCAGGTAAAGATTTTGTCACAGAATTGATGCCCATATACATCAAGAATTTATATAAAACTATGTATATATAATATTTATATATAAATTATAAATGCATTATTTTTATATAAATATATGTCATATACATATTTATATATTTTAATGTCGATAAGAAGGGAAAGCCTTGAGTGAAAATATCAGGAGTCAAACTGGGAAACAAACAAGGGGTGGTGGAAAGGGAGGTGGGCAGGGTGGGGGTGACTGGGTGACGGGCACTGAGGGGAGCACTTGATGGGATGAGCACTGGGTGTTATGCTATATGTTGGCAAATTGAATTCCAATTAAAAAAAAAGAAAAGAAAAGAAAATATCAGGAGTCAGGGGGCAGAGCTGTTGCCCAGACCCAGCCTGGTCCCTACAGGGTTGTCAGCGCTGACTTGTCACAGCAGAGTCTGGTTCTGCCTGCGTGGCTTTAATGACCTGTAGCTTTCTACAGCATGTGTCCTTTTCCATCTGACTTCTTGGCCTCAGCATTTGGCTTGTGAATCCATCCACGTTGTGACATGTAGGTATAGACTGCTCATGGTCATTGTGTTGGTAGTCTGTGTGCCGTTTCTCTGCATGTTATTTATGTTTAACATGGGCAATTCTGTGAAAACCTAATTCCTCTTATATGTACCGTGTGAGTAAATCTTCCTTGACATTTGCTCATCTTGTGTAGGGTCTATTTATCTTGCTTCCTTTGAGTGACAGTTGAATGGCTCGGTATTCTTTCCCTTCCTTTTGCTGTGTTACAACAATATGTTTTCCTTGTGGAGGGCAGGGTAGGGAGGGCAAGGTCAGATCTTGGGACTAAGTCAGATCCATTGGTGAGGATCCTGATCTTTCATTCTCTTCTGAGCCATTGAAATGTCCAGGACAGATTCACACAGTCATTGGTGTGTCCCACCCCAACGGGCATAAGTTCGGTCTCCTGACTCAACCTGTTGCCCTGGATGAGCTACGGCAACACTTCTTGCTTTTGTTTTTAACCTTGATGGGTTAAAACAGGTGAAGTAAATAAGTACAGAACACGAATGAAACAAAATTATGGAAACTCATTCTAGTCAAAGATCGTAAGATGTTCATTATTTTGCCAGAAGGTGGTAGCAAAGTTACAATCAGAACGTGAGTAAAAAATTTCAACACTTAATGAAAAGCAAACAGAACCAAATAAAAACAAAACAAAACAAAAAAAAAGGAACTAGGAAAATTGTAAAATGGCACCTGCTTATTTAATACGTAATTTTTACCTTATAATCCAGTTATTAGAACTCAGTATTATTAGAAGAAAATACTCTACAAAATAGAGATATTAAGTCTGATGAAATGAATGTGACGAAAAAATTCTTGACGAGTCCAAAGTCTTTATCAGACTAAACTTCTATCCTCTCCACAGCATTTGCTACTGAATTAAGAGAATGGAAACGAAAGTGGTAAAGTAATAAAGTTCACAACATGCTACAAACTCTCACAGTGGTATCCCATTTGGTGCCCATTTACATTATTCAACACATTGTCCAACAGGACAATGTTGGGAAAGAAGCTAAAATCTAATAACTAACATGGTCTCTGTTGAGACGATCATGATTAATTTATGAAAATTGAAGTAAAGAAATGAGAAGAACCTAAACAGACACTTCTCTTGCTTCTTTTTTCTCTCCTGTTCAGGATACTTTCAATGTTCCTTCATTTCCTTTCCCACCTAATGAACTTCCAGTTCATTCATTCATTTGTTCATTCATTCCTTTATTTCTTATTCTTCATTGAGTCTACCATATGCCAGGCACTGTTCTAGAGGCCACAGAAATCATGGTGACCAAGACAAATAAGGACTCTGGCTATAGGCGTGCTGGTGTATTACTAGTTTTTAATAGACTGAAACAGCAAATGTTGTCTTTAAGATTTTCAGAGGCTAAGCCTGTTACCTAACACATTATATGACATGGACTTTGAAAAAATTTTACAAAACCTAGTCTCTTTTTGCTGTCAATCAACAAACGAGTTCCTGTTGAAGGTCTGATTGGACCTCTCTGTGCTCTAGCCATGAACGCAAGAACCGGCTCCACGTGGGGATCTTTCTTTCCTTCTATTTGTTAACGTTTTTTTTCAGAGCTGGCCAATTTGTCATGGGGTTTGGAGGGCAGAGTAGGGATGAGAAATGCCTTTTAGCTAGGCAGAGAGAAACAGAAGGGGAGTTGTTAAGAAAAAGTGCCCCGAAGTTTTAGAACAACCTATCTCAAAGGATGGCTTCCTGAAGTGCACTTTCCCTGCTCTGTTTCTCTAAACCATACAGGCCAACCAGTGAAAACACACACCGGATCCAAGAGCCCCTTTCTCACCTGCCTGACGGATCTGCTTTGTCTTTGAACGTTTGAAGCAAGAGGAGGTCACTGTGACTTCCTGAGGCCAACAATTCCATTTGTGGAAGTCAGGAAGTCTTCAAGGGTCTCTCCATCTATCGAGCTGTAGTTTGTTGCTCTGTAAGGTCACCCTAATTTGATACTTTGAGAGCTAAAAAAAGGAAAGATCTGCTTTTCCTTTCACAGGAGGAAATTCATATGTTGGGAAACCCATGGACACACTGGGTGAAATCCACTCGACGTTCTCCAGGGCGCTGGAGTCTCTCCGGGGCAGAAGCTGCTTCCCTGGGGGTACATTTCTCTGAGACCCCCTTACTAATTACAGCCATCATCACCTTGTCGGCCTTACGAGGGCCTTGACCCCAACCTATGGGTCAAGACCAAGGGCAATTACCTCCCATCGTCCCCACAATTTTTTTAGTAAATAGTGATTTCCAACAATGTCTTTTGCTTGCTCTCTGGAAGTCCCCTGCCTGCTTGCCCTCAGATCCTCCCAGGAGGCCAAGGAAAGATGGCACGCTCAAAGATTTGATCCCTAACGCCTTTCTCTTTGAAATTCTGTCTTGCTCTTACCTTCCTTGCAGCTTCTGGGCAAGGGCCCTGCAGTGTGAGCAATGGATCCAAAGGCAAGGGCAGTTGCTGTTGCTCCAGACCATCGTTTCCCCCTCAGGCTCGGAGGTAGCTCTCTGGGGTTCCGAGGAGATGGGTGCCAGAAGCATGAGAGGCAGCCAGGCAGCTGGGCTGGGTCCCCACCAGCCTCCCGCCCACCCACATTCTTAGTCACATCATAGTTACTTTTGCATTCACTCCTTTTCTTGATTTGGCAAGGGCAAGGTGAGGTCTACTTAAGAAACCTGTTACTGCCTAGTTACTCTTTCCGAAAGGAAAATAAATAATACAACGAGAAGATGAAGAAGAGAATCGAGCAAAGAAAACGTTTGGGGGGTAAGAGACGTGGGACGGGAAGGAGCAGCATGTTCGCAGGTGCGCGTCTATCAGAGGAGCTTGGTCTGGCCCAGCCCCTGGCAAGCATGGACTTGGGAGGTTTCCTGTAGCCTTGAGATTCTGTAATTCTATTTCCACCGAACAAAATCCACAGACTCCTCTGGCAACTTCCAACATCTCACAAACCTTAGAGTCAGGAAATTTCATGAAAATCCTCAGGAGAGAAGTTATAATCCGTGGCACGCTTCTGAGCCTTGCACACAGCAAGGTGTCCTTAGCGTGTGGGGATGTGGGCCGAGGCGAGACCCGGGAATTAAAGGACACTTCTCTGCCATCGATGAACTTCTTCCGTGTGAATTCTTGGCCTGGAAGTGGGAATGTTTTAGGGGAAGGGGAGAACACCTCTGCCCCTGAACCTCAAGTCACTGCACATGCTTTGCTTCACGGTGGCCGGACCTCCCTGCCGTGTGCAGAGGGGAGCCTCGATCTGCAGGGACTTAGGGCGGAGGATGGGCGCAGAGGCCCCGTGTGGCCCTTGGTGCCTCCCACCAGCCCTGCCTTTCAAAACACTAGCATGCTCAGGACACCTGAGCATCCATCCAGTAGCTTCCATGGTGCTCGCTCTCAGAAATGGCTTCGTGGCATACGAGAGGACAGTGGCTTGCTTGTACAGGGCTGTCTTCCTAGCGACGGCCTCACCGGCCGTGAGCACGGCGTTTGGAGTCAGGAGACTTGGATTTCAGTCTTAGATCCTGGTTAGCAGGGGGGGCTTTATCAGGTCGCCTAACTTTGCAGAGCACGATTTTCTCATCTGCGAAAGGGGATGATACTAGCAATAGTGTTTGCTGTTGGAATGAAATGAATATTTCATCATCTATGATATGTCATAAATGTATCGTAGATACTGTATAAGGGACACTTCAATGACCAGTTGGACACAGCAAGACAAGCCCATTATGTGGTGCACCACCACACTCCTGGTGTTCACGTTCGTGGTGGTTGGAGTGTGTCTTGTAACCGCCCAGAAGGGTTGGAGAGGAGAGCCTGGGTCCTATTTGAGCAGCAGAAGGAGGCGGTAGAAAAGAGCTCTGGTTCTAAGTATTTTGATGGAAGCGCAGGTGCCACCAACTTCAGGAGACCACAGCTGCTGGCTCAGGTGGAGGGTCAAGTGGTCTTGCCTTTGGTCGTTCCTCCTCACTAAGCGCCCTGCCCTGGCGTCTGTCCCCTCTCCCTGAGGCTCCCTGTCTTCCACGGCGTCCAAATCAGGCCCTGGACTCTCTCAGGAAAGGCTCCGAGATCACACTGTGCCCCCTCGGAGGAAAGCTCTTTGTTCCTTTCTTTCAAAGGTTTGCTGTGCTTTCCCAGCTGCTGAGGTGGGGCCACTGCGGCGTCTCCCAGTTCCCTTCCATGCCCTGTGACAGATGTCCTCCCTAGTCGGGGTGCCTGGGAGGCACGAGGGCCGGCAGGCAGAGGGGGAGGCTCTGGAGAGGGGGAGCCAGCACAGGAAGGGCGCGCTGCGGACGCCTGTGTGCTGCTCAGTGGGGGCCGGAGGGACAAGCCGGGGGACTGGGCGTCATTGGGCCTGCCTGGCTTCTCTGTTCCGAAGAGGGGAGCACTTGTGGCAGCAGCAGCGGTAAGGCAGGAGCACCCAGAATGAAGACGCCGGCTCTGGGGCACGTGGGTGGCTCAGCGGTTGAGCGTCTGCCTTCAGCCCAGGGCGTGATCCTGGGGTCCTGGGATCGAGTCCTGCATCGGGTTCCCTCCAGGGAGCCTGCTTCTCCCTCTGCTTGTGTCTCTGCCTCTTTCTCTGTGTCTCCCATGAATAAATAAGTAAAATCTTAAAAAAAAAAAAAAAAAAAAAAAAGAAGCCTGCTCTGATCCCATGGAATGTCATAGACTGACATTTGCCAGTGGAGGACAGATTCTTTCAATCTTATTATCTCTCTTGGTCTAGACCAGCACTATCCAGTAGAACTTTATGCTGTTATTTTAAACAACTATGAAAAATTAAATAAAAAATTTTTAAAGTCTATTTTGTGGTCACATGAACCACATTCCCAGCGCTCAGTACGTACATGTAGCTACTGGCTACCATTTTGGAAGCCCAGGTCCAGACCAGCCACCCTGTGGATGTGGGATGGACATTACTGTGCTCCTTGGATCTGCTGGTCCATGTCCTGAAGAACAAGAAGAGAGCATGGACTCGAAGGCCCTCAGGAGCCAGGAGGGTGAAGAAAGGGAGTGTGGTGGGTGGGTGAGCTGTGGGAGTGGGGGGCCCTGGGCCAGAACCCAGACCCCAGAATATGCGCCTTGTCCTAAGAGCAGCTGTTACTTGGCTTTGGCTAATTGCTGCCATTTGGAACTGTAGGTCGGGCTGGGCGGGGGTGGCGGGGGGTGGAGCAGATCTTTCTTTTCTGACATTGATAGATGAATTTTAAAAAATTCAACACTATATAGGTTAGAGACAACAAAAACTGAAAAGACAAAAAAAACAACAACAACAACAACACATTGGAGCCTTGACATAGTCCAGGAGCCCCCAATTTCACATTCTGCAGATGGACTACACCACTGTACCTGGAGGGAGGACTGCGGGAATGTTGGCTGTAGGAGGCTGGAGCTTGGATGTGAGCTTCTAGAAATGGGTAGACTGAATGAAGGAGATTGTGGTAGGAGTAAAAAGGAATGAGGAAACAAAACACGTTTGTTTGTTTTTTTTTTCTTTTAAAGGCCAAAAGTCGGAGAAACCTCCAATATGTACACAGGCTGATGGAGAGGAGGGCTAGGGATTGGCCTCCGGCTACAAAGAGTCTCTCATTAGGGGCAGCGGGTTTCCCCGGTGATCCCGGTTTCCCCCATGTCAGCATTTTGTAAGTGCTGTGGGCTCGTCCACGGGCAAGGAGGGGAAACGTGTTTCCTTGCCCCAAGGCACACAGCTGTCGGGTTTGGGCCCCCAAATCTCCCCTGTGGGGGTCCAAAGCCATAGCACAGCTCAGCATCTCAAAATGACAATACTAACGTTTCAGTGAAAGGAATGGATGGTGGGGTGGGAGTGGGGTGGGGCGAGATTTAGTTTAGTTATAGAGATGCCAGTTATCTTAATGGATAATTAATTGTCCTGCTGTTCCTTGGTGAACGTTAACCATATTCAATTCATTTTTTAAAAGATTTTATTTATTTATTCATGAAAGACAGAGAGAGAGAGAGAGAGAGAGGCAGAGAGAGGAGCAGAGGGAGAAGCAGGCTCCATGCAGGGAGCCCCATGTGGGACTCGGAGATCACATCCTGAGCTCAACTGCTGAGCCACCCAGGTGTCCCAACCATATTCAATCAATTCTTCTGACATATAAGGGTTAGAGACAGCTTTCAAATGATCAAAAAATAAAGTGCATCATGCTGAATGTATCTGTTCTACAAATTCAAGACTGCAAAAAAATGGCCTTTTTTAAAAAGATGTATTTATTTATTTCAGAGAGGGTGAGCATGAGCAGGGGGAGGGGCAGAGGGAGAGAATCTCAAGTAGGCTCCCCACTGAGCACGGAGCCTCCCTGGGGCTTGGTCTCAGGACCCTGAGATCATGACCTGAGCCAAAATCAAGAGTTGGACGCTTAATGGCCTGAGCCATCCAGGCCCCCCCAACCCCGCAAAATGCTGTGTTTTAATAGTTCCAGTCTCTTTGACCATCTGTATTGCTAGATTGCATTCACTATGTGTCTTGGTTCAGATGCTTCAAGAAAAATGATTTATCTGTGATTCAAAGTCCTGGGTTATGTTTCAGTTATGATCAGATGTTCTGCTGATTGTATTCACACTGCGGTCTTTTTTTTTTTTTTTTAAAGATTTTATTCATTTATTCATGAGAGACACAGAGAGAGAGGGGCAGAGACACAGGCAGAGGGAGAAGCAGGCTCCCTGTAGGGAGCCCCATGTGAGACTCAGTCCCAGGACCCCGGGGTCACGCCCTGAGCCAAAGGCACTCACCGCTGAGCCACCCAGGCATTCCTCTTCTTCCTCTTCTTATAAGGACACCAGTCCTATAGCAGTAGGGCCCCATCTGTATGACCTCATTTGACTACGATTATCTTTTTTAAAGTTCTCTCTCCAAATACAGTCAAAATGAGGTTTAGGGTTTTAACACAAATTTTAGGGGGAACAAAATTCAGTCCATAAAAACTTCTTTCATTTTAGGTATCAGATCATTTCTTTTAGGAGCCAGTGGTGCCTGACAGTCATTGCCCACCACCCCTAGTTTAATAAAAAAGAGACCCAAACAAACCAGGTCCTTCAAGGTTCACCCTGGAAAGAGAATCTCCTGGTGAAGAGGAACGGCTGGATCCTATAGCCCCTTTGTTTGTACCTCAAGTTCCACCATCTGGTGGGGGATCTCTTATATGCACCCCTGCTACCAACTCCATGACGACTGGGGGTAGCGGTGAGAGTGGCAACGATTGTTTCCCTTTTAACAAAACTGGCCTAAACAGGGAAGTGTGACCTTTCCACGCATGCCTACAGCACAGTGGAGCCAAGGTCACGTCAGAGAGGCCTTCCTGAGATCTAAGAAGGGACAAAGGCAGAGAATTACTGACTGCTACAGGAAGCCAATAGGCCCTTGGCCAAGTCTTCTCTGCTTAGGGTCCCCTGGAGCGAGCTGCCTTGCTTCCTAGTTCCTGGGGTACTAAAGATAACCTAACCTTCCAAATTCTATTCCAAGAGAGAATTCCTATACAACTTTTTTCTATTTCCGGTGCCCCCCCTTGCTGGTTACCCCAGCAGTGACCAGCCCTATGCAGGGGAAGTCATGGAGGCACAACCCTAACGAGACAACATCCCAGCCCTGGGAGTTTCCCCCCTTTGTCTCCATGGCGTGGCTAAATGGTGAGTCCCCGTTATCTTCCTAGTTGTTCTAGATTAGGTACCGATGTGAGCAAGGCACCCTTGGCAAGCTAAGTTGCTCACATGCCATCTTTCTGTCGGGTGCTAGATGATCTCTACTTCATTCCAACTGTTTACTCTTGCATCTTTCTTCCTTCCGGATGACACATCCAATGCCCCCCAAAGAGAAGTCAACGGGCTGAGATTCAATAATCCTACCAGACCTTGCTTGCAGAGTTTAATTGTCATAATTATGCAACAACCTCAAATAGCATGAAAACACACCCTGAAATCCCTATAGGCTCCCCAAGCAGTTGCACAGCAATAACGAATGGACTAAAACAACATATTTACATCCACACATTCTGAGCATCTAGTCTTTGTGACAACATTTAGAAAATACTGTTTCCCATACATGCATTTTATCTACCAAATAAAAATTGATGGAGAAAGCCTTCGTGAAGAAAAGGAGAATGTTAGCAGTAAAAGCCAAGGTTATTATCCTTTTTTTTTTCAAGGTTATTATCCTAAATCAATTGTGACTCTGATTCCCAGCCTTCTGCTGTCACTCTTCAAATCAGGCCCCCGGTCTAAGGTCTGGGAGGCTATGCCAGTTCCTGATTCAGCTCCTGACAGTGCACAGGATTCCTCTTTGAGCATTCCTCTGGAGAACTGAAATCCACTTCCTTAAAGAGAAAATTATGGAAATTTAAGGCACTGTGTTGTGATCTTAGTGGAGACAAATCTTAAAAAGGAGTTCCTTTTTTATTTTATTTTATTTTATTTTCTAAGGATCTTATTTATTTGAGAGAGAGAGAGCATGAATGTGTGTGTGTGTGTGTGTGTGTGTGTGTGTGTGTGTGTGTGTGTGTAGGTGGGGGCGGGTCAGAGAGAGAGGGAGAAGCAGACTCTGTTGAGCCAGGAGCCCGACACGGAGCTCGATCCCAGGACCCTGGGATCATGACCTGAGCCGAAGGCAGACACTTAACCGAGCCACCCAGACCCCTGCAAGAGTTCCTTCTTTAAAAATTTATTTTAATTTTTAAAAAATAGACAATGATAGAAAAGACCAGGAAGACAGACTCAATTTTTCCTTGAAAATATTTAATTTCCGTGTTTCCAATTTTGACTCTTTGGGTCTGATGGTAGCTAAGAGCAGAACCTTTTCAATCTAGGGCTTAATTAAAACAGGCCTTTCCATTGTTGATTCATACAGTAAGCATTTATTAAAGGCCACCAGGTAGGTCTGAGGGATGCAGAGGTGGGAAGTGACACTCTCCTTGCTTTCCAGGGTGTACGTTAGGACCTACAGTGGGGTGAGCAGTCCCCCGAAGCAGCCCACTCAGTGGTCCGGGCAGCCTGGTGGCCTTTGCAGGAACTCTGGCACCTGGGAGGTTTAGGGCGGCTTGGAATGAAGTGGGTCATGTGTCTTTCTGTGTATAAAGTAGGACGTGAGGGGAGACTGTGGCTGCATGGCTCCCTGGGTTCAGCAGATGTCAGAAAAAAGTTGTTCCCATGACTCAAAAAAAAAAAAAGATAGTAACCCCAGCTTTTGATCGAATATAGCTTGTTTGCCAGGGGATGGGGCAGGGAGAGGACAAAGTGTGGAGAAAAGCACACTCATGTACTGCAGTGCAAATGCCGAAGAGTCTACCAGGCAAATGCAATGGAGTGTCCAGGGGAAACCTCCAGGCACATGATGCCAGGGGCATGAGCTGAGGGACACAGAAAGGCTCTAGCGCCTAGCGCCTTTACGGCAGCTCTCCTAGAAAGGACTCAAAGGGCTTAGCCCTTTTCCTTAGTAGGAAATTAGTTTTTATTGTCTGTAACACCCTATGATGCTTTTTAATATCTGTGCTCTCCCTTCTCTATTAATCTCTCTCTGGACCATCCATGAGAACTCCCCCCGCCTGCATTTTGCCGTCTTCAAAGCTTAGCTGGCTCTTATTTTATCCATAAGGTGGCTTTGTCTGACACCGTCAGTAGATGTCACTGTCAAATAGTTGAAGGCGTCTACCCAACCAAGCCCTTAGGTCAGAAGCTTCAGGTTCCCTTGGATGCATTTACTCCCTACTTGGTTGGCTCCGTAGGGTCCAAAATCTGTGTAGAGTATTTACTTAAGACAGTGGTGTGGCCACCTCTCCATTTCAGATGTGACGTTTGAGGCTTGGTTTGCCCGGGGTCTGTGATCACAGGCTGTCACCGGCCTCCAGCTGCAGAGCATTGCCTCATGCAGTAGGAAGCCACAGTTGCCCTTCAAGGCTGATTCAATGGCATTTAATGGTATCTAACCCTGGCCCATTGCCCTCTGGACCTAGATCTTTAAGTTGTGGCCAAAATCTTAGCTCTGAAGATGGAGACAGGATCAGATACCACATGGTCTCGCGCGTAGGAGCCAGTCTGAGGGTGTCCTGTCACTTGATAGCAGACAGACACTCTTCATCAGCTACTCAGGACTCCAGGCGCCAGGAAGTAAGTTGAGGTCAGGGAGTTTGTTTTATCTACTGATTTGGAAAAATATTTAGCCTCCCTGGAGCAGGGATGTGCATTCCGTGTGCCTGAAGCCATGAAATTTGGCAAGTTCCATATCAGATGCCTAAAACTGTTATACAACTCTGTCTAATTTAGATTGTAAGGCTGCCAGAGGCAACCGGGTGTCTCCTTTGGTCCAAAAGTCCCCTCTGACAATTCTTAGGGCCCAACAATCAAAACCAACCCACAACAATAATAATGATAATAACAATAGTATCCATTGCTCAGGTCCGATGACACCGCTGTGGATAATCAGAAGCTAGAGTTTGGTCCAGAGGGACATGTGAGAACTTGTGCAATAATTTGGCCCTCTTGCAAATGAAGACAAAGGTATCTGACGGTGTAGGTTAGAAGGAAAACATCTCCCAAGCTAGTGTTTCTTCTAAAATTGGCTGTGGCGATCCAAAAAAAGAAAAGGCATCTTTCTTATAATTTTTCACAGAAGAGGCTGTTGCATGTCCCAGATCGTTTTTATTCAGAATTTTCTTAAGAAGATCTAATTCTACTTGATTTTGCATGGCATATGTGAATCTGCAAGAACAAGCGCTCAGAACTTTGTCCTCTGGCAAAGTTACACTCAAAACAGAAAAGCAAACTCAAAACCGGTATGTCTAACACTTACCTTCCGGATGGTCAGTGATACTTCGGCTGTGTTTGTGTGTATGTGTATACAACTATAGAAAGGGTGTATATTTTAGATTCAAAGAGATGTGGGTTCAGCCTGTCCCTCAGCATATTCTTCAGCCTTCTTGTCTTTATGCTCTGTTTATCACACCAGCGTGTATCCTGTGGAACACTCATTTTGTAGAATAGAAAACAAGGATCTCGGGAAAGAAGAAAAGAAACCGAATTAAAAATTAAGTTTGGAAAGTGCTAGGTTGAATAAAGCTCAACTGGCTTTTTGGTTGCAGGGTCACTCAGAGCCTTTACTATATTCACATCTAATGAGACTATCAAAGAGGGGAGGGATATAAATTAAAATACACAAGGAATATCCAAGAGTTGCTCAAACTTAGGTATGGAAACTCTTTCTCCTAGAGCATCACATGGAATCCAGGAATTTAGAAAAATCATGACTACATCCCTCAGGACGCTTCAGGCTGCAAATAATAGAGACCCAACAGTAACTCTTTTTTTTTTTTTTTTTTTTTGACCCAACACTAACTTAGACATTTGCTCGGATGACCAAACCAAAGGCAGGACATAGTGGAGCAGGTTATAATAGTTAATGTTTATTGTGAGATGATCGTGTGCCAAGCACTGTTCAACATGCTTCATCTGTGTTAATTCACTCACAATAGCCCCACGAGTGAAGTACTATTATTATCTTTTTACAAAGGTGAAACTCAGGTTCGGAGACCTTTCCCAGCGTTCCCCAGGCAGTCTGACTCCGAGCCCACTCTTGGAAGCACCGTGCATTGCACATCTCTAGGGACTTCAATCTCGTCAAAGTTTATTTTCTCAGTGTGACTCTTGTGTCCTTGGATCTGTTTCATCCTCTTCAAACAGCTTTCCCTGTGAGATTAGAGACCTCTTAGCTTGCCCTTCCCCTCTTTCCTAGGAGAGGGATCCTTCCCTAAAATGCTCTGCTGGAAACATTTTGGAGCAGGGCTACGATCAGCCCCACTGGAGGTCACCTGCCCCGTCTTGGTGGGCAGGAGGGTGAGGAGCTCTCATGAGCTCAGCTCACATACCCCTACGGTGGCTTGCAGAGCGGAGGACGTCATTGACCACATCCACTACAGCTACATGGTCTTCGTGGTGGGGTGGCGGGGAGCGGGTCTCTGAAAGAAGGAAGGTGAGTTTTTCTAGAAGAAGGCTGGGGCCTTGGTATTCTGATATCTGACACACACTGGGATCTTTTAGGACCCAACGGGCTGAGTATATAAAGCTGCCAGCACCGTTCCTGGCTCTGAAATAGGCCTTCCGTTTGTTGCGGCTACTCTTTGTTAATTTATTTTTTTATTTTTAATATTTTTGTTGTGGCTCCTCTTCCATTCAGGTTGCAGAAGAGGTAGACCCTCCATTTAATGAGGATACCAAACAGGGGTTGACGAGGGAGAAAGGGATGCCAGAGAGCTTCCTCCAATCCTTAGATGGGGACGATCGCACAAACAACACCCTGATTTCCCGCCACCCCCACACCCACAAATTCTAAAGGTCTTTGACTACTTGCAGGAATGGGTCGCCAAGTCCCCAATGGGGCTCGGGGGCCCTGGTGGCTGGGGTTCTGAAGGGACACTGTGAGTCATGGGACCCACGAGGTGGGTCCTCCACCCTTGCTGTTGTTCCTTCCAGGTCACTGTCATAAATCACCATAAACTCAGTGACTTAAACAGCACAGATCCACCACCCTGCAGTTCTGGAGTCCAGAAGGAAACACCGGGCCAGATCATGGGGCTAAGATCAAGATGTTGGGAAGGCCGTGTTCCTTCTGGAGGCTCCGGGGGAGGATCCCTTTCCTTGCCCTTTCCAGGTTCTAGAAGCTGCCACATTCCTCCATCGGTGTCCCCTCCTCCGTCTCCAAAGGCATCCCCCAGCGTCTAGCCCTGACCCCCTGCCTTCCTCCTTAGGGACTCCTGGGATTACGCTGGGCCAAGCCCCGTCCAGGTACCGCAGGATGATCGCTTCTTCCCAAGGCCCTTTAACTTAATCACACCTGCGCGGTCCCTTCACAGGTTTCAGGGCTTGGATGGGGGAAATCTTTGGCAGGGGAGGGGCATTAATCGGCCTGCCCCAGCTGTCCTGTTCACTGGGAAACCTCCGGACGGCTTTGGCTGTTTGTCACATGCACACATCATTCCACGGGGCTGGCAGCCGTCTGTTGCAGGCTTTAGGGGCAGCGGGCGGGCACCCGCAGGGCGGAGAGCTGCAGGTCCTGGATCCCCCATGGAGGAGGTGCGCTGGACGGTCCCTGCTGCTCCTCCAGGGAGCTGGGCTTCTGCAGGGGTCATTGCACGGTAGGGGCCCAGGTCACCCAGAGAGCCCTTCCCCCACCGTGAGGTTTTCCTCCACGAAGGGAAGAAATTTCTTGGCAACCTGTCGCTAGCTGCAGCCATATAAATCTGCTGTATTTAAGCAACCTTTATGGAAAAGCAAACGCGACGGATAGGTCTCTGGAACAACTCTCATGCCTGTGCTCCAAGAAAAATGCACCAGACCATCCATCACGGTCTTGTTTGCAATGATGTAAAAGTGCAAACAACCGAAGTTTCCTTCAGGAACAGAATGGATATAAACGATTGATACACCCCATGGTAATCAGCACAAGTGACTTGGAAGTCTGTATAGTAATATGGAAAAAAACCAAAACTACAATATGAAGTGAAAAAAATCCCCAAGTTACAGAATTATATTGTTTATGTACTTAGGAAGTAAAAGTTTAAAAATATGCTTGGGATGGAAATACTTCAGCTTTAGGATAGTGAGCTTCTCTGGGCTGGGGGCAGGAAATGACCCTGGGAAAGGCCACGGAGGAGACAGCGGCTGCAGTGCTAAGTTTCACTTCATTAACAACAGAAAAACCTGAAGGAAATACGGATGGCAAAGCGAAAATATTTATTATAGCCAAATGGTGTACTATACTCTATTTTGTGTATTTTGAAATAGTTAGTAATAAAGTAATAATTAATAAAAAAATCTATGCATAAGCCATAACAGATTTAGATTTTTTCTTTTAAAGCAACCTTTTTAAATCTATAATACAATGTTAAAAGGAAATTTGAGGGCAGCCTGGGTGGCTCAGCGGTTTAGTGCCGCCTTCCGCCCAGGGCCTGATCCTGGAGACCTGGGATCGAGTCCCACGTCAGGCTCCCTGCATGGAGGCTGCTTCTCCCTCTGCCTGTGTCTCTGCCTCTCTCTCTGTGTGTTTTTCGTAAATAAATAAATAAAATCTTAAAAAAAAAAAAAAGGAAATTTGAACTAGTCCCATTAGGGAGTCAAACTGCATACTGAGCCAGTGAATGATTGGTAGATTTTCTATTTATTTATTTATTTATTTATTTATTTATTATTTATTTAGCCTTTTTTTTTTTAAAAAAAAGATTTTATTTATTCATGAGAGACACAGAGAGAGACAGAGACACAGGCAGAGGGAGAAGCAGGCTCCATGCAGGGAGCCTGACGTGGGACTCGATCCCAGGTCTCCAGGATCACGCCCTGAGCCAAAGGCAGGTGCTCAACCACTGAGCCCCGATTTGTACGTTTTCAATTCTACACCCTGACTTAGCGCTCAAGCCTCGGGCCTGTAATTATAACACTACAGCTAGTAATCTGCCTACTTGTCTGGCTATATAGCATGGCCAGTGAGAATGTATTCTCTTGTACAAAATCCCACTTGAAAAGGGAATGAGATTTTTTTTTCTTCTTTGTTTTTACCAACACTAATTTTACTAAAAACCTGTCTAGTATGATAGCATGATAATTCCATCATGAACTTGCTTTAGCAGGGTAAAGTCCATGTTCCAGATTTTTTCCTCCCAGGGACTTAGGCAATAGACATGAGTTTTCTCTGTGGAACTCAATGGAAACATGTGCTAGGTAAATTTTTTTTTTTATAATAAATATAGAAAAATCCCTACAACCATTATGGTCATATTGAATTTTGAATAGGACATCATCCAAATAATGATGTAAGAATGCAACTTCCCCAGTGCTACATTTCTGCTTATACAAGATGTTACAGGCAAGTTTAAAAGTGACCGCTACTTCGAAATTTGATATAGTCGTCCTGTGTCTATTCTTTTCCAGCCACCTGGTGCTTTGTACTTTTCTGTGCTCTGCAAGTACCATGTCGTGCTATTTCTCCAGTCTTAGCAGATTGCAAGGAGAGGTTCTTGACACTGTATGGAAGGAGAATTTATAGTTGAAAA
The DNA here is from genome assembly GCF_048418805.1 of Vulpes vulpes. NCBI lineage: Eukaryota > Metazoa > Chordata > Mammalia > Carnivora > Canidae > Vulpes > Vulpes vulpes. Next base: position 133,531,271 of record NC_132783.1, on the reverse strand, counting down.
ACGAGATTTTAAGGAGTTGAGGTAGTGGAGTGAGAAGTGAACATATAAAGATTTTTATACAGTTTTAGGGACGCCTGGGTGGCTCAACGGTTGAGCGCCTGCCTTTGGCTCAGGGTGTGATCCTGGGGTCCTGTGTTTCATGAATAAATAAAATCTTAAAAAAACCAATTTCTCCTTTTAAAATTTAAATCCAGTTTGCCAACATATTATTAGTTTCAGATGCATATTTTAATAATTCATCTGTCACGTATAACACCCATGCTCATCACATCACGTGCCCTCCTTAAAGCCCAGCACCCAGTCACCCCATCCCCCCACCCACCTCCCCTCCAATAACCTTCAGTTTGTTTCCTAGAGTTAGAGTCTCTCATGGTTTTTCTCCCTCTCTGATGACTTCCCACTCAGTTTTCCCTCCCTTCCTCTGACCCTCTGTGCTGTTTCTTATATTCCACATATGAGTGAAACCATATAATTGTATTTCTCTGATATACAATTTCTTGTTGTTGCTCACTGAGTCAGAGTGGTAAAGATAATACATCCATGGCTGCTGCTAGGCCGTACAGACTCTCCGTGTAAAACTTATAATGCCCCACGTTCTCTGGGTGGACACAGCCTCAATCGGCCAGGTACCCTTGTGCAGGGCACGACCCGCCCAACCATCCATGGCAGCTTTGAGAGGGATTATCCATAGCATCTTACACGTCTTTAAACAGTAATATGGTTATGCTACAAATAATTTAAATGTGCTCGATGGAAACTTTTTAGGGTCTTTCTTCTGCACTTGAAACAATGTGCATGCAAATATCTTTGCTGAGATAGCATGTACAGTGAGAGACATGTTGCTTCCTCCTTGTCCATGTGTCCATCCGAATAGCCAGCCAGTGGGGACTGCAGGGTCACTTCCACGCTCACTGTGGCTCCATGGGGGCCGCCTGGGGAGGGTGGGGGGAGCAGTAGTCCCCAGGGGCTGATGCGGCCCGAGTTGGCAGTAGGGCAATGATAAATTGGGCCAGACAGATGGCACCTACCAGTAGAAATAAAGTAACTTGAGCGCCAAGCTGTGTCTCCTGACTGTGCTGCACACACACACGGTCGTCCAGTCACTTGAATGTGAGCCGTCCCAGGCAACTGGGGTCCGCAACCCAAGGAAAGCATGGCACAGGGAGCTTGGTGCGGATGGAATGAATGAGGGATGACGGATTTCTTTTATTATTTAATAGACCTCCCAATAATTGGCTAGAATTAGAAAATCCCAACAGGAAACAACCACCAGAAAAGTTGGAAATGTTCTGTTTGAATTTTTTCAAGCCACTGACTATGTTTTAGTCAGAGTCAAATGAACATTTCTCATGCATTTTTAAAAATATTTTATTTATTTATTTGAGAGAGAGAGAGAGAGAGAGAAGCAGACTTCCCACTGAGCAGAGAGAGCCCAGTGTGGGGCTCGATCCCAGGATCTTGGGATTATGACCTGAGGCAGGGCACTTAACCATCAGCGTTGGGACCCAACGCTGGGACACCCAGGCATCCCTCTCATGCACTTTTAAAAGATAGAATCTTGGAGCAATCATGTAGGAAAGCTGCAAGTACAACACAGAACATTATTACCTCCGAGACTTCTCTTTTCCTCTCTGGTAATTAGTAAGTAGATCAGTAACTATTTTTGTGGAGAGCTGTATGTACCCTGTACCTCGTTAAACGGACAATTCATTGATTGTGTTTTTCCAGTATGAATATGGGTTCACGTGTTTGGGTAAGAATCTATGATTACCGTAGCTTATCTTGATAAACTGTCCCCATTTTGGCCCCCATTCGGGCTGGCTTCTGCTCTTTTTTGGCATGTCCCCTCATCCCCTGAGCACTGCTTGCTCTCTGGCGTCAGAGGCTCCAGGCTCATCTTCTGCTTTCCCTGCCCAGCCTGGGGCCGGCTGGCCATCCCTCAGGGAGCCCTGGTTCCCTTCAGTGGCCAGTGGTGGTTAGGATTGGGTACTGGGTGTGCTCACTGTTACTGGGGTATTCTTACTCCTGGGCCCTTTTAGTAGGTAGATTCTCTCACTGTCTCTCTTGATATAGGTATGTGCAGAAACACACTCTTAAATTTATATTAATTTCTGTATCTGCTATTTGTTGAAACTCATGACCGCCCACCAATACCTCCAATCCGAATCCATCACCGTAAAAGTTCATTCCTTCTCTCCTGTATTTGTACCTCTCCTCTGCATGAGAAGCCTGGCTCCATTTGCTTTATAGTTGTCCCCCCTCATTGGGGGTTTCCGTTTCTTGGGGTTCAGTTAGTCGTGGTCAGCCGTGGTCCGGAAGTAGATGATCCTCCTTCTGACCTATTGTCATAGGGTCACTAGATGCCTAATGCTATGGCACCACGCCTCCGCCATCGCCTCACCTCATCTCATCAGGCAGGCGGTGTATCATCTCATGTCATCACAAGAAATAGAAAGGTGTGTTGGCAAATCAAATTCCAAATTCCAATAAAAAAATATACAAAAAAAAGGAAAAGAGTAGTTTATTATCAGATTTCAAAAAAAATAAATAGGAAAGAGTACAGTAAGATATTTTGAGAGACCACATTCATACAGCTACTCCTCTCCCCCCACTTGTGTGCTCTCTCTCTCTCTCTCAAATTAATAAAATCTTTATTTATTTATTTATTTTTAAAGAGCAGTGGGGAGGGTCCAAGGAGAGGGAGAAGCAAGCTCTCTGCTGAGCAGGGGCTGGATCCCAGGACCCTGGGATCACAACCTGAGCTGAAGGCTGATGCCCAACTAACTGAGCCACCCAAGTGTCCCATAAATAAAATCTTACCAAAAAAAAAAAAAAAAAAAGGAAAGAAAGGAAGAATAAAAGGACCCTAACCTTAACCTCACTAAATAAAAATGTTGAACCATTTTAAAAAATAGTGCTGATTTGGAGACAGGCCAAGTTGTTGGCCTTCCTGGGGCGCCTGGTGTCTACTCAGCCCTGGCTGTCAAGCCCTCTTATATATGTCTTAGTTCCTTCCTTCTGTACAATCCCAGAGCACAATCCTGAGGAAGTAGGCTTCCCTCCGCTTCCTTTACCTTCCTGAGTTTTCATTGAAGACATGCTCTGGGTCTACCTTCATTTTCTATTTTCAGCAGTCCAGCTTCCACGTGCATTCTTCCTTTTCTAAATATGCCTGTCAGGAATGACTTGGGCTTACTGGCATCCAAATTCTCAGGCTTGCCAAAGAGATGTATGGCGGTAGGTTTGTTACTTGAATTTGTTTCTCAGGAACTTGTGACTGAATTTCTATACATGTTTATTCCTGAATCTAGAGAGCTGTGTTCTTTCTTTCTTTCTTTCTTTCTTTCTTTCTTTCTTTCTTTCTTTCTTCTTTCTTTCTTTCCTTCCTTCCTTCTTTCTTCTTTCTTTCTGACTTGGCATTGTAGCTGACACATATGAGGCAATCAGTGTATGTTTGTTGGGTTGTAACGAGTGATGTTGACTGATGCTGTACCCCACAGTGTTTGAACACCTGATGAGCTGAAACTGGGAAAACTTCTGACTTTTAATTTGTTTGGTCAGCTGTCCCTTTGTTCTGGGGGAACTAGTTGAGACGGGCCTTTAGTACTGAAAGGTGAAGCAAAGACCTTTTGGAACTGACAGGTGTTTGCTAAATGACTAGTCTGTGTACACGGGGGGTGGGGAGCGATATGGTGGGCAGAGCCGCCTTGCTGCCCATTATCTTTGCATCAGTGGGGTTCTTCCAAGTACAGATCCAGGCCATGGAGTTTTGTACGTCAGTGCTCCAAACACTGGAGCAACGTGTATCTATTCTTGCTCCAGTATCAGGGGCAGAGACTCTGAAGAGTGTGGGAACACACACAGGCCCCAATCTTCTCTTGCCTTATGCTGGAGGAGAGACTGTGCCAAAGAGCTTTGCTTGGAGCAAAGCGACCTGGGTGGGACTTGGCTGACCCCAAATGGTGTTATTAAAGATTGAATACCCCATTTGGCAAATGTACCAATACAGAAATGCGTTCTGATGTCTTTGGGGGCTAAAGAACAATACTACAGCCCTGGGAGTGGAGGCTGGAGTTTCCTGTGAAAGGAACGGACAGTCTGACCACCAATCAGTCATCCTGGAAAGAGGTCAGCCCTGAGGAAGGAGGTGGGAGCATAAGGGGTGGGTCTTAGCAGAGGCAGAGGAGGAGTGTCTTTTTCCTAAGCCCTCAGGTCAGTTGGCCTGGAGCACTTTAGGAACTATTTTCCGGAAAGCATCTATTTCACACACTCTTTTACTTACTTTGAGCACTCCATTCCAACTGCCTTTCCCCTCCAAAAAGCCAATTCTTTGCCCCACGATTCTTTATTTTGGTAAAGACGTTCGTGTGTGTCCTGGTGGCTCACAGCACTTAATTATTGGTTTATCCAAGATGATTGTAAAGAAACAATGACATAAAATAAAATGCTGAAATGTCAAAGTGAAAACATCAGTGATGATCTATGTTAGTTTCACAGCAGGGCTATGTTGATTTTCTTTTCTTTTTTCTTAAATTTTTATTTATTTATGTATGATAGTCACAGAGAGAGAGAGAGAGAGGCAGAGACAGAAGCAGGCTCCATGCACCGGGAGCCCGATGTGGGATTCGATCCCGGGTCTCCAGGATCACGCCCTGGGCCAAAGGCAGGCGCTAAACCGCTGCGCCACCCAGGGATCCCCGTATGTTGATTTTCTGATGGAACAATTCTTTGTCATATGGGACTGGCCTCCCAATTATAGGGCATTTAGCATTCTTGATTCCCTTAATTTTTATGACAACCAAAACCCACCCCACACAAATCCAAATGCTCCTGGGTGTAGGAAAGTACCATTCCTGTTGAGAACCATCAAAGCCTTCATTGCCTAGAAGTTATGATGTCTGAAGTAGTTGTGAGATCACCAAAATTCCAGAGTGAATTAGAGAGCCAGAAAAGAAACCAAGTCCTCTCACTCCTATAAGTGAATCTTATTATCCTCTTCACCTGAAATTAAGAAACTAAAGTTCAGTCCTTAATTGGTTAATTAAGGACATGTATGGGTCACAGAATTCATAAATGGCAAAGCCTGTAGTCAGCCCCAGGCCTGGGTGCTTTCAAAGCTCATCCATTACACTTGATCTCGTGATGCTCATAAGTTAGCTCATATCCAGTTAGAAATGAAGACCCTGACATGCTTGGCACTTTCTACAGGATAACTTCCCCCAGCTTACAGCTAAAAAAGTGATGATCCATAGATTTTTCTTTCTTTATATATATATATATATATAACATATATATAATATATATATATATATATTTCTTTCTTTATATATATATATATATAACAGATTTATTTATTTAATTGAGAGAGAGAGAGTGAGAGAGAGCATGAGCAAGCAGGGGGAGGGACAGAGGCAGAGAGAGATAATCCCAAGCAGACTCCCCACTGAGATCAGGGCCCAAAACAGGGCTCAATGCTGAGACAAGACCCTGAGATCATGACCGGAGCTGAAATCAAGAGTTGGATGCTCAACTGACTGAGCCACCAGGTACCCCCATACTATTTTTCTGGTATTTCTAAAATGTTCTAATTTTTCTCATGTAAGGTACAGTAAAAGTTGACATCTTTAGGTGACAGATGGTGCAGAAATCTCTTATTTTTTTTTTTAGTTATTACTCAACTATTAACTCATTTGGAATTGTGCAAGTAATTAAACTTGCCCAACCTTGCATTCTTTCAGTATGACCAACTTCATCATGGGAGTTTTCATACAGATATAAAATGTTGACAAACATGTTATTATTATTTTTTAAAAGATTTTATTTATTTATTTGAGAGAGAGAGTGAGAGTGAGAGAACGTGAGGTGGGAAAGAGGAGAAGCAGACTCCCCGCTGAATAGGGTGCAGGGCTTGATCCCAGGACCCTGAGATCATGATCTGAGTGGAAGGCAGATGCTTAATATGCTGAGTAACCTAGGCACCCCAAAACATGTTATTATTAATGTATTAATATTAAAAGCAAATTCTTTGAATTTCTAACTACGGAAAATAAGGGCTATATATAATATTATGTGTAAAATGAAACTAAATATCTTAAAAATATTTTATTTATTTGAGAGAGAGAAAGAGAGAGAGAGAGAGAGGGAGAGAGAGAGCAAGCATGCTCATGAGCTGGGGGAGGGGCAGAGGGAGAAGCAGACTCCCTGCTGAGCATGGGGCCAGGTGCATCACCAGGGCCTGAGATCATGACCTGAGTCGAAGTCAGACGTTTAATCAACTGAGCCACCCAGGCACCCCAAAATGAAATTGTATATTAAGAAGATATTTCCGTATTGCCTCTTTTCATAAACCTAGACCATTAACTAGTTCTCTTGATCTATGTAATCAGGATCATCCTGGGATTTGGAACTAGCACATGCAAGATTACATTTTTCTTATGTGGGTGATATGAGAGCTCTTCTTCACTGAAATATTCTCAGTGCTATTTGTTCATGTTTCTAAGACACTTGTAAACAAGGCATAATTATAGATTAAAGAGACGATGCCATCAGTGATAATCAGAATCTTTCTGTTATAGATGATCACCCAGATAATCATAACATGCTGATATTAAACTTTCTGAGATTATTTTAGAAATATAAATGCACAATTCAAGCATTCTTGAAGGAGCCTATCTTGCCTATGGAAGCATTGCTTTTCAGCCATCAGTGTTTTGTTCCTTATTTTTTTTTAAAGATTTATTTATTTATTTATTCATGATAGAAAGAGAGAGAGAGAGAGAGAGACAGAGATACACAGGCAGAGGGAGAAGCAGGCTCCATGCCGGGAGTCCGATGTGGGACTTGATCCCAGGACTCCAGGATCACGCCCTGGGCCAAAGGCAGGCGCCAAACCGCTGAGCCACCCAGTGATCCCCTGTTTTGTACCTTATTAAGATGCTATAATTCTGATTCTAACTCAGTCATAGAATTTAGAATAATTTTAAAAAATGTATTTAGGAAGTCAATACTTGCAAAATCTGGTTGAGTTGATCTTTTTAAAAGGAGAAGAATGTCATTTAGTCTTACTGGGTCAGAAATATTTTAAAATCAAGTGCTGTGTTTCACAATCACTGGGAAGCCAAATTCTCCACATGTGCATTTACTCAGAATAGCTGGATAATTATTAGCCATTTCATAACTAGAGGAATGGTCAGAGTCCCAACCTCTACTAACTCAATTTACATGCTTTAAAACTACAATTTGACAAACATGTATTACTGTATTGGTAGAAATTGGAGCTTTCACCCACTCCATAGAGGTCATCACGAGGCTGTAAGGTGTTTTTTTTTTTTTTTTTCTCTCTCTCTCTTTAAATACAACTTGCAGAAGACCAAGGCCATAAGAACTACCAGATGCATATGGAAATTTATACACCATACATATTAGGAATTCATAGCAGCAAATCATTGTAAAACCCTTTCCAAAGGGTTCATCACACATTCATTCTAAGGATGATGCCATTGCTCGAAACACCTGTTCCTCAAACTGGAGCTCATGATCCCTGGGGTTCCAAGGATATAGTCTCAGATATCCATGCATTCTCCATAAGAAAGTTTAAAAGTTGCATTTAAGTTTCTAAAATACTCTAAAAAATTTTAATATCGGCAGGTTATGGAGCATCTGAGCGATCATCCTGTGGCTGACCGTTGTCAAGAATTTTTAGGTCCCTGTTTGCCTTTGTGTTTCTGATTCATTAACATCAAATAGTGCTCCTCTAATTATTGTGGGCTAATAAGAAAAGAGCACAGATATGATGGTCAAGTAATGACCTGGCCCTGCTGCCCCAAGGTGGGACAATCCCTGTGGATTGAAGGGATAAGGGGTGGGAGAACTGAGTCATGGGCAAGCACGCCACAGCACAGCTCTGCTGGACTCTGAAATGCCTGCAGCGAGGCGGGCAGGACCAGATGCACGTTGGCAGTAGCAGCTCCGCCTCCAAAAAATATCAGCTGTCAAGTTCAATTTATGTAAGTAACTTGAATTTCACTGCTTTTGTCGTTTTGTTTGGATTGAATTTTAAAATTTGTTGTGGCTTCATGATCCTATAAGTGCTATAAATCCAAGGATTTCTACCCCCATTTTCATAGTTGTACTCATCTAAGTAACGTTGTAGTAAAAAGTAATTTAAGACACTAGATGGTCCATGAACTTTTTTAAGAAAGATATTTTGTTTATTTTGTTAGAAGCGGTCCTTTTGAGAAACAGTACTCTCAACATTTTGGACCTTTTCTCTAGCATTTGCCTCTGGTGTGCCTTTCCTTGCCTGTTTTCAATACTCCAGATCTTTCTCCTCTGATCGTGGATGTGCTGAGGTCACTGCAGCAGACATTTTGTTGCCCGTTCAGCACCCACGCAGCCTACCGATGGCTCCTGCCCCTCTGTTTTCCTTTCTGGAATGCAGTCCTGGTGGAACTGCCAATCCCGGTGCCCCCTCCCACCTCCACCCCATTCCCTGGCCTGGGGCTGGACAGGGGATCCAATGATGTCAGACAGCCTGTCACTGGAATTTGAGGCTTGACGCAGAGTGACACCAGGACTGAAAAGGTGGAGGCCCAAGGCAGCCTCCTGCCTGTTAGCTCCTGCTACTTTATTCCCTGGTTTTGCCTGGATTCCGTCCTTTCCAAAATTTGCCGGTCAGCCATTGCTTTAATTCTGTGGGCCGACATTACTTTTCAACCAGTCACCTCTTCTTCTTTCTTCTTCTTCTTCTTCTTCTTCTTCTTCTTCTTCTTCTTCTTCTTCTTCTTCTTCTTATTCCTTCTCCTTCTACTTCTCCTTCTTCTCCTCCTTCTTCTCCTTCTGCTTCTCCTTTTCCTTCTCCTCCTCTTCCTCCTCCTCCTCCTTCTTCTTCTTCTTCTTCTTCTTCTTCTTCTTCTTCTTCTTCTTCTTCTTTCTTCTTCTTCTTCTTTCTTATTTTCTTTCTTTCTTTCTTTCTTTCTTTCTTTCTTTCTTTCTTTCTTTCTTTTTTCTTTCCTTCTTTCCTTCTTTCTTGTTTCTGTTACACATAACCATTGATGGAATCACAAGGGTTAAGTCTGGTAAAAAGGGTCAATGAAAAAAAAGGGTCAATGATAATGGGAGGAAACTTTGGGTCAAAAAAATAATGTGGGAATAAAGTCATATGTATAGCATTTATTGTGGCTCCTCATCTGGCTGTTCATTCCGTAAACACAACTGAAAAGAAGCTGTGGAGCCTGGTGGCGTTAGCGTCAAATGGTGCTGGTTCTCTCACTTACCAGCTGTGTGTGTAACCTTGAACATGTGCCTCAAACTCCCCAAGCCTGTTTCCTCATAGGTAAGTTGAGGATAATAATAGTAAATACCACATGGTATTGTTGTGAAGATTAAATGAGGTAAGATACATAAAACTGATACTAAATACTTAGAATATAAAGTGTTGTTATTACAATTTTGATATGCCTTATGAGATGGTCATTGAGCTCCATGCTGGGGATGCAAAAGTAGTAAGAGAAAAGAAGTCCATTCACGTTTTCTTGGAGAACACATTGACTTTGAAGAAGCACATTGGTAATCTGCCTCAGGTGGAAAGCAAGGAATTAAGCACCTCCAAGGAAATGCTTAATTAAAAGTTGAGTGGGAATGGGAAGAGGAGAGAGATTAGTCCAAGAATGACAGATTGGGGATTTTAGAGTGAAAAGTGTAATATGATGCAGCCTATGTAAAGTTAGGGGACAGTTGTTATCTGTGTTTTATTCCTGTAGTTCTTTGTGGGGTTGTGGAATTAAGGGACAACTCCAGGTTTATAATTCATATTATCCTCAGAAAACAGACCCTTGAAACAGGATTTTGGGGTTGGGTTGTGTATCTAGTCAAGAAGCCCAGAGATCACCTGCTTGGTAGGGGTGAGGGGAGAATGAGACATGGATAATTTGTGGCACCTAGCAGTACCATGACTGCCCAAATGATCACTGCATGATGAAGAAGTGCAGATGGAGGGCAAGGCAAGGCAGATGGGGATCATGTGGCTGTGGGATTTAATCGCTATAGTGATAGTCGTGTTTGTAAAAATCATGGGGACACCTGGTTTCTTCTAGATAGTCCGAGGGAAATGAAAAGCTTTAAAGATAAACTTAAGAATACACATAGGGAACCAGAAGGCCTTTAGGACAGCTTGGAGGGAATCCTTTTTTTTTTGTAACTGCAGGGTTGATATGGCTGAGGGGTAAAGGGTAAGGAAGGTAAAACCTGCTAGACTTCTTACCCTACGGCAAGGGCACTGGTGAAGCTGGAGTGGGACAGGAGGCCTGGCTGATTTGAAGACACTTAGGCAGACATGGACAAGGCTGAGAACTTTGAATCTGTGAGTTCTCCTTATCTCCCCTGCCCGCAGAGGAAGCCGTACTCCTCTCTGAGAGAACAAGCCTTCCCCTCCTAATAGCCTTTTATACTTGGCAATTGCATCCCAAACCAGTGTCACCACTCATTGTTTCCAGGCCCATAACAAGAGTTAAAACCAACAGAGCCCTGATGGAGAGGCTCAAGGGCTGGTCTGGGAAGACAGAGTTTATACACAGCTACAAGATGTCACCAATCTGAGTTGGCAAGAGTCTGGGGAGGAACTGTGAGAGTGGATTCTAAAGGTGTTAGACCAAAAAGGACACTATGTGAGGCTCTTTTGGTGTGAATTATTAACATTGGAGCACGCTTCTGGGATTCTAGATGTAATGCCTTGGCTTCAGTGTGCTACATTGGCTAATCAAAATCTGGACTCAACAGCCATGGCGTGGCAGATTGTGTTTTCTGAAGTGTTTGGAATATATATCCCGTCCCATGTGCTTAGTCCTAGGGCCAAGTCAGTTCTCTTGCTCTCTATCACAGTAGAGTTTGGAGGAATATTGGTCATTTTGATATCCCATAGTGGATGGAATTATGCTAATGACGAGGATATAGCAAACCATTTTGATGTCTTACCAAGAAAAAGGTATGCCTTAGGGTGAAAAATAAACCCTGAGAAAGTTTAGGGCTTTGGTATCTTGGTTAGTTTTTAGAGCCTAGTGATCTGAACATTTTGGGATATTCTTCTAAAGAGAGAGACATGTTATTGCACCTTGCCTTGCTCGCCCGTAAGAATGAGGTATGATGCTTAGTGAACCTTTCTGCATTTTGGAGGCATGTGCCCCATTGGGGCATGCTGCTTTGACTCACTTACTGGGTAACCCATAGGAACAGTTTTGAATAGGGTCTGAAATAAGAAAAGGTTGTGCAGCAGGTCTGGGCTGAGGTCCCAGCCACCCTGTCATATGAGCCTTATGATCCAGTAGAATCAGCAATAGGAGAAAATTTCTTTGGGAGAAGAAACTCCAATATAAGAAAAATAAATAAGATTTTTATCTTCTAATTTTTATAAAATAATACATGCTTATTGTGGAAATTTAAAATATACAAGGAAAAAGAAGAAAATAAATCAACTATAACCCTACAACTCATATAACTGTGGATCCTATTTTGGTGCATATCCTCCCGGTGTTTTGTTTCATTTTGTTTTGTTTTTTTCCTAATGGATGTTAGTACTTGTCTCTTTCTACAGAAGAGCAGATTGTATAGAACATAGAATTCCATAACTTACATTTTTCATTAAGTATGTTAAAAGCACTTCCTTATTCTTGAGCAACATTATTTCAAAAATGTGTTTCATGGTTCCTTGTATGGATATCTCATGATTTACTTAATTTCTTAGCTGTGGATAGTTAGAATGTTTTTGATTTTTAGCTATAATGACAGGTTTTGCTGACCAACATATTTTAATTTTTATTCTATTAAAACTAACCCCACAACCTGTAAAAGAAAGAAAACTCTGACTTGAAAAGTAATATATCTTTAAATTTAAAAAATGTGGAAAAAATACAGATAGATTTTAAACGGGAGAGGAGGAAGGTAAAGTGTGCCTCTATCCTTACGATAATGTGAAGCTTTCTGAATGTAATACTTTTGTGATTTAGGTGATGGGCTCAGTTTCATATCCCACCAGCTTTGAGCAAAGTCTGGGACAGAATTATATGTCAAACCCCCAGATTGTATAGATTTCCTCTTGTGTTTCTCCATCAGAGTTGATGAATGTCAAATAGCAGTTCTACATGACATATTGGTTTGGGTTAATTCTGCCAAAAAAACGACTTGCCTGAGAGTGGCCTTCTGTATTAATCATGATTTCTAGTTTCTTTATTTTACGACATTTGACATCTTGGGAGGCCTTGCTGGCTGGGGAGAGACTGCCCCTTCCCGGGCTAGCTGGTTTCTAGAGAGCACCAATGACTCCCCGGTGAGCGGCTTTCTCATCACATCCAAAGTCTGACTCCCCAGCCACTTCCTTTCCTTAACTCACACACCAAACCACTGCTTCCTGTGCCCTAAATCAGGTCCTGGACAGCTGGAGACCACCCCTAGAGCTTAGAGCCCCATGAAATTATATTCAAACTATTCATCTTCAACTTGTTCAAACCTGTCAATACTGCCTTGCTCATTCCTTCCCCAAGAATTAAGGGCCTGGCTCATCCTTTCTTTGCTCCTTCTGCATCTTGGTACTTTCCTACACCCTGCGTGGTGTGGTGGGCGCCCCCTCTCCTTAACAGTAAACATTCTAAAGCTGCCTAGTGTCCCAATTCTATGCCCTTCCTGAGCCTTTCCCAGTTTATAGCAACATCCAGGCAGGGCTGGTGTGCATCTAGCATTTTAGGATTGCCTGAGACCTGAAGTTCTGTGGACAGAGATTTCTCCCCTAATACAGAATGCCTTTTGGCTATTACAATTTGTTTTTTATTTATCTTGTTTTATTATTATTATTATTATTATTATTATTATTATTATTTAACTGGATCGTCATGGTTTTTCCTTGTTCAAAAGAAGAAAACAATCCATTATTTTGCTTCATAATCTTTGAATAGCTGCATGAAACCAGAGGACCCCTGGATTTTATATGACGAGCATATGTCTATAGAAAATGTAAATTTTATCCACTGTGAATCTTCCCCCAAAGCCCAGTAATTGGGCATATAAAAGATGTCAACCAAAGCCTCTGTTTGATCTCCATAGCTCTGGCAGTTTAAAAATGACTCCTGCTGAGAACGAGAAAAGTGCCTGCTTACAATGAGACTAGGAAGCACAGGGACTTCTAAGATAATGAGTGATTCCCCAGGAAAGCATAAATCAAACAGAAGTAGAACCTGAGGGCTTATGTATGTATTAAAAATATTTTTTACCCTGCAAAATAAACTTGGTGGATCATTTTTTAAATGGCTTACTTGATAAAATGCTGAATTTAGAAAATTAAAAAAATTCGGTCAAACATTAAATGCTCACTGAGTAGCATGTCTACACACTGCAGGCTCAGAACAAGAATTGCAAAAGTTCTTAATAACATAACATATGATAACACAATTAAGATATACTGAGGAATGATGGAGTCCCTAAGCCTTCATGCTTGGCTTCCCTTAGTGGCAGTGGGTATTTTTAATCCCTTCACTTTCCAGGCCCTCCTTCACCCATGAGATGAAAGAATTGGACTGGTTCCTTTCAGTTCTAAAATTCTGACATATCAATAATTTACTTGGGATTCTTTCTATGACTATTCCAAGCCCATCTTTAGATCTTTAGATTAGAAAACTCTATGGTAGAGACCTTTCCTCTTAATAGATTAGCAGTCCCAAACACGTCTGATATATGTCAAAATGTAGATGCATGCATTTATATTTTATAATGAAGAAATGAAAAAAAGGAGGCCCCCTGGGTGGCTCAGTCGGTTAAGCATCTGGCTCTTGATCTTGGCTCAGGTGATGATGTTGGGGTTGTGAGCTTAGGCCTCAAACTGGGCTCCGTGATGGGTGTGGAGCCTCCTTAAAAAAAAAAAAAAGAAATGGGAAAAAAAAGATTAATGGCTAAAATGGAAAACTCTTTGACAACGATTTCTCAACGCGAAAAGGGTAGATGGCGTTCAGCAGGGTTGTGGAGTTGGGGAGCCCACCTCGCTGGGCGGCTCGGAGTTGCTCTCCACTATAATAGTGACACTTGACACTGGTAAATTCAATCCCAGTTCTGGTTGAATCCAAACCCCTTGTTTTGCCTGTGGAATACTCCTTTAGGAATGTGGGCTTTTGAGTTAAATAACTGGGTTCAGGTTCTGGCCCTGACACATGCTTCCAGTGCTACTGCAGGCAAATTATTCCAGTTTTTGGAGGCTCAAGTTTCATCATCTCTGTAAGGAAGCTGATACTAATGCCTACTTCAGAGAGTTACTGTGAGATGTCAACGAGCTAATGCCTGCAGGGCACTCAACAGTGCCTCGTTCTCACTGAGCAAGTGCTCAAAAGGTGGCTCCCCTTATTACGCTATATTGCCTTCTTGGATCTCAATTCCATGTCCTTATGCTCTTGTGGGATTAGGAAAAGTACAGAAAAAATGAGATATGATTTATAAATAATATAAAGGAAGTTGAGAGGGTGGAAGTAGGGCATCTGGTATAAGAGAAAGATGAACTATTTCATGAAGGTAGAAACTAAATCCTAATAAAGTTTACAAAGGCAGAGAAATTAACTTATGAAATGACAGATAAAAAAAAATCAGTCTCCGATTGGGAAGGAACAAGATATTGTGACTCTCATAAAGCTTTTGTATCACAGACATTTTGATGAGCAGATGGCTTAGGGTGTGATTGTTATTTGGGTGGTAACAGCAGGGTGTTCCTGGGTGGTTTCATCCCTTCTTCATAATCCTGGAGAAGAAAATGAAATAGATTCAAGGCCATTGGGCTTTTTCCTGCTTGGAGTTATAATTTGTCTTTTTCTCTCCTCTTTTAAGAGTTCAACCCTTTGTAAGAGCACTTGGCTCATGTTCTAAGTCTTGATGGGAGAAGACACCACCTTCCCTCATCAGAAGCCAAAAGGAACATTTTCTCTTCTTCCAACCCTCGCACACGGCCAGAGGCAGCCCTCGACCTGAGCTCTGCAACATGGACATACTCTCAGACTCTGGCTCCTCTAGGAGGGATACAGTGAAGGGTGGACTGGGCTCTTCTCGCCAGGACTACCCTTCCCGAGTTCTGAGGATTATCTATTTCCCTGTGGCGAGCTCCCCCTCCCCTCAATTCTTGGCACCTCGAGTCACCTCGCATTGAAATCCCTTTCTGCAGAAGAGAACCTGTGCGTTTTGGTTCCCTCCAGGAGCAGCCTGGGAAAGAGCTTGAAAGCAAGAAATTTCTTTGGCTTTTTTACTGGTTAGGAGAGTGGAGAAGTGAGATGGGAAGAGAGGCAGCTGCTAAAAGGTGCATAATCACAGCCAGCACAGTGGGCCCCTGGAGGGTGCCCTCTGCGGAACTCTGTGAGCCTGTGGGAACAGGGATCTTTGAGTCATCTTGCTCTCGGGGGGCAGGCTCTGGGGGAGTGGGTCCTAGCCTCAGGGCCCTCCTGGCTGCCCTTGGTGCAGGCAGCCTCCTGCTTCGGGGAGAGCCTCCAGTCGGAGCTGCAGCCACTGGCAGTGGAGCCCGGGCTGCAGTTCACGGGGGATCCAGGTGGGCTGCCGAGAGCACCTGCTGCAGAGCCAGCCAGGCCCAGTTGCCTGAGAATCAGAACCGGGACATGCGCCTGCTAGAAGCAGGCTGGTAAGGCCAGCATCGCTGGCTCCCGGACATGTGCACATCCTCCTGACAGCCTCAGCCATCCGGGTGCCCCTCCTTCCAGATGCCTGGACCTCGGCAAAAACAGGCCCGACGGTGGTGCGCTGGCTGCCAGGGAGTGGGGACAGGAAAGGCTCCCTCTGACCCTGTTCCCACAGTAGGAGGCAGAACACTGAATGCCGCCTACTTTGTCCTGAAGTTGGGGGGTTGAGGGCCGGGGAGGCCTTGTGGGGAGAGCCCCAACAGATCCTCATTGCAGCCGCCACTTGGCATCTCCATTTTCACGTTCACTAGCATCCCCAAACCCCACAGCCAACCAGGGCAATCACCTGCCTAACATGATGGGTTATTCTTCATGTGACTAAAAATGCCCTCACTTTTCCCCCTAAGGAAGACCAACCCGAATCACATGGGTTATGGCAAACAGCTCTGGCTCAGGACTTGTCAATGGGGTCTGTCCTTTCTCTAGTTCTGCACTGATCCCATCTCAATATTTCTGCAGCTGGAGAGCAGAACAAAAGGTGAAGCCCTAGTGTGTGATGAGAAGAGTGATAGTGCTCCAGAGGTGGCTGAGTTCCCAAAGTAGACAGCCTGTGACACCAACGTCAGGGCCACGACTGGGCAAGAGTGGTGCCCTATGACGTGGGATGGGGAAAATCTTGAAGTCCCAGACTCATCTGGGCATCCTGAGCCTGAGGAAAGGGTGTACTATTCCCATGAAAAGCCACCCTCCCTGCTTGCTGGAAGACAGCACATGGTGTCTGCCAAGCAGCCCACCACACAGTCCTCAGGATCCACACCCATCTCCTCTTCGGGTCGCGGCTCAGAAAAGAGCATGGGAGTGGACAGAGACTCTAATGCCAGAAAGCCCACCTGCTGGCTACGTGCTGGGGAAGGGCCCAGAGGACAGTCCATCGAGCAACATGTTAAAGAATGCTCTGTTCAGAGGGCACCAGATTCGCTGAGAGTCTCTTTGGTCATTGTCCCTGTAGGTGAGGCTGATGACAGAACTGAGCTTCCTGATAACGGAGGGATAAAAGGACTCCAAAATAATAAAGAAGAGCAGGTCTTTAATCATCAGGAGCAATGAGGCTACAGGATCAGAGGGTCATGGGGTTGGGCAGGGCTGATTCCAAGAAGGCTACAGAGTTAATAGATGCGCTCCCTGGGAAGGAGGCAGAAGGGCAGGCAGTAAGGGTATTGCTTAATTTAAGCCATGGAGAGAAATCAAGGATGGAAACTAAAAGGGCTGAATGCAGCCAGACCTAAAAGTCATGATCCTTTGGTCAGTTTTCATACCTGAGCTATTTTAAGGCAGATACCCTGAATTAAGGACAGGCCATGTCTCCAGAAGGAAGGATACCCAACACCGTAGCAAGTAGATATGGTGATGATTCCTCTAATCTCTTTCCAGAGAGACCCATAGCCATTTGCTCAGATAACCAATCACTGGGAAAAAGGGGATAACCAAACATTTCCAAACCTGTTGGACATAGGGTACAAGGTGACATTGCTGTCTGAGAACCCAAAGCAGTTTTGTGGACAACTGTTCTAGTGGGGGCACATGGGAGGCCAGGAAATAGAGTCTTGACCCAGGTCTACTTCGCAGTGGGTTGGCTAGGTCTATACCAGTTAAGCTGGTCCCTAGCCTGCTAGATGGCAGAGACTCTACACTGGCCTGAAAGATGAGAGCACCACAGCGAGGATTCCCTGAAACTCCTCACCCTGCCTCCTGCCACAGCCCAAACAACACTGCATCCTCGTGGGAAATAGCACAGGCTGATGTTACCCTAAGGCATGCAGGGGATAGTGGTCCTCCTGCATCCCTATTTAGTTCGCAGATTCAGCCCCTACAAAATCTAGACTAATCCCGAAGGATTACAGAAGGTTACTCACACCCAGCCAGGTAATACCTTGGACTGCAGCTGCTGTGCCAGATGTGGGCCTCTAAGCAAAACCTCAGGCGCACAGATAGTGGATGAATGGTGGATGAATGCTGATATGAATGGACACTGAAGAACAGTGAGGAATGTGTCCTTTTCCATTCCTGTTAGACAGGAGATTAGAACAGTTCATACCCTGCTAGGGGTGGACAGTGGTGTACATTTGTGGTCTGTAAGTGTTCTTACCTTGGGTCACTTCTCTTTCCACATGACATGGATGACTAAGTGTGCAGCCCTACACTCTGCTTGTGTCACTACTTTCCTTCACTGCTGTGTTTAGGGCTGTCCCTATGGCACAGTGGAGGTCCATTTTCAGTCCTGCATACCGTCATCAGCTGGTCATCAGGGACTCTCCTCCATACTCCTTAGGGTGGGAGCTGAAAGAGGGGAACCTGTGAACCCACCTAGAATGCATTCTTCTGCATTATATATCTGTCACCTCAACTTTGTTGGACATTGGTCACCATAGTTTAATACTGGAAACTCAAGCTGCTTGTGGTGACACACTAAATCCAGAATCTTGGGTGAAGTTACCTGTATTAGTCCAGATGTAACCAGAGAAACAGAACCAATGGGAGATATGCATTAAAAAGTTTATTCTAGGGGATCCCTGGATGGCTTAGCGGTTTAGTGCCTGCCTGTGGCCCAGGGCGTGGTCCTGGAGACCCGGGATTGAGTCCTGCAGCAGGCTCCCTGCATGGAGCCTGCTTCTCTCTCTGCCTATGTCTCTTTCTCTCTGTGTCTCTCATGAATAAATAAATAAAATCTTAAAAAAAAAGTTTATTCCAGGTGTCTGGGTGGCTCAGTCAGTTAAGTGTCTGCCTTCGGCTCAGGTCATGATACTGGGGTCATGGAATGGAGCCCCACATCTGGCTCCCTGCTCAGTGGGGAGCCTGCTTACCGTCATCAGCTGGTCATCAGGGACTCTCCTCCATACTCCTTAGGGTGGGAGCTGAAAGAGGGGAGCCTGTGAGCCCACCTAGAACGCATTCTTCTGCATTATATATCTGTATATATGGTAAAAAGATAACTAGTTGCCAGAGTTTGGGGACAGGACTGAGATGAAAACACAGAACGTGGTCTTTAATCATCAGGAGATAATGACATTTATCTACCGTTACGGTATCAGAGGGATTATTTTCACTGCCCTAAACATCCTCCACGTTCTGTGTTTTCATCTCTGTCCTGTCCCCAAACTCTGGCAACTAGTTATCTTTTTACTATCTCCATAATTTTGTCTTCCTAAACTGTCATATGCTTGGAATCATACAGTATGCAGCCTTTTCAGATTGATTTCTTTCGCTTAGTAATATGCACTTAAGCTTTTCCCATGCCTTTTCGTGGCTTGAGAGCTCATTTATTTTTAGGCAGAATAATATTCCATTATCTGATGTACCACAGTTGATTTATCCATTCACCTACTGAAGGACATTTTGGTTGCTTCCAAGTTTTAGCAATTATGAATAAAGCTGCTATAAACATCTGTGTGCAGGTTTTGTGTGAGTATAAGTTTTCAATTCCTTTGGGTAAATACCACGGAGCATGATTGCTAGATCATATGGTAAGAGTATGTTTAGCTTCGTAAGAAACAGCCAAACAACCTTCTGATGTGGTTGCACCATTTTTCATTCCCATCAGCAGTGAGTGAGAGTTCCTGTTGCTACACATCCTCACCAGCATTTGGTGTTGGTAGTGTTTGATCTTGGCCATCCTGTTAGGTGTGTTGTGGTTGAATCTTTTTTTTTTTGACCCGGAAATTTTCAGATCTTTCCATTACTTTTGAGTTATTTGAGAACTCTTTTGAATAAAGAGTTCACCAATACCACAACAAATAAACCCAAGTGTTATTGGGTACCCGATAGGACATTTGAGTTTTCACCTGTATTGTCTCATTAAATACCATGAGATCTATACTCTTGTTACCCTCTTTCATTTTTGAGGAAAGTGAGATTTAGGGAAATTGCCTAAATTCACTCAGCTGGAGTTCAGTCTAGTTCTATTTGGCTTCAAAGTCTATGGCTTTTTATTTTGGAATAGTTTTAGGTTACAGAAAAATTGCAAATATAGCACAAAGGGTTCCTGCATTCCCAATGCTATGGGCTGAATGTGTGTGTTCCAAAATTCATATTTTGAAGCTTAAACCCCAGTGTAATGATATTGGGAAGAGTGACTTGGTGAGGTGATTAGATCATGAGTGTGGGGCCCCAATCATGGGATTAGTGCCATTGTAAAAGAGACTCCAGAGAGCTCCCTCACCCCTTCCACAGTGTGAAAACATGGCAAGAGGATGGCCCTCTATGAACCAGGAAGTTCACTAGACCCTGAATCTGGCGGCACCTTGGTCTTGGACTTCCAAGCCTCCGGAACTGTGAGAAATAAATGTTTTTGTTTAAGCCATCCAACCTATGATATTTTATTATAGCCACCTGAATGGACTAACACATTCTGTTTCCCCTAATGTTAACATCTTCTGTAACTGCGGCACATTTGCTGAAACTTTGAGCTTAACATTGGTACTTTACTATTAATTAAGCTCTAGACTTTTTTCAGATTTCACCAGTTTTTCCACTAATGTCCTTTTTCTATCTCAGGACCCAATCCAGGATACCAAATTACATGTAGTGAACTTGTTGTTTTAACCATTTCACTCGGATTGCTCTACAGAGATTTATCATCTACAAAAAGGTATAAAGTTCCATAATTGTTCTATCAGCCTAATATTGGAACTGTTCAGGTCAAACATTTCTGGTTTTCTTAGAATATGCCAATCACTTTGATTTTCAGATATGCTTTGATTTTTGGCCTGACCTAAAACCTCAGAAACTTTTCTGAGCTTTCTGTAATAGCTTTCAGTGACACTTTTTGAGTTTCTTGGTTTTCCAGAGAAACAAACTCCCAAGTCACCATGTTAATGTTATTCGGAACTCTGCTGTCCTCTTGTCCCGATGACTTCCTTCGAAAAGGCTTTCAATGTCCTTTTTGTCTCAGTTCCTGTTGCTATCACATTGGTCCATCCAGGAAAAGATTATTTCACATCTGGGCTATTATATGAACACTTAAAGACTCTTCTAACCTCTAGATTCCCTTCAGTTCCAAACCCATCTTTAATGTCAAGACCAGACTAACCTTTTAAAATCATTAGCTTCATCATATTATCCCCTGCCTAAAAATCCTCAGGCTCTGCTCAATGATTTCAGGAGAAATTTTCAAGTTCTAATATGTTATTAACAGTTTTCCCTATTCTTTTTCCATTCCATCTTCCTATGACTTTCCCATATGAACTCTTCACCTCAATGAGTCCATCCTCTGAGTCTAGCCAGCACACACCGTTAACTGACTCAAAGCTCGTGAGACTACTATAATTTGGAGTGTCCGTTGTCCTTTCTTTTCTTTCTTTCCTTCCTTCCTTTTTTTAAAAAAATATTTTATTTATTTATTCATGAGACACACACACAGAGAGGCAGAGACATAGGCAGAGGGAGAAGCAGGTTCCCCGTGGGGAGCCCGATGTGGGACTTGATCCCCAGGACCCCAGGATCATGACCTGAGCTAAAGGCTGATGCTTAACCACTGAGCCACTCAGGTGCCCCTGTTATCTCTTTACTATGTTCAAATATTTCCCATCTTTTTTTTTTTTTTTTTAATTTCCCATCTTTTAAAGAATGGTTCAAGGTTTATCTGATGGCTCTCCAGGACATGTAAAGAGTAATTCTCTCCTCTTAGTCATTCAGAACTTCCAGAGTTTAAGTTTATCAATGTGCCTGAGTGATGATGGGAAGCTGATTTGTAATTTTAATTATGTACCCTCATGTGTCTTCTCATTTTATTATTACCACCACCCACGTATACACAGTCTCTGTCTAGGCAAGATTCTCTTGCCTTGTGCTCCCTGGATACAGCTGAAACAAGGACAGAGCTTTGAAAGACTTTCTGTAAAACAGGAAAAAAAAAGGAAAAAATAAATACTATATTTCAAAAAGCCACAAGTAACTCAATGTACATAATACAAATTACTCAATTTACCTTGATGTATGAGTTAGGATTAAGTTCAGATGTATTGGTTAAAAACTCAAACAAAAAGAGTGGCTAAAAAAAAAAAGAATGGATAAAAAATATAGTTTGTTCACTCTTGTAAAAGAAACCTACCAGTCTACCAGTGGGGTCTCAGATACTGATTTTCCTTCTCCACCATCCTTGGCACAAAGTCTCCATCCCAAAGGTCATTTCACAATGTAATATGACTGCTGGAGCTCCAGCCATCATGTACGTATTCCAGGAAGGAAGAAGTGAAAAGGCTGACAGATTCATCCATTAGTTGATGGACCCTTGGGCTGTTTCTACAGTTTGGCTCTTATAGATAATGCTACTATAAGCAGGGGATGCATGTATCCCTTTGAATTAGGATTTTTATTCTTTGGGTAAATACCTAGTGGTGCAATTGCTGGACCATAGGGTAGTTCTATTTTTAACTTTTTGAGGAAAATCCACTGTTTTCCAGAATTTTATTAGCTATATTTAGCTTCACATTGTCATACTTAGTTTCAAGGGAGGCTGATCAATATAGTTTTTCAATAAAGAAGATTATTGCCTTGAATAAAATGGGGTTCTGTTAATAAGGACAAAGGGAAGAATGTATATTGGGTGGAAAACTAGCCTTCTCTGTAACAGATTGCTTCCATGGCTGAGAATTCCTGTTCAGTAGATGTCCTCCAGCTCCAAAGCTCGAAGTCTCATTGCCTATTTTGTTTGTACCTTGAACTTTTTCTCCAGTCTTCATGTGGGGATGTTGTCTTAAAACCCATTATCTCAGTGTTCTCTCAATCTTCTGGGCCAGCCCAACCCAGAAGAGTTAAATATTTCTCTAGGTTTCACTTTTTGGCCAGGGAATCATACCTCTTTCTAGGTGACTCTCAGTAAATCAGTACTTTTAGTGTAGTATGCTGTGGAACTGTCCTCTAGAATAGTAGACTGTTATTTTAGTGGCTCCCAATGAAGCATGCATCTGGCACTCACTCTCTTACATGGTACCCTCCCATGTTGATGTTAGGTTTGGCTATGTGACATGCTTTGGCCAATGAGACATCAGCAAATGTCAAGCCTGATGTCCCCAGGGCTGGAACTATCAGCGCACTGACATAATAAAGTCTATAATATGAGAAGCCCACAGTCAATATCATACTTAATGGTGTAAAGTTAAGATACTTTAGGATCAGGAAAGGAAAAGGACGCCCACTCTCACCATTTCCATTTAACATAATATTGGGAGCCCAAGCCACAGAAATTAGGCAAGGAAAAGAAATGAAAAACATCTTAGTTGGAAAGGAAGAAGTAATATTATCTCTGCAGATGACATGATCCTATGTAAACAAAACCTAAAGACTCCACTAAAAAACTGTTAGAACTCAGTTACTACATGAATAAATTAATTCTGCTAAGTTGCAGGATATACAGTTAACATATAAAATTCAGTTGTGTGTTTCTATACATTAACAATGAACTATCTGAAAGAGAAAAAAAGGAAACCCATTTATGGTGGCATAAAAAACAATAAAGTAGGAATAAATTTCACCAAGCAAGTGAAAGTCCTGTGCACTGAAAGCTATAAGACGTTGATGGAAGAAATTGAAGACACAACAATTGGAAAATATACCAACCCAATGTACTTGGATTAGAAGGATTAATATTGTTAAAATGTTCACAATACTGAGAGCAATTTACAGATTCAATGCTATTCTTATCAAATTCCAATGGCATTTTCCACAGAAATTAAAAATAATCTGTCCTAAAATTTTTATGGAGCCTCAAAGGACCCCTAAACCAAAACAATACTGAAAAGAACAAAGTTACAGTATTGCATTTCCTGATTTCAAACTATATTATGAAACTATAATGATCAAAACAGTATAATTCTGGCATCAAAACAGGCACACAAACCAGTGTGTCAGAATTGAGAACCCAGAGGACCCATGCATATGTAGTCAACTAATCTTTGACAAGGGCATCAAGAACACACAATGGGGAAAGGATATCTCTTTAAGATGATATTGGGAAAACGATATCCACATGTGAAGGAATGAGATTGAACCCCTATCTTGGACGACTCACAAAAATTAACCTGAAATGAATTAAATACTTATATATTAGACCTGAAACCACAAAACTTATAGAAGAAGACAGGGAAACAGCTCTATGACTTGGTCTTGGTAATGATTTCTTGGATAAGATACTAAAAGCACAGGCAACAAAAATTAAAACAAACAAGTGGGACACATCAAACTAAAGAGCTTCTGTTTAGCTAAAGAAGTTCATCAATAAACTGAAAAGGCAACCTATGGAAGGGGAGAAAATATTTGTGAATCATGTATTTGTTAAGGGGTTGATATCCAAAATATATAGTGCCCATCCCAAATAGCAAAAAAATAAACAATCCAATTTAAAAATGAACAAAGGACACAAAAATACAGTATTTCCAAAGAATATATATAAATTAATGGCCGGCAGATGTATGAAAAGATGCTCAATATCGCTTGTCATCAGGGAAATGTGAACCAAACCCACAATGAGATATCACCTCATATCTGTTAGGGTGGCTTTTATCAAAAAGAGGAGATACATGGTGAAAATGTGCATAAAAGGGAACCTTTATACACTATTGGTGGGAGTGTAAATTTGTGTAGCCATGATGAAAAGCAGTATGACAGTTTCTCAGAAAATTAAACATAGAACTACCATATGATCCAGCAATCTCACTTCTGGTAATCTTTCCAAAGGGAGTAAAATCAGTGTCTTAAAGAGATATCTGCACTCCCATGTTTACTGCAGCACTATTCACAATAGCAAAGATATGAAAACAGCCTAAATGTCCTTCAATGGATGAGTGGATTAAAAAATGCGAGATCTATTTGTATATACATATTTACATATATATATGTGAACGTATATAATGTAATATTACAATGAATATATGGTGGGATATTACTCATCCATAAAAAGGGCATAATGTAATTTGTTTTTTTCTTATTTTTTCTTATTTTTATTTTTTTGCATAATGTACTTTGTAACAACATGGATGAACCTGGAAGACATTATGGTAAGTGGAATAAGCCAGAGAAAGACAAATACTGTATGCTATCACTTATATATAGAATAAAAAAGAAAGCTGATTCCATAGAAACAGAGAATGAAATAGTGGTTGCCAGGCGCTGGGGGGAGAGGGAAATAGGGAGATGTAGGTCAAAAGGAATAAAAAACTTTCAGTTATAAGAGGAATTAGTTCAGAGGATCAAATGTACAGCATGGTGACTATAGTTAATGATACAGGACTGTGTACTTGAATGTTGCTAAGAGATTTTAAGCGTTCTCACCAAACATATAAAAAGAGTTAACTATATGAGGTGATGCATATATGCATTAATTTTCTTGAACTTGGTAACTAGTCTACAATGTATATGTACACCACATTATCACAATGTACACTTTAAATATGTATAATTATACTTGTGAATTATTCCTCAATAAAGTTGGGAAAAAAGAGATTACCAGGTCTAAAAATTAAACCAAAGTAATGATACAAAATTTTCACCTAATAGTTAAGATCTATCCATGTTACTCTATGTGAAAATAAGAAATAGCATAATGCAATTTCTATATTGGAATGACACAGGCATGCACAAGAAACGCTCTTTTTCAAGAATATAGACCTACCTAATGCGTATATTAAACACATAAAGAGGATCCCATGCAGTAAAAGGAATGTGAAGAAACCAATGAGGGAGAGAAAGTAAGACAAGAAACTTGCAGATTAAAAAAAAAAAAAAAAAAAGAATCTTGCAGATTGATAGGTGCCAGATTGAATGTGACAAGAATTGATGATACAGTTAACTAAAAATATTTGTGCCTGAGGTGAAAAAAACCTCATAGTGATCTAGTATGACATGAATGATTTGCAATTTGAGACAATTTTGTACACTTACATACACTGGAATATGAGAAATTGCCCAGGTAGAAAGTCCTTTCCATGTCATACCTCGAGACTTCGAAGAGTCTGCAATGTAATGGATTCAGGTTAAAATAATCTTTACTATTTTCCCCAGGTAGTTAGTAAAGGGAGAAAGAGAAGAAGTCCTGAAAAGAGGACATTTTCTGTAGGATGGATGAAGAGGAGAAGAATATTTAATGCCAAAAGAGTTACCAACAATTGAAAAGTAACAATGTCAGCTTGAAGAAACATTTTTCTCTGTTAGTGTTAGGGCGAAATTTGATGTCACAACATGATCACCGCAAATATGAGAGGGCAAATGTCAAGAATTTTCCTGATGTTTTCCTCATGGCATTCTATTCTATTTTAGTCTCATGTATCAGCTATCCAAGATTTAATACCTAGTGGAATGTACTTGCTGGAAAGAAAATAAAAATTATATTTCACAACATTGCACATAGTGTAAAAAAATTTATCCTCATCACCTTAAATTCCTCTTCCTGACAAAAGATAATGTACTGATTTTTTTTTTTTTTTTAGGATACTGTATTTTTCCCACGAACAAGGAAATAATCAAGAATGGAGTATGAGTGATGAGATGTTGGTGAATCAGTATGTTAAAGACGTCCTAAAATTGGCATTTAGGATTTTTGGTGACTTATATCGTTTGTGTATTCAGAAATCCAACATGGTCATATCTGAATGTCTTGAAAATTATGGGCAGCCCGGGTGGCTCAGCGGTTTAGCACTGCCTTCTACCCAGGGCCTGATCCTGGAGACCCGGGATCGAGTCCCATGTTGGGCTGCCAGCAGGGAGCCTGCTTCTCCCTCTGCCTGTGTCTCTGCCTCTCTCTCTCTCAATCTGTGTCTCTCATGAATAAGTAAAAAATAAAATCTTTAAAAAAAAGAAAATTATGAATTTAGAAGTTTATATATATGAGTTTGTATCTACGAGTGAATTTCTCTTTGAATTATCTCTTTTTTCCCTTTCATTATTTTGTTATTTCTCTTCTAAATTATGTCTTATGGAAAATTTATATTCTTTGGATTTATTATTGGTGAGAAAAATTTTAAGTGCCTACTGTGCCTTTCTTGAAGGAGGGAATGCAGGATTAAAGAAAAAACTGCAGCTGTCATGAAGCTTATATTCTAATAGATTAATGCTCATTAATTCAGAGTATAAACCGTTGAACATTGTGATGTAATAACACCAGGAAAATTATTTTTATGTTTTTGAAATTTGATAGAATTTTGTCCTGATATTGTTTCTCCTGAACATAGCACAGTTGACTATTATAACGTGATTTTCTATCGCATAGAATTAAGTATAACTTGGGTCAATCACAGCCCCAAACAAAGCAAATAAATGTCTGATACAGTAGGTTTAATTAAGCCATAGAACACGATAGTCCTTGGCTCACTGTAGGTATCTTAAAAGGTTTGCTGAATTGCACAAGAGCGTTAAACCCTGGGCCTGACATTTTTATTACCTGGGTACTTAGCACATTAGGATCTGTTTTATTCTTTTCTCATTATTTGTGATAAATGCCCATGATCTATAAATTAAATACATTCCTTCCAGCACAATCCTCTGTGCTTCCATACAACCTGCTTATTGCTTCCCCATCCCCAAAGTCCTGCCCCTCTGTGCAAGCTGCTTAATTTTTTCCCAAAAAGGGAAATCACTCTCTGATGTATCCCTGGCTCCCCTGGCTCCCTTTAGCTCTGTCAGACTGGAGGCCGCCTGACTTTCTGGAGGAGCCTCTTAGATGGGAAGGGCAGCCGTGGGGGGCAAACATCGGCTCCTGCTCTCTTTGCTCTCCTGTGCAGAGGGAAGGATATTGAACACGCTCTTGTCTCAAGCTTATCAGGAAATATCTGAGGTTGGGAATCACAGTGATTGCCCAAAAGCTTCCCCCAGGGAAGCCACTGTCACCAACCATTATTAAGTAAGGCCTGGTGATCAGGTGATAGATAATTCCAAGCAAGTTACACGGAAGGCTTACTGTTTGGGGTTTTGAATTAATTCCTTCATTCCATAAACATTTATTGAACACTTACTTGGTGCAGTATTTTCTACCAGGCATCAAAGGGAATTTAATAATGAGAACTGCCATTTATTAATTTCCTACCATATACAAAGCACTCTGCATCTATTTTTTCTTTCCTTTTTTTAAAACAATTTTATTTATTTATTTGAGAGAGAGAGAGAGAGAGAGAGAGAGAGAGAGCATGAGGGAGGCTGGAGCAGGGGCAGAGGGAGAGCCAGACTTCCCACTGAGCAGGAGCCGGATTCGGGACTTGATCCCAGGACACTGGTAGCATGACCAGAGCAGAAGGCAGACGACTAACCGACTGAGCCACCCCTCTGCATCTCTTTTTTCTGATCCTTTCTTTTACAATACTAGGACAATATTACTCTCTCCAGTGTAAAGAAATACAAGAAAATCGAGCTCAATGAAGACACTGAAGGTCACACAGGTGAGGGGATAACCTGCCCATGCGCTGGAAGGGTTGTCTGTGGGTGCTCTTTCCCCAGGATGCCACTCGGAAGCCCAGACCCCAGCCCAGACATACCTCCCTGTACAGGGAAATAACATCAAGTGTGGTCATGACCCCGAGGAACACTGTGGAAGCCCAGAGGGGAGAGATGAGTGTGGCTGAGGTTTGGGGCTATTAGCAAAGGTGTATGGGGAAATAGCATCGTCTAAGAGAGTAGGACCCAAAGGCCGTGGACTTTGCCCTAAGGAGATTTTCCCAAAATTCCACTCTATGTATTTTTATTTGTGCCTTCACAAATCCTTTCTGGAAAAGCACAATGCAATGTACAACTAAAGACACCAGCTGAATACAACAGTAACGGTATGCATGCAGGTGAGGCACGCACACTGCTTTTCGTCAATGTGCTACTCTACATTAAATAATAACTTCCCTCTAAATCAATGATAGGAAAATTCTTCGTGTGGCTTGCAAATCCGAGGGAACACATGCCAGTACTCGGGCTAAAGCACAGCAGCTCCACATTTTTCAGAAGTCTTTCTCATGTCATTTTGTCTCAGGACGTCTTCAAAGAAGTGAAAAGAGATCGTGGTTAATGGGAACCTAAGAGGACAGGACACAGAAACAAATCTGGCCTCAAGGAAGCAAGTCCGTTGGAGCTGTTTTCAAAAGAATAACCCCGGGCCATCTGGAACTGCAGTTTCTGGTGAAATTGAATCACAAATTCAAATAGAAAAAAATATGCAATTGCTATTATTTATAGCGCTGGAAAATAAATCAGAGATTCGTAAAATAGAAGAAAAGGGGTCAATGAATAGAGTCGCTGCTAAGGAAAGCTGAAACCCAGAGGCAACGTCGTCGATTTAATTTTTTGGCATTCACGGATTTCTCTCCCAGGTTTTGAATGGTCTCCCTCTAAAACATTAGCTATATGTTAAAACTCAATGCTCATTAAATTACAGAAATGTTCTGAACTGTGTGTAATATTCTTTCATCTTTTCTGCCTCTAGGGGGAAGTGTGTTTTCACCAATTCTGTCCCTGGAAGATATTTTCTCTGTGGGCCACAGGGGTATGCTTCGATGTGACCTCAGGGCTGGCTTCAGGAGGGAGAAGATGTTCTCTGAGAAAAATCTTGAAGCCATCCACCCCCCTTTTTTTCCTTTTTTTGGAAGGCCCTTTACTTTAGAAGTTGCCCCTGGGGTTGTGGCAGGGAGGTTATACAGAGTATTAAAATTAGTGGAAAAAACTTCCTTATGATAGCTTCTAGCACATTTCACAGGATGGCATGTCGAGGTTCTCTGGACAACGCTGTCTTTCCTGGTGGCAGAGTTAACACGTAGACACTGGACACGTCAAAGAGTTGGCAAACGAACACTGCATATAGAAAAGTGGCCACCTTATTTTAGTAGCTTAACCTTAAAAAATACAGTTTGTGGACATGGATGAAAACGTTTCTAAATCCTATAAAAAAAAGTCTACTAGCTTTTGTAATAATCATGTTAGAGCTAACATTGCCTTTCATGTGGTTAATTTTATTTTGCAGAATTTCCCTGCAACTTTCTTTTGTTTTTCTTCAGCAATTGTAGCCAGAAACAATGTACTAAATGAAAAGGTTAGCGATCTTTTTTTTTTTTCCGTTTCACTGTTTTATAGAGTTGAAAGGAACATGTTTAAAAATTGACTCTAAGGGATGAATTATTGCTATTTTCTTTTTTCCTTCTTTCTTGGCTTAATCTGTCTTTATGTTTATAGTGCTGCAAAAATTCTATTATACTCTATTAATAGTTATCTTAGTGTACTGTATATCCTCAAAACTTAGCTGCATATGAAATAAAATTTTATTTTATTTTTTAAAAGATTTTATTTATTTATTCATGAGAGACACAGGCAGAGGGAGAAGCAGGCCCCATGCAGGGAGCCTGATGTGGGACTCAACCCCGGGTCTCCAGGATCAGGCCCTGGGCTGAAGGTGGCGCTAAACCGCTGAGCCACCCAGGCTGCCCAAAGTCAAATTTTAATACAAAGAATGTTATTACTTGATGAAAGTTAGCTTTGTTTCCAAATCTCTTCTACACGGCATAATAGGTGGTACATGCTTATTTCTAATTCAATCCCATTTAAAAATATTCTCAGGGATGAAGATGTATTTAAATACCTCATTTTTAGTCTTTGGCCTTAATTTAGTGAGCAAAGTGAGGAAGGGGTGTCAGCTAGTGAGGAAGGGGTGTCAGCTTGAGTGACTTCTAACATCTTTTCCAGTTCTGAGATTAGAGAACTTCATGGTATTCAAGAAATTTATACAGACTTTCCAGCCCCTGAGGAAAAAAAAATCTAATTTGATGGAAAGTAAACAAACTCATAACATTAAAATTCATATACTTATATTACTTCCATTAATGTGCATATTTTCAATTAAAATTTTTTTCTTTAAAAATCCTAATTTCTCATTGAACAAGTCCTGGGGAGGTAATGTATAGCACGTTGACTATAGTTAAGATTGAGTTGCATATTTGAAATTTGCAAAGAGATCTTAGAAGTTCTCATCACAAGAAGAAGATTTTTGTACCTATGCATGATGATGAAAGTTAACTAGACTTATTGTGGTGACCATTTCCCAGTATGTACAAATATGGAATCATTATGTAGTGCACTTGAGACTAATGCAATGTTACATATCAATTATACCTCAATTAAAAAAATCCTAATTTCTGCTCACAGGAAAATTTCAAGGGGCGCTTTGAGCACCAGCAAGAGCAGTAACACTGGCCTCTCGGGTTCTGCTGTCTAGTTTGGGGGCCCTTCCTTTCCACAGCTTGTCGGTGCCCTTGAGTGACATGCTGGAAGTTGAGAACTCTGATCCAAAGGCCACGGAGAGGCTATGATACCCCAACGTAAATGCACTGCCCTGGGCGTGACCCTTGGTGTGGCTGGGGCAGAGGCGTTCACGCCGGGTGCCACTGAAACCCCAGACTCTCCTAATAAGCCCACACCACTCAGTGGGCAGAATCATATCGCCATTGGCCGGTGTTCCCCAGACACAGGGCACAGAAAGCAGTAATAGGAAACCTCGGTCCCTTCACGTCTCCTGGCAACCAGTCTTGAAATCCATTAAGACCCTTGGAATTTGTGATTTAGTTGTGTCCTCCCTCTCCCTCCCTCCTTTCCTTCCTTCCTTCCTTCCCTCTCCTCCTTCCCTCCCTCCCTCCCTCCCTCCCTCTCTTCTCAGGAGTCCAGGAAGGGTTTAATCGCTGTGAAGTGCTAAATCTCCCTTCCCAGCGTGTGCCAATGACTCTCGTTGTGGGATTCAAATTTTATACAGATGCCTCTTTTGCTACTGATTAGCAGCTCTAATTAAATACATGAGACTTCTTGCAGGAGTAGGAAGGTCCTACTCGAAGATCCAGGGATCATAGTGCATAAACCTGAAATCTAAGTGACCCAGAGGGCGAAACGTTATCCGTAATTACAGTTTCGGTGCCAGAAAGAGCGTCAAGGAGGTGCTGTTGCTTGAAGTTGCCACGTCTCCTGAAACCCCACTTGCCTTTTCACCGTCACAAAGGAGAGCGATTGTTCTTTGGGGCCTCCGCGTTGAAAGAAAAAAAGGAAAAAAAAAAAAAAGGAAGAGCAAGGAAAAGAAAAGAGAAAAAGAGAAAAAGAAAAGAAGAGAAAAAAAGAAAAGAAAAGAAGAAAAGAAAAGGAAAAGAAAAGAAAAGAAAAGAAAAGAAAAGAAAAGAAAAGAAAAGAAAAAAAGAAAAGAAAAGAACCGCCACCACCAAACCCACCGAAGGCAGCGCCTGGGGCGGGGGCATCGGTGCTGGGTCGGCTGCAAGTTTCTGCCGAGAGAGGGCGTCGGCCTAAGACCAGTAGGAGGTCGCGGACACAGTCTAATGAGACCATTTGAAAACGTTTTCAGTTTATTTTAATCTGCGGCGCTTCGGCATCAGAATTCCCCAGTCCCGCAGCGCGTTCGCCCCGCAGGTGACCTCGGTGTGGCCGGGCTGCACGCGCGCCGCAGGGCTCCCGCGCCCCCCGCCCCCCGCCCCCCGGGCGCCGACTCCGCCGCGTTCGCAGCCTGGTCTCCGCCGCCCGCGACCCGGGCCCTTCCTGGGCGGTGCGGAGCCGCGAGCGCGCGGTCTGCGGCGGCCCCGAGGAGAAGCGGTGGGGACGGGGGGGGGGGGGGGGTGCTCCTGCCCGGAGGGGACCCCGGGTGACGACCTGGGGAGGTGTCCTGCGTTACCTGGCTTGGCAGACAAAACCCCGAGGACGCTCGGAGATGCTCGTCAGACTCCTCGCCACCTCCGGAGGCCGAGCGCCGCGCTCGCCTTCGGGAGCCACAAGTTTCGCTTTTCCGCGCGCAGCTCGCGGGCCTCGGGGCTGTGCGGTCCCCGCCGTCCTGGGGACGCGGCGGCGGGGCGGGGCGGGGCGGGGGCGCAGGTCGCGCCCGGGCTGGGCTGGCTGCCAGTTCCCGGCGCCCGGTCCCGCCGTCGGCCCTGGGCCCCTGGTCCCCGTCCCCTGACCTTGCGCCAGGGGCCCGGGAGGGGCTGGGGCCCGCCCCGAGGCGGCGCGTCACGAGGGAATCTGGCCCGAGTGAGAAAGAGGTGAGAGGGAGCGCGGGATTTACGCAGTTTTGCAACGAAACTGCACGTTTGGAGTTTGGAGGACCACCCCCTTCCTCCAGTCCTGTCGTTTGCACCGCGCGCGCATGTGTGTGTGTGTGTGTGTGCGCGCCCGCGCTCGTTTCTTCCCTTTCAAACACGTTTTCCCCCTTTTCAAGCCTGGAGCTGGGGAAAGCGCGGGGGCGCGCGGGCCCGGGGCAAGGCGGGGGGGGCCCGGGGGGGCCCAGGGGCGGCGCGGACGTGGGCGCCTGCGGCCTTAAGGACCCGGCGGGGCGGGCTGGGAGCTGTCGGGGTTAGGGACCCGGGAGCGCTGGGAAGGTGCGCGTGCGGGGAGGAGCCCTGATGTAAGAATGTTAATGAGAGGCTCCCCCAGCCCAGCCCCCCCGCCCCCACCCCCCCCCCCCGCTGGAAATACAAGCCCAGCCTCGGAGCGCCTTGTGTGGTAACGCGCTCCGCGGCCGCGGCCACGCTATTTAAACGCGGGCTATGGATCCAGGAACCGGCGCGAATCAATGAGATCAAACGCGGGGGAGATGCACCGTCAATTCCAAGCACTGGGACAAGTCTAACTTTTTTTTTTTTTTTTTTTCCTCTCTCTCTTCTACAAATACGCTTTCAAAAGCCATCTAGCAACGCCCAAATAAGAAGCCACCTCTAAGCAAAATAGCATATATAAAGGGAGGGCGAATATATATATATATATAAGTATATGTAGGAATATATTACAGGCGTACAGGTTTACGCGCGGCGAACTTTTTTTCTTCCTTTTCTCTCTCTCTCTCTCTTTTTTTTTTTAAACGGTTGACACGGCCAAGAAGGACTCCTCCTCTGTCTTTGGGCGAAGGGGGTATTTGTTCTGTTTTCTTAGAGCGCCCAAGGGGGCGCAGGGACCTCGGAGAGAAGAGCGAGGCGGCGAGAGCCGGGGTGCGGGGGGGCGGAGGGCGAGCCGGCGGCGAGGCGGCCTTCCTGCGGCGCGATGCCGTCCCCGCTGGTGCTCACCCGCCCCGCGTGCGTCCTGCTGGTCTGGGCGTTGCTGGTCGGCGGCGGCGGCGGCGGCGGGGGCGCCAGCCTCGGCGGAGGGCGCCGGCAGAGAGAGGCGCTGCCGCCGCAGAAGATCGAGGTGCTGGTGCTGCTGCCCCAGGACGACTCGTACCTGTTCTCGCTGGCCCGGGTGCGGCCGGCCATCGAGTACGCGCTGCGCAGCGTGGAGGGCAACGGGACCGAGCGACGGCTGCTGCCGCCCGGCACCCGCTTCCAGGTGGCCTACGAGGACTCGGACTGCGGCAACCGCGCGCTCTTCAGCCTGGTGGACCGCGTGGCGGCGGCGCGCGGCGCCAAGCCCGACCTCATCCTGGGGCCGGTGTGCGAGTACGCGGCGGCGCCCGTGGCCCGGCTTGCGTCGCACTGGGACCTGCCGATGCTGTCGGCCGGGGCTCTGGCCGCCGGCTTCCAGCACAAGGACACGGAGTACTCGCACCTCACGCGCGTGGCACCCGCATACGCCAAGATGGGTGAGATGATGCTCGCCCTGTTCCGCCACCACCAGTGGAGCCGCGCCGCGCTGGTCTACAGCGACGACAAGCTGGAGCGGAACTGCTACTTCACCCTCGAAGGGGTCCACGAGGTCTTCCAGGAGGAGGGCTTGCACACGTCCGCCTACAACTTCGATGAGACCAAAGACTTGGACCTGGACGACATCGTGCGCTACATCCAGGCCAGTGAGCGAGGTGAGCAGGAGCGCGCCCCGGGCTCCCGGCCCTAACCCCGCCGCCCCGCCGGCTCGCCCCGCCGGCTCTCCCCACACACCCGTGCGCTCCTCTGCGGACCCCGCGGCCCCCCTCGCGCCCCCCGCCGCACCGAGGACCCGGGGCGGACGCGCACTCGGGGATGCCCCCGGGCGTGCGCTGCTTGGCTGCGACAGCCTTTGCCCGTCGCCCTCCGCGGTCGCGAGGGGAATGCAGAGGTCCTGGGGAGGCGGTGGGCCCGGGGGAGGGGCGCCTGAGCCGCAGCTGCGAGTGCCCAGGTCCGACAGGTGCTGTCAAATCGCTTGGGTTTTCCTTCTTCTCCGTCCCATCGCCAGCGCCGGGCTGGTGGCTGGGGGCGCACTCCCGGCTCCCCGCGGCAGCCAGGGTCTGCGCGCGGCCCGACGCCGGACACCTTGTTCCGCGGCCCTTTACCCGCGCGCCCCCTCCCAGGGCGCTAGCCCGGGCGTTGCTCCCGCCGGCCCCGCTGCCTGGCTGGCTTGCTTCCCCGGCTTTCCCTGGCTGCGCCTTCCGCAGATCCCAGCTTTCTTTTAAAGGGTCATTGTTTCGCCCTTCTCATTCCTTCCGTGGCGCTTATAAACGAGCTTCTGTGGTTTCCACCAAAAATGCCTCGCAGTGTCTGGACCCAGGCGACACTCCGTCCGCCCCCCCAGCCCCCCGCCCCCAGCCCCCCGCCCCCAGCCCCAGCCCGCGCCACCGCACCTTCCGCACCGAGGTCTCTAAAGCGCCCGGAGCGAGGCTGTGCGGGAGCGCGCGCTGGGAAGCGGGCGCTGACAGCCTTTGCACGTGCGCCCCAAGTTTTCTCCTCCCGTCTGTGGGAGTTTGCATGACCAGCAAAACCGGACAAAGCTCGTGGCTGAGGATGGCGGCCGCGGCTACGGGGAGCGGGAGGAGAAATGGGGGGCGGGGGGGGGCGCGGATACCTAATCTCAGAAGCCCCCAGTGCAGCCCATTTCACTGCAGCGTAGGGGGCGTGGAGGTGGGCTGAGGTGCCAGCATAGGAGAGTTGCCTCCTTCCTGGTGTCAGGTTTGGGGTGCACAGTGCTAGAGGAATCCCCCTCGGCTCGGCTCCCCCCTCGGCGTGCACGCCCCTGGAGTGCCGGTGGGGCAGCCCCGGCACAGCTCCCCGCGACCCCACGCGGGGAGGCCAGAGGCGAGAAGGGCTGCGCCCCACGCAGGGCTAGTCCACGATCTGGCACGGGCAGGCGCCGGGCGCTGGGGCGGGGGGACAGCGCCGCCGGAAGCTGGGGGCCCCGGCGCAGGTGAGGGGGCAGGGGCTCCCCGGGGGGCATCCCCCAGCCCGGCTTGGCCGCTGGCACGCGGGAGCGCACGCGCGCCTCGGAGAAGCGGCGGGAGCTGTTGACGGTGGGTGCGTGACCTGCAGGCTGTGGGCGCCCAGTCCCTGCCCGACAGGCAGGCGGGCGCGGGGTTTGCTGATGAGGATGAAGGGCCCTTGCGTCCCAGCGCCGCGGACTCGCCACGCCCGCGGACAAACCCACGTGTGCTTCCTCCCGCCCGGTCCCGGGGTCCTGCGCAGCCCCGTAGACCCGGGGTTGCCGCGTTCCCCGAACCTGACTCTTCCCCGCTGGGCTCTCGAGGGCCTGGCGCGTCCGGGGCAGGCTTTGGGGCAGGAGGCGCGCGGGGGTGGGGGTGGGGGTGGGGGTTGACCTGCGGGCGGGAGCCCCGGCTGCCAGGGCGCCTGTGCGGCCGCAGCCCTGCGGGTCGGGACGCTGGCGGCCACCCCTGCGCGCGCGGCCTGAGAGTCATGGCCTAGGGTCGCCCGATGGGGGCGGATCGCGCCCCCGGACCCTGAGTCTCCCGAGGCTGAGGCTGAGGCCGGGGGCAGGGAGGCGCCAGGGCCCTGGTGGGCCTGGGGGCTTCGGAGAGCTTGGGCTGCAGCTGGGTGCCGCGGAGTATCTCTGGTGACCGAAGCCTCATAGCTGTTCCCAGGTCTTTTTGCAGCAGCAGCAGCAGCAGCAGCTGCTGCTGCTTTTATTTTGTCCAAGACCGAGTTTAGTGGTGAAATCTCGGGGGCTGCACTGTGCGTGTTTTACAGGTGACGAGGCTACCATTCTTACTCTGAAATATATTTCCGACAGTGACTTGGCAGAAAGAGAAACATTCATAAATAATAAAACAAAAGCAGTTTCGCTCCTAAGTCTGTTAAACACCCCGATTCCCACCCTAGGTGCTCGGTAACAAAGCTCTCTCCAGGGATCTTTTACTAATCCCCCTTACTTTGCCCTAAGCGGTTAAAGTGTTTCATAGGGCTTCGGTACAGGGGTTCGGTGGAGTTTGACTTCCAGAGCACCTGCCCCGGCTCAGGCGTTACTGGCATAAGAGGTTGACCTGCTACTACATCTCACACCTCAGGCTCCTCAGGTAAAGGGGAAGTTGTTGGGGTGGCCTGTCTTAGGGATGCCGAGAGGGTTAAATGAGCTGACCCAGAGCGTGTGCTGAAACGGTGCCAGACACATACCCAGGGCTCAGTAAACGTCAGGTTTGATTGTGGCTCTTATGATTTTATGTATATGATGATAATCACCCTCACGGAGGTGAGGCCACGTCATGGAGAAAGAGCCCTGGCAGGAGAAGCAGATGCTCTGGCTTTGGCACCTCTACTCGGCTGCTGCTGCTGCGTGGCCTCTGCAAAGCATTTACCTTCTCAGAGGGAGAATTTCCTCCTCCTGAAACAGTGAGGTCAGATGAGAATCAGGCCTCTTCACCCTGATCTGTGGTTTGGATTTGTGCTCATTCAAATATTAAAAACATAACCGACCACATTTTTGTTCTTGAAAGCTCCGTATTAAACATCATAGAACCAGAGAGTAGCCTCCCCCCTTCCAGCCCCCGTTTTTTGGAGATAACATTTTTAGCACTTTTTCTGAACTTACTCTCGTCTTTAAAATCATATCACAAATGTTTGAATTTCTTAATGGGTAAAAACTGATGTGCCACCATCTCAAATAGTAATATGACTAGAATTTCACTTGTCTGTGTGCTGTAAAAGGAAGAGCTGAGGAGCATTAATTATCCCTTTCAGGGATTTACCTTTGAAGCAAATAATTACATTTTTTTCCCTCTTTTGTTTTTAGCCAACATGCATCATCACCAAAATACACATACCTGAGTCTGTATTAGTAAAAAAGTGATGATCTTTACTTAAAACTTATTCAATTCCACAGTCCACTACTGCCCTCAGTATTCTGGAGTCAGCAATAAATTTATTTTTAAAAAGACAAGTTAAAACAATTTTTTTTCAAGCAACAGAAGCTAGCAATTGTCTTGTCTATACACCTTAGGAGGCGCAGAACTAGATGTAGTATGTACACACATTTTTGTATAATGAACTGCAGTTTTATCCTTTTAGTCATTAATGTTGATGTGCGCCTGCTAACAACTATAGAGATAACAGTATTTAATCAGTACAAGAGTCATTTATTTTTAGAATTAGGCTGGAGTAAATGACCAAGTGGTTGATAAGCAGAATTTTTAAGCAAAGAATGTATGATAAGTGTAAAATAACTAACAGCAGGGGAAAAAAGAAGCATTGTAAGCTGCAGTGTAGAAGCTCTGAAAGCCTTTGGAGTGGATGGACCTTTGTGAACAACAAAAATAAAAGTGCAATCTCTATTTCGCAAATGAAACCCAATATATAGTGTAGAAATGGCCAGAAAGAAGTCCTTTTTTTAAAAAAAATATTAATTTTATGGGAGTTGGTTATACAGCTATATAGTTTAAAAAGTCAGAAGATTACAGGAGCCTAATTAGGAACAAAAGTTTCCTGTCTCCTGCTTCCCATGCCTCACTTCCCCAAGGAAAGCACTTGCAACCCTTGCAGCGACTTCTGTAGGTATTTGACTTTGTACTTCTAAATGACATGTTACATTGATTATTTCAGTTGGAGGTTTTCTCTCCTGCCATCCCAGGGGCAGATGATAATTTAGTTCTCTTCCCCTGCATGGGTAATCACATGCTCAAGCTCTCCTTGCAGACATCCTTTCAGAATGGTTGTATAAAACTTTTTTGGTTAGCTCAGCTTTCAATGTCTATATCATTATTGCCTTCTAAATGCTATTTGTAGTTGGACCAAATGGGCTATTACGACAATATTTTCTTTATTGTTCTGGTTTTCTTTGGGTTGAAAAAAAAAAAGCCTGTTTTTGCTTGTTTGCTTAGTTTCCTATGGACTTAAAACTAAATCATCCATCAACCCTATTTTAAGCCCTGAGATGTTCCAGTTTGATTCTTTTTTTCTTTCCCTTTTTAAAAAAGATTTTATTTCTTTATCTGAGAGAGAGAGAGAGAGAGAGAGAGCACAAGCAAGGGGAGGGCCAGGGGGGAGGGAGAAGTAGGCTCTCTGCTGAGCAGGGAGCCCAATGTGGGGCTCAATCCCAGAACTCTGGATTATGACCTGAGCTGAAGGCAGATATTTAACTGACTGAGCCACCCAGGTGCCCCCAGTTTGGTTATTTTCTAAGCAGGCTGCACAGTTGTCACTCTGGAGTCTTTCTTTAATACCCCCCTACAACTTCCATGGCCTCCCTTTCTCTCTCTCTGATTAGATCCCTATGTGTTCCTCTTTCTTGGTTTGCTCTTGTTTGGTGAAGCACATCCTCTGGGAACTTTCTCTGAAAGGAAGGATGAGAGCTAAAACTGGATACCTTTCATGACCAAAAATGTCTTCATTCTACCCTTATACATTATTATGGACATCTAGGTTGGAAGTCATTTTCCCTCAAGATTTGAAGGATTGTCTTATATGTAAATTCCAATGTTGCTACTAGGAAGCTTGAATTGATTTGGGTTCTTGACCTATTGTTTGTTATCTGTTTTTTTTTTTTTTCCTGAAAAATTTCGGAATTTTCTCTTTGCTCTCAAAGTTTTAACATTTTGTTATGATGTATTTTCATGCCAGTATCTTGCCTTATGCACTTCAGAGTATTGGGGGATACACCTCTTCAGTTCAGAAACTCATGTCTTTCAGTTCTAAAAAAATTTCTTAAATTATTTCTTTTATCCCCTTCATTTTCTCTGTTCTGTCCAGAACAGAGATGTTATTTGTGTTATTTGGATGTTAGACTTCTTGAATTGAAACTCTATCTTCCTTATCTCTTTTTCCTACTTCCTACCTGTTTTTTAAAAAGAAATTCCTCTTATTTAGATATTTCCTTGACGATTCCCCAAATTTCTATTAAGTTTTGGTTTCTGATTTCTGAGATCATGTTTTCAATTTGCAGTACATTGCATATCTTGGTTTGCTTCCATGAAATAACATCTCTCTTCTTTTTTTGAGCTTAGAATCAAATGGAAGATGGGTGCAAGAGTCAGCTGGAGAATATGAAAGTGTTTCTTTTTTAAAGATTTTATTTATTTATTTGAGAGAGAGCGAGCAAGCACATGACTGGGGGGGAGAAGCAGAGAGAGAGAGAGAGAGAGAGAGAAGCAGACTCCCTCTGAGCAAGGAGCCTGATGCAGGACTCCATCCCAGGACCCTGAGATCATGACCTGAGTAGAAGGTAGATGCTATACTGACTGAGCCACCCAGGTACTCCAAAAATGAAAATATGTTTTTATTATTGATAAAACCTATTGGAAAACAAGGATTTAGATTTGTTGCCAAAAGGGCCTACTTACTGTTACTTCTCCCTTAATATGTGCCCTCTGCAAGCAGACACATACCTGAAAGACGAAGGGAGAAAGGACTGGCATGCCATTTTTGTTTTTAGATTCACCAATCCAATAATTTACTCCTTTTCTTCCGGTGGGAGAGAGGATGAGTGAAGGCACTTGTGGGATGAGGAGGGTCACCTTCTTAGAGTTTGCTCCAGATGAAAACATGAGACTGGGGAAAAGATACCCCCCTAACTCAGATATGGTACCCGGACTGTTTCTGGTTCTCTGAGTTGGCTTCTTGTGGCCACCCCCTGGCACTTCTCTCTGCCGTTCTTAGGGTGATCGCAAAGTCACTTACAGAGGAC
Source organism: Vulpes vulpes (assembly GCF_048418805.1). Classification (NCBI taxonomy): domain Eukaryota; kingdom Metazoa; phylum Chordata; class Mammalia; order Carnivora; family Canidae; genus Vulpes; species Vulpes vulpes. The sequence goes on along the minus strand of NC_132783.1, from coordinate 133,490,826 downwards.
ACTGGGAGTCAGATGGTGGAAGGTGCCGTGGGACATCACAAGTTCTCCGGCAAAGAGAGAGAAATAGAGCAGAATGCTGAACAGTCCATCCAGAAACTTAGAATCACACCATCATCCCTCCTTCTACAAGTTCAACAATTTGACCAAAAAAATTGACTATGTATATATTTAACTGTGCTTAAATACAGCACAAATTGTCTTAACTGACCTTCATTTAAGCAGCCTGCAGCATTAACTGTAGCTCTCTTTTTCTCCATACACTTTATTGACTGTTGGTGAATGCTGGTCATTGTATACTTCTCCTGATTATGCCCACACGCTTCTCACACTTGTCCACGTTCTTTCCAAGAGTTGTCACCAAATCCGTTTATACCAGTTGTACTTATTATAATAAGTGTGTAATTTAATTAGTTCTTATATAAACTGAAGAAACATGAGTCGGAAGAGAAAGCTATTTCAGTGAAAACTATTTTAAACCTTCTGACAGATTGTATAAAGGCAAGTGGCTAAAAATAGTTGCTGTTGAATTAGGCATGAATGAAACAGCCCTAAGGGATTTGGGAACATCCTAGAAATCTAAAAGGATTCTGCGTTCCCTCCACTTCGCCAGTGTCTGTAAGTGCTTGCTCCAACTTAAACTGGATGATAATGTGCATTACGGGCTTCTTTTATGCAAGAAAAAACAATATCCTGCCCATGAACTTCAAAACTAGGGTCTCCTTTTTGAGAGTTGAACTGCATGGTCCACACAAAATGGATGAGATCTTAAATAATCAAAGTCTGCTCGGAGAGCCTCAGTGCTGCCCTGCGTCACTCCTGCTCAGTCCCAGCAGGTACTGACATTTAAAGAAGGAGTTTGTCTGTCAGAGGCCTATCTTGGTGGTCATGGAAAAAGGGAGAAGGAGATGGGCCAGAGCTGTAAAAATAGACAAAGAAGTGATGGGGGGCAAGTGTTGGGCAAGGGCCCAGCCAGGACTTACGGAAGCCTGTGTTCCGTCATGAGGGCACAGCGGTTAGGTCCTGGGGTGGTAAAGCACTTACAAGGATGCTTAGGGTTACCAAGGCTTGATGCCTTTGGATGCCTGAATCCTCCAACAGACCTCCCTGATTAGTATTTCATCCTCACTAACATCCTACTGCGTACAATTTGGCTTCTCATTTGGCATGCCCAGGTACATGTTGACACAAATGTGTTTGTGACAATTCTGGCCCTCATTAAAATGAAGGAATATGCATTTGAGAGTATCTAAAAACATCTGAGTTAGGTTATTGGGATTCTGACTCCAAACAAGGACTCTACTCTTTATGCACTGACAGGTTCTCTATCTGGGGGTTTAGGGCCAGACTCCGGACTATGATCAGCTGATCACAAGACGACGAGGGCTGCTGGTGGACAGTCAGCTAGAGCCTCCAGGGGCCTTCTGTAGATGCCCACTCTTGGAATCTGCACTCTTCAAACTTGTCCAGCCTCCGCCTTTTCCTTATTGGCTGCTCTGTTGCGGGCACTGTGGCTCCTTCATCATTTCTGGGACTAGAATTTGAATCCGAGCTAAAATAAGGGTCTTGGTCATAATGAGTGATGAAAAGTTTCTTTCAAAGCTTCCTTACTGAGGCATCTTGGTATTTGACTCTTTATCCCAAATATATAACAATATTTCGAGGCACAAACAACACCTACTCCCACAGTTAGAGACCTTTTGGAATTTTGTATTGTTAAAACTTGTTCTCTAGACCTTTAGCCTGCACAGCAAGCCCTTCTGTAGTAAGAAATGTCAGAGTCATGATCTAACACTCTGAATTAACATGTGTAATAAATGAAATATCAACAGGCGCCTAACCCTTCATGGAGGTTGCCAAGGTAGCTTTGGCACAGCCTGAAGTTTGCTTTATGTCTTTCAGCACCCATGCTTGTACAAAGAACAGACACATCTCGGAGGGCTGGCGTGCATGGTGATAACATGGGGACAGCCCCCAGGGTTCTCCGGGTCACCTCTCTCCGTGTGTGAGAGTGGTCTGCATGGTGGGGACCAGGCCGTGGACAGCGATCCAGTTAACTGGAGAACGGCCGGGCACCCACTTCACGCTAGCCTGTTGGAGCTCTTGGGGGGGCGGACAACCATGTTCTGGAGCCGCTTAAAGCTGCTCAGGTTTGGCAGTGTGGATAGAAACTGAGCAAACGTGAGGAGGGACCTGCAGTCTTGTTAACTATTTCCTATATATGGTGAGACAGCTTGAGAAAAATGTTTTGGAATTCAGGCAGAAAGCTTATACTGCTCACCGCCTCCTCTGATTTGCCAAACGACGGTTCCCCCTAAAACCACTCAGTTTGCTTTTTTAGGAAAATGTACTTACTATGCTATTCAGTACAAAAAGCAGGTGATACTCTTCACTGGCTTACGCTGGGCAAATCTGATGACAGCTTTGAAGTATTTTTTAAAAACTTTATTTCGAAATAATTTTATACTTTTGGAAAAGATGTAAGAAAGTATAAAGAACTTTCCCCAGCCTTCACCCAGACTGTCACCAATTGTTAACATTTCGCCCTATATGCTTTCACTCCAAATCTCTCCCCAACTCCTTCCCTTCCTACCCCCTTTCAACGCGCGTGTGCGCGCGCGCGCGCACACACACACACACACACACACACACTATCTTTTTATGAACCATTTGAGAGGTAAGTAGGGCCATCATGCTCCCTTACTCCTAAATACTTAAGTGTGTGATTACAAGAGCGAGGGCATTCACTTACATAACCACAGTCCCGAGACTGTGGTTATGAGAAGCAAAAACTTTTTTTTTTAAGATTTTATTTATTTATTCATGATAGAGAGAGAGAGAGAGAGAAAGAGGCAGAGACACAGGCAGAGGGAGAAGCAGGCTCCATTCAGGGAGCCCGATGTGGGACTCGATCCTGGGTCTCCAGGATCCTGCCCTGGGCCTAAGGGAGGTGCTCAACTGCTGAGCCACCCAGGGATCCCCGAGAAGCAAAAACTTTAACACAGATGCAATACTGCTAATTTACAGCCCCATCTCTCCAGTTGTCTCAATGATGCCCTTTCTAGCAAAACATATATTTTTAAAGATTTTATTTATTTATTCATGATAGACATAGAGAGAGAGAGAGGCAGAGACACAGGCAGAGGGAGAAGCAGGCTCCACACAGGGAGCCCAACGCGGGCCTCGATCCCGGGTCTCCAGGATCACGCCCTGGGACAAAGGCAGGCGCTAAACCGCTGCGCCACCCGGGCTGCCCAACATACATTTATTTATTTATTTATTTATTTATTTATTTATTTAATATATATATTTTTAATTCATCCACGAGAGACACAGAGAGAGAGGCAGACACAGGCAGAGGGAGAAGCAGGCCCCATGCAGGGAGCCTGATGTGAGACTCGATCCCAGGACTCCAGGATCACGCCCTGGGCCAAAGGCAGGTGCTAAACCGCTGAGCCACCCAGGGATCCCCCAACATTTTTTTTTATTACCTTTCTCTTAAGGACGCAAGATCGCACATTTCGTTTTCTGCTCCTCGAAGTCTTTTTGGCGTCGAGCATCCCCAAAGCTGGGTGTTGGGGCCCCCTCCCAGCTCCGGGTGCGCAGTGGCCCCCGAGGTGCGGGGGGCAGGCGGGTGGGCGGCCGCGGCCTCGTGGGTCACCTGTTGCGCGGGCGTCGGCCGGCGGCCTCCGGTGCAGCTGCGGGCCTGTCCCTCCGCGGGTGGGAGGAACGAGGGGGGACGGCTGGGGCGAGGTGGGCACCCCCGCCCCGCCGGCTCTGACGCGGTGTGCTCCTCCCCCGCAGTGGTGATCATGTGCGCGAGCGGCGACACGATCCGCGGCATCATGCTGGCGGCGCACCGGCGCGGGATGACGGGCGGCGACTACGCCTTCTTCAACATCGAGCTCTTCAACAGTTCTTCGTACGGTAACTGTGCTTCCAGCCCCCCCCCCCCGCCCCCATCAGGTGTCAGAACAGGTCCCCAGGGCGGCCCGGGTGGCCCAGCGCTGTAGCGCCGCCTGCGGCCCAGGGCGTGACCCTGGAGACCCGGGATCGAGGCCCGTGTCGGGCTCCCTGCGTGGGGCCTGCTGCTCCCTGGGCCTGGGTCTCTGCCTTTCTCTCTCTCTCTCTCTCTCTCTGTCTCTCATGAATAAACAAAAAAATCTTAAAAAGAAAAAAAAAAAAAGAAAAGAAAAAAAACCAGGTCCCCAGGAAGCCAGCAATGTGAATTCCCTCCATAGATTCGGTCCCATTAAAAGGATTTTTAGAAATTTGTGATACTCTCCTAAGTCCTCAAGCTCTTCTTCTCTGGGAACCCCGAGCAAGAGGGTGCCTCATACTGGGGGGTGCCAGGGGACTTGTCCGGGTGAGAGCATAGCTCTGGGCACTCCAGATGGTCACAGATCCAGCCCCAAAGACCCTCCCTTTCCAGGGTGTTTCCAGCTGCAGGTTACCACCATGAGGGGCTTTGGGAATATTTTAATGAGATGTGGGCATGATTTTTAATAGAATAGACTAGAATATGTCGAGGTAATAGGACATGTCAAAATGTGTCGCACATTGCATGCATATTATTACTTCATAAAACTTATTCATATAATTGTACGTGTGTACCTATTTAAGCACGTTACACTACACGTATGTTTGTAATGGGCCGCAGTGTGAAAGTAAAATACTCCTTACAGGCGAATTGGGGTAAAGCATTTTGAAAGCTACTGCTCCCAGCCCCTTCCTTCCAGATGACCACAGGTTAAGCTTTCCCTCTTTAGAAGTTTGAGATCCACCAACGCCTCTGATTGAAAGCATAGGATTCTTTAAAACAGATCTGGGGAACTTCTGGGTGTTTCTGTGCTGGAGGGTGGTTGAGAAGGCCAGGGAAATCACAGGTTCAAAACACACCCTCCACACGTGGTTAGGGCTCTTTCCAAGGGGACAGCATGCGACAATGGAACATTTTCTCAATATTTCTCAAATACTGCACATTGGCTGCTCAGAACGGAGCAGTGATAGGGAATCATTAGTGTACTTGTAACAAATGGCTTGTTTCTGCTGAACTCTTCTTGCTGTCGAGAGACAGACAGGATCTAAACCTTAAAGGATACACCTCAATTTCCTGCTCTGATTCCCTGGCTTGGTCAAACAACTCAAGCAATAGAACATTGTGCATAAACAGATAATAAAACAGAGTTCTCACAGGGATAAAGAAAAGTTGACGAGGGATCCCTGGGTGGCGCAGTGGTTTGGCGCCTACCTTTGGCCCAGGGCGTGATCCTAGAGACGCGGGATCAAATCCCACATCGGGCTCTTGGTGCGTGGAGCCTGCTTCTCCCTCTGCCTGTGTCTCTGCCTCTCTCTCTCTCTCTCTCTCTCTGTGACTATCATAAATAAATAAAAATTAAAAAAAAAAAAGAAAATTTGACGAAACAAAAGTTTCGTCTCCTGCTTCCTGCAGTGGATAAGGTTGAAGAGTTGAGGCTTGCAGGATGAACACCCATTTTTTCCTTCTTGCTGTCATGGTTCTCTTTCCCCTTCTTTGGCATAAGCCAAATGGTGGTCTCATTTTTTGACCCCAGATCAGAATGTAATTATATTATTGGCTATAATATTGAGTTCACAGAGATAGTGACAGAGACCGGTGAGAATTATTAAACATTTATTCTGAGTTTTGCACACTGGTGATGCAAACATAGTATTTATTTGGAGAAAATGCATGTGAATGCACATTATAAATGGGCCAGTGCAGTGCAAATATTAGGTATTGGAATTCCTCGCATTCACAGATAAAGTTTGTGGTACTTTGCTAATCACCATACGTGAGTATTACAGAAAATTTGAGAAACAGAAAATCACAGGGAAGAAAATAAGCTACTATAATTCTGCCTCCCAGCTAAAGTTTAATCATAATATTTAGAAGCATGTGCATCTTGCTTATTTTATAAAAAATATATTTATAAAAAGATTTTTCAATAAAATGGTTATACTATTTCAAGTGTGGCTACACAGGGTTTTATAATGCTGATAGGCCATCTTTACCTGACCAGTCTCTCATTTTTCAATATTTCTGTTGTTCTCAGCTTTTTACTATTAAGAATAATGTTATATTGAGTAGTCTTGTGTGTGCGTCACATATGTGTGTGTATATATATATATATATGCTTTTGCAACAGACTATGAGTTTGTATGTTTTCCTGCATCCTTACATCATCTAACTTTTAAATTATTTATTCAAATTTCTTTTTATGCAAAGTTTTGCAGTTTCTTCATTTATATTCCGTACCATTCTTGTTGAATTCATTTTTAGATATTATGTTCTCGGGTATTATTAATGATCATGTTCTTTTCCCATTACATTTTATAACTGTAGTTGTTTTATAGAAAAGCTAAGAGATTCTGTTTTATTTATCTTGCAAGGGTTCCATAAATTAAATCCCCTATTCCAATAGCTTTTATATCATTTTTATATAGCAACACGAGTTCTTCCCCATTTTGTCAGTTGAACATTTTCTTTTTCTTTTTTTATTGCATTGGCAAGAACCTCCAGGATAATATTATATAACTATGATGATACTTTAATTTCTGACTTCTTGAATTGAAGTAGATGTTAAAGTATCCTTTTATTTCTAGTTTGTTAAGTGTGGTTTTAAAAACTGGAAATGAGTGGTGAATTTTATCACGTACATTTGACCTATTCTTTTAATACATTTCCTAAGACTGAACCAATGTAGTGTTCTTGGAATTAAGTATACTTTGTCATGATGACTCTTTTAGGCGTACTGCTGATTTTAACTTTTTAGTATCTTATTTAGGATTTTTGAGTCTATATTCATGGGTGAGATTGGACAGAGTTTTCTTGCCTTGAGGTGGTATTGCCAGATTTTAATATCAGGTTTATATTAGCTTTATAAAATTAATTGGGACACTTTCCATTGTTTTTGTGCTCTAGAACAGTTTATATACCATAAGAATATTCCTTGAAAGATGGAAACAATTCAACTCTGTATCTGGACCTAACTTCTTTTTAGAGGTAATTTTTGAAAAACTTAAAAAAATTTATTTTGAAATAATTTAGACTTACAGAAAACTTGCAAAAATAATAGAGTTCATATATACCTTTTATCCAGATTCCTCTAATGTTAATAATTTAAATAACCATAGTATAATTATCAAAATGAGAATATTAACATTGATACAATATTACTAACTAAACTACAAGCCTTATTTGAAATTGACTACTTTTCCTCCTCATGATCTTTTTCTGTTCCAGGATCCAATCCATTTAGTTGTTGTATCTTCTTAATCTTCACCAATCTGTGTTATTTCCTCAGTCTTTCTTTGTCTTTCATGACCTGACACTTTTGATGAGTCTGTTATTTTGTAAATTGTCTCCCAATTTGGATTTACCTGTTGTTTTCACATGGTAAGATTAAGTTTATACTTATTCGTCAAGAATACTACAAAAATGACATCGTGTCCTTCTCATTGCATGGTATCACGGCATAAGAAGTCATAGCCATGTGACTTACTCTTGGTGATTTGGGGACAACTTTTTAAAATGCATTTTTCCTTGTGTTCAGTTTTTCTGCTTCTTGAAACTTAAACTGCGTAGAGTTTATACACCGTGCTCCATACAACTTTCAGAGTATCCTTGGAGTTTCTGATTAGACCTCTTTTCATTTTTATCTTTTATGTAATGGTTGCTTAGGCTTTGGGCTCTGGTATCAGTCTGGCAAATTGAGGTAACCCTGCCCTCCCCTGCCGGCCTCAGTTTCTTCTAACGGTAATAATAGTACTTACCTCATGGCATCAAGCTGAGTAATAGATGAGGTAATGTATGTGAGATACATAGCAAACACCTTGAAACATAGTGAGTGTTTAATAAATGTTAGCTATATTAGTAGTCTCAGTTTACTTTGATGATTATATATAGTTTTTAAAAAATGGTAAGTTTATACATTTTTCTTGGTGTAGTTTATTTTTAAAAACATTTTATTTATTTATTTGAGAGAGTGAGAGACAGAGAAAGTGAGTGAGGTGGGGGGCAGGGGGAGAGGGAGAGGGAGACTCCCACCTGAGCAGGGAGCCCCAGGTGGGGCTTGATCCCAGGACCCTGAGATTATGACCTGAGCCAAAGGCAGACACTTAACCAACCCAAGCACCCCTCTTGGTATAGTTTTATAGACAAGTTTAGGCCATATAGTCTGTTAACAGATTGGCCAACTTTTATCTAATACGGTTTAAAAATGGTTGTAGGTGCATTAGGAACTACATTTGCATACAAATAACCAAGACTTCGGCCTATAGTCATTTAAACAAATGTAGAGGTTTATCCTCTCACCTGTAAGAAGTCCAGAGGTGGGCAGCCCGGTGTAGAGGTGGTGGTTCCATGTCATCAGGGATCCAAGCTTCTTCTGTATTTTGGCTCCCTTAATCTTAGTGAACAGTGTCCATCCTCAAAATCATAAGACTGTGGCTAGGACTCCAGGGATGGTGTCTTCATCCTAGGCAAGACGAAGAGGGAAAGATGACAGGCAAACAGAGACCATCTCACCATCTCAGTTGACTCAGTTCTGTTTGAAGGTCTTTCTGGAAGCCCCTCTCACTAACTTCTACTTACTTTGCTACTCCTAGTTGTGAGAGATGCCAGGAAATGTGTATTTTCAGCTAGACTCAGTGTCACCCCAAAGCAATTTAGGAATCTGTTACTAAGGAAGAAGCAAGAATGGGTATAGGGAGGCAAATGTCTACTCTTGCCACAAACCCCGAAGCCCTGTTCCTCCCTAGGGCAGAAGCAGTAAACAGAATCTTCTGGCAGGCAGAGAGACCTAGATCAAGGTTCTGGTGTCTATCATCAGTAAGGGATCTTCTCTGAGATTTTTTTTTTTTAAAGATTTATTTATTTGAGGGATCCCTGGGTGGCGCAGCGGTTTGGCGCCTGCCTTTGGCCCAGGGCGCGATCCTGGAGACCTGGGATCGAATCCCACATCGGGCTCCCGGTGCATGGAGCCTGCTTCTCCCTCTGCCTGTGTCTCTGCCTCTCTCTCTCTCTCTGTGTGACTATCATAAATAAATAAAAATTAAAAAAAAAAGATTTATTTATTTGAGACAGAGAGTGTATGAGTCCAGGTACACACATGTGCAAGAGTGGGGGAGGGGCAGAGGGAGAGAATCTTCAAGCAGACTCCCTGCTGAGCGTGGAGCCCCACCGGGTGCTTCATTCCACGACCCATGAGATCATGACTTGAGCCAAGACCAAGAATTGTAACCTTAACCGACTGAGCCACCTAGGCTCCCCATTGTGCCCTAACAATCAGATACATGTTCATGAAAAGTTCTTCAACATCCTTTTCTACCTGTGCTTCCTCACACCAAACTCTACACCAGTTCTAGAAAAAGGCTGTATTTTAATTAATACTTGCTATTAGATCTTAAAAGAACCCCATATTGATAGTGTCCATATTTACTAATTACTGGATTGTTTGTTCTTGATGAGAACTCAAAAAAATTCTCAGATCTGCTCAAATTATGGTTATAGGAATTCAGAATATATTATGGAGGATTTCAAATGATGGAAAATAAGACTGACAGGATAGGTTTAAAAAAATCTAGAGAAGTGGTGTCTGGGCACCTCCCTCAGTTGGTTAAACATCTGATGATTTCAGCTCAGGTCATGATCTCAGGGTTCAGGGATTAAGTCTTCTGTCAGGCTCTCTGCTCAGCATGGGGTCTGCTTGAGATTCTCTCTCTGCCCCTTCCCCCTGCTCACACACATGCTCTCTCTTGTAAATCAACAAATCAATATATCTTTTTAAAAAATCTAGAGAGAAGATGATATTATATTGCCCTGTAGAGTTCTAAATAGCACCTATCAGCATTCTTATTCACTGGCATTATCATCTTTGGATGTAAGTTAGGTGGCAAGTTATTTGGGTGATCCTGTCCAGGGCTGTTAAGATTATTGTAGAGCTTTCTTGACTTCCTAATAACTCAGAGGGCACTAATTAAGGTGAACATGGAAGTATAGCAGAGTTAGGGGATGCACATCAATTATTTGACTTGCTAAAAGTGGAAAGAGAAAAATTGAGGAGAGACTAGATTTATTATGTTTTACTATAAAAGTAATACATATGCACATTAAAGTCAGTTTGGGATGATGTGAAAAGAAAAAGAATTCTCACACAATCTTTGAACTGTAACAGTTGTTAAACCACATTTAGACACTTCCTCTTTTGATCTTACTTTCTGTGTTACTTTTGTTTTTTTTTTTTTTAACACTTTGTCATCCCATCGTATGTTCATTTTTAAAGCTTGGGACACCTCAAAGTCTCGTGAGATGAATATGGAGCAGGGATGGCATGGCAGCAGTGTTTGGAGTCTGGCTTGCATTTGAATCCTGCTTCTGTTTATTAGCTAAGGGACTTGGGGCACATCAATTTCCTTGAGCCTCAGTTTCCTCATCTGTATGGTGGCAGTTATATTTACATCTTCCTCATGGAGTTTTTAAAAGGATTAAAGAATGAAATGCTACAGCCAATGCCATTCACAATGGCATCACCCACTAAGTGGTGCTGTTATTACTGTTGGGAGCAACTGGACCAGCCTAGTTCGTGGCAAGCATATAACACCTGGACATTTGGAGAGGGTGGGGTGAGCCGAGGTCAAGAGCCATAATGCTACACAGCCAGCCCAGGTGAGCTCCAGGCATTCATTTCTTGGACATTTTCTGTGTTGTCTCGGCTAGTTATCCTGGTGTGGGTACCCCTTGCCAGCGCCAGCTCCGTGGCCACGAGATTGCTGAGTACAGGGCTTGGTGACGAGCAGGTTATCTCTTTCACAAATATTCTGTGCTCTTACTCTACACACAAGTTTGGGGCTCCATGATGTTTAATACAAAACAAAGCAAATTCACTTTCCTTGTTTCTGAAACAACTGCAAAGAGGCACCTTCCCTACTTTTCACTCAGTAGACTTCTTTTTCCTCTTCTTAATCTCATGCTCAGGACCACTGGAAGAATATGATGTTAGTGCTCGCCACTCTGCAAGTGTTATCATCAAGGTCACCGACGGCCTTCTCCGTGCCTCTAAAGCAGTGCTGTCCAGTGGGCCTTTCTGTGATGCTGACTGTGTTCTGTGATGCCCAGGGTGGTGGTTACCAGCCCCATGTGGCTACCGAGCACCCAACGTGTGGCACGTGAGACTGGGAAACCGAATTCTAAATTGTACTTAACTTTAATAAATTTAAATCTAAATAGTCACACATGTGGCTGGTGGCTGCTCTCTTAGGCAGCACAGCTCTAGAGCATTCCATATTGTTTCCACCAGTTTCTTTCTGGAGACCCAGGTTTTCTTAGTGTTGGTGGGCCCAGCATTCTTTGGTTCCATGTCAGCTCCTCTCTGTCTCCTCATACTCCTCCTGCCCACTAGGAACACCATCCCCAAAGTGTCTGTGCCCGGCCCTTCCCCCTTCTCTTTCTTATCCAGTGCAGTCAGGCCCTGGTCTAACTCGAGGCCATCTGGAAATGACATCCAGCTCTCTCTCTAGCACTCACTCCTCTTTCTGGCTTCACACCACTATTTCCAGCTCCAGCCTGGTGTTGTCACTTGGGCATTCTGGAGTTGGTCACCTTGGATTGACCGTGACCCTAACTGAAATCATTACCATTTCCACATCACTTCCCTCCTCCTCCATCTGGCTCTGCTCTTTCCTCTAATTACAACCCCTTTTGCTTTCCTCACTGGCGTCACCAGCGATGTGCCTCCCTTCCCGGTGTCCCTCACTCCCTCACTCTGGTAGAGTCTTGAGATTCCTTCGCACTGTCCTCTCCTTTCATTCTCAAGGGCTCTCCCTCTTCTTATGATTCTAAAAGCAGTAAATATTGAAAATTCACTAGATTCACACACCCACATATGCAAAAAAAAAAAAAAAAAAAAAAGAAAGAAAGAAAGAGCAAAAGAATACTTGCTCGTGATTCTAACTACGCAGAAAAGCATGTTTGGCTTTTTGGAGTGTGACTTCCTCGCATAGCCTCCCGTAACCTCTTGCCGGGACGGCTGTGGCTGTGAACCCTCCATGTCTCCCCATGCGAATCCATTGCTATTTCCCAAGGCGTGATTCTGATCATGTCATTCTTCTGTTACACTCATAAATCTCCAGAGGCACCCAGTTGTCTACTGAATTAAATTTGTCCCTACAGATGGGGCATCATGCCAAGCCAACTCTGCTTTTCCAGTGTTCAACAGCCTGGGTGTGGGCAGCGTTACTGACACATTACAATAAGGAGCACCCACAAACTCAGGCAGTCACGGGATTGATTATGGTGGTGACTAGATAAGTATTTAATTTGGATTAGATTTATTAAGCATTACTGCTTTCCTTTTTTTTCCTAGGAGACAAAACTCCAAAGTTATTACCCTTTAGATTGCGGTAGACAGATGTATTGTATCGTATTTTTTTTCTTTCAGAAAAAAAGTGTTTTCCTATTTCAGTAAGTGCGATACTTGCTGTTTTCAGTTCTGTGTGTGTTTTCTAATTCTGCCCCTGTAGGGTTAAGTATTTTCTTTCTTAGGCACCTGGAGAGTACTCTTTCCTAGAGCTAAGAAACTCTGACCCTCTTGGCCTGCAGAGCTCACTCCCGTTGTCTTGATATCTCAAATCAATGATAAAGAATCAATAAACTTTGATTGCATGCTTAAAAGAAATGGGTTCCTCCTTGGGATGAAGATGTTCTGGACATTCTTAGAATTGGAGGGGGGGTCTTCCTGGTGAATGGATTTGGCTCCTCATCAAAGGCCACGTTGTCTGTGTCTCGAGCACCCAGCTGGCTGTCCCCTGGCTCGGGGCAGGACCTGCAGTGAGGTCACTACAGGCACCGCTGCCTGCCCTGCATGCGGTCGCCTCCTTGGTGTTTGGGAGGTTTCATATGGAGGAGGACTTTGTCAAGTTTGGTTTAGTGGCCTGAAATTTAGAATGGATCTAGTCTTTAATGAATTCTGTCCTCAGCTCTGTCTTATTTATCTTTTAACAGCTCCCTGGCACATAGAAACAATTAGTAAATGGTTGCTATTATGAGGATTATCATTAGACAACACCACACACAAGCTTTTGCCTCTGCCCCTTCTCGAGCTGTGGACTGGGGCTCCCAGCTGCCTACTGGGTGTCGTATACATTTGCACCTTTGCCTGTGCCATGGCTCTGCCAAGCACCCCTTTACGTCTTGCTGTCCTTCTATTAAAATCCTGTTCATACATTTAGGACCCGAGATGCTGCTTCATCCTTCCTTCCCTTGCCTTTTCCTACACCTTCTGCTTGCTTCTTTGTACTCTTCGGCGCCTCCTGCCCAGAGTGACCTAGCTGTTACCCTGTCATAACTTCAGCTATTTATATGGTGGCTCTGAATCCCTTTTTTGAGGCTGGCAGAGGCTGTTCCAGACATTCGTAATGCCTACCGTGGTGCCCATCACAGAACCTTGCGGGGCATACGTAGTTCACTGATATTTGTCTGATTTAAGCACTGATAGGAGTTCTTCACCAAGCTCTGTCTGGAAGAGGAGAGGGATGCTCTGGAGCCCAAGCATCCTCACTATTCAGCCGCTGGGCTCCAGGTGTCCGGCCGTGGACTAGGGCTCGATGCGCACAAATGACTCTGATGTTGGACTCCAGCAGGTTGAATTCTTAGAGGTGATTCCAGAGATCTGTAGGGATCATAATGATAATTGATAGAAACAACAGTTCATTGCCAAACATTTCGTTTTGGGGTCCTGCAGGCCACGTGTGCCCTCAAAAATGAAATCATAAAGAGAAGAGTAATATATCTTATGCACATCATTTGCCTTTGCTTTTGTGAACGGGAGCACTGTGAGGCAAGGGGCACTCAGTTTCTCAATGCCTCTATTTCCCCAACTGTAAAAGGGGATAATGTACCGGAACCACAGAGTCTTGTGAAGAGTTTTTAAAAAATATATAAAAAAATATTTTATTTAAATTCAATTTGCCAACATAGACTCTTGTGAAGATTAAATGAGTTTATACATATACAGTGTTCAATAAATAGAGCTTTGTTATTATAATAGCGCTCAATGAATGTTAGCAATTTTTATTTTATCACCATCGATGCACTGATGGATATGGCCCAATAAATAATTTTTATATGACGTTGCCAGCACTGGAGAGAGATAAGTCCTCATGTTCACCTAAGTTACTTTCATTCTGAAGAGATTCCAGAAATATTTCAAAAAATATCAATAATCTCAAACTTTTTTCTATGACTAGCGCCAACTTTATCATACTTGTGCATATCCGTTGTCATACGTGGCATTCCTGTCATTCCACATCCACATAACATCAGGTTTATTGTACCAGCGTAACAACTCAGTTGACCTCCACAGTTGATAGTAGGTATTTTAAAAAACAATGTGAATGGAAAGGAGTAAAAACTTTCTTCTTATTTCTGCAGTGCTGCAGTTCTCAGAGGCTGAAAATGACAGTTACGTGGTTATTATAAGGCAGTTACCTCTAGCGTGCTTTTCTTTCTCTCTCACATTTCAAAAGAACACGTGTTCACAAGGCCTTCTCCTTTGAGGATCTTGGCATTGTCAGGTTATATCCAAGTGCAAAACGATGACAATACCGCTTGCCCCAGCTGCCAAAGTAACATGCAGTGACACACTGCAGTCGAAGAGGGAGAATGGTCCCTTTATGGTGACTGCCTTGGAATTATAAATATTTTTATTTCTCTGTAGGAGATGGCTCGTGGAAGAGAGGAGACAAACATGACTTTGAAGCTAAGCAAGCATACTCGTCCCTCCAAACAATCACTCTACTGAGGACAGTGAAGCCTGAATTTGAGAAGTTTTCCATGGAGGTGAAAAGTTCTGTTGAGAAACAAGGACTCAATGAGGAGGATTATGTAAGTGCTTGATTATGGGCCTGGACCTTCAGCATCCCGAAAACAGTCTTCTAATTAAATCAGAGGTGACAGTGTCCCACTCTGAACCATTCAAGACTTCCTAGGTTCGTGTCTGAATGTCACTGAGCTTTCTGTGTGTTTTTTTTCTGGCCTGTACCCACACCCCCAGTCACCCCCACCCCACTTTTTCAACTGCTGCAGGAGGGAAAATTGCTCTTTGTGGGTACTTGTGGTAATGCTGAGCAGATGTCCGTAGACTTCCATCGCCTATTTGGCTGTGAGCGTGTTGGGGGACAAGATGGATGATGGAGTGCCAAAGTTTTGCATGCTTAATTTTTCCAAAGCTTGATGGCAGAGATCATTTGAGTTTTAGAAGTCCCTTCTCGCAATCTTTTTGGCGAGTCTGCTTTTCTCTCTTATGGCAGTGTAATGTCTCTCAGGTATTCCAGATCTTCCCACTCCATGAGTGCTGTTTTTACCGATGCATTCTTTGGACACACTATGGACCAAGCAAAGGAACTCATCTAAGAGGTGGCCCCAAAGACAGCTGACCATACCAGGGTTGGCACCATTGTTTTGAGGCCTCTGGCACACTTTGCTATGTGGCTCCTCAAAACTCTGCATTACTCCTATAGATTTTTTCTCAGAGAAGGATGAGCAGTGGACTCCTCAGACTGGTTGGGTTGGTGAGCTGATTTTCAAAACTGTTAACTCCTCAGTGTCTAAAGCAGAAAAGGAACACCTTCTCAGCAATAAGTAGATCACTTTGGATAGTTCTTGCCCAAAGTGGATAATGGCCATTTTCGTATGACCAGTTTCACTTGGGCACTTCCAAACAGGACCTCTCTCAATTTCTTTATTTGAAGTATTACTGGCTACAGACATTGGCCTCAGACAGACCTACATTCAGAGGCTGAATCTAACACTTAGCTGTGTGATCTAGGGCAAATTACACAATCTCCCTGGTCCAAACTACTCCTCCCTGTAGGGAGGATTACTGATAATTCTATCTGAAGCATTTAGTGTTAGCTCCATCAAAAAGTTGGAGCTCAATAAAGGATGCCTCTTTTATACTATTGTTATATTACACCTGTCTTTATAAGAATTTGCTATCAAAAGAAATATAAAGGGTCTTAAAAGCCTATTTATTCATGTCTTAAATGTTAGGTGTAATACACATATCATTTAAAATACCTTTTGACTTTCTAAATCAGTACTGCCCAGTGTGTGTGTGTGTATGTATATATGTTATATATATATTTGTTACATAGATATATGCCACAGATGTAATTTAAAATTTCTAGGGGGATCCCTGGGTGGCGCAGCGGTTTGGCGCCTGCCTTTGGCCCAGGGCGCAATCCTGGAGACCCGGGATCGAATCCCATGTCGGGCTCCTGGTGCATGGAGCCTGCTTCTCCCTCTGCCTGTGTCTCTGCCTCTCTCTCTCTCTCTCTCTCTGTGACTATCCTAAATAAATAAAAAAATAAAATAAAATTTCTAGTAGTTACATTTTTAAAAAGTTAAAATAACCAGGTGAAATTAATTAATTTGAATAACACATTTTATTTAAATATAAATTTAAATATATAATGTTCTTTCAACATTAATCAACGTAAAAACTATGGAGGAGATTATAAATTCTTTTTATTATGTAAAGTCTTTGAAATCCAGTGTGTATTTTAGCCTTACAACATATCTAATTCTGTTCAAATGCTCAGTAGCCATATGTGACTAGTGGCTACCATATAGGACAGTGGGTTCTGAATCATGAAAGAAGTAGAGCTTCGGCAATAGAGCCAAGTTTGAGGAAACCTATGATAGTATTGTCATCATCCAAGTCCTTTGCCTCAGGAATAGGAAAGAACATAAAAGCACTGAACATTTTTGTTTGGCCTCCTACCTGAGGCTGTTGAAGTTCAAGTATTAAAATAGAGGCTGTTCCACATAATGATGTTTCTTGGACAAAAGAAGTATGTTCCTCTGTACCTACTGAAAAGATCCATAATATATTCCAAGCCAAGTGCTTTAGAGATTAGGTGTAGTTGATTACAATATTGTTTCTCTCTGATGATGGGATCATTAAAAATGACTTTATAAGTAAATAAGAATTATAATTTTAGGTAGAAATTAGATCTTATAAGAATTTATGCCAATTTTAAACATGCATCTACTTTTCATATTTTATGTTTTTTTTTTTTAAGATTTATTTATTTTTAGAGAGAGTGCCTGAGAGCAAGCAGGGGTCGGGAGGGACGGAGGAGGAGGGAGAGATTGAGACTCTAAGGCAGACTCCCTGCTCAGCACAGAGGCCTGGCAAGGGGCTGGATCTCATAATCCTGAGATCATGACCTGAGCTGAAATCAAGAGTCAGATGCTTAACTGACTGAACCACCCAGGTGCCCCAGCATAAGTTATGTGTGTTCTGGTTGGGCTCTTTTGAGCGCTAGTTGCAGATGTTCATTGGGTTAGTTTAGACAGGAGGTTGTGGTGAGTATTGTGGAAGAGGGAGATAGGGGAGTCAAAGACCCAGGAGCTGCTGTAGCTGGGAATCATAGGTGCTAGACCTTGATCTAACGCAGCAGGAGATGCTTAACACAGCTCGCAAGGCTTGGTGGTCTTCATTCTGGGACTCAGCTCTTTTGTAAAGGTCTTTTCTTCTCTTCTTTATACTAACGGGTTTTCTTATCTACTTATTTAGAACTTCAGTTCATGACACTCATCATGGGCTTTTCA
Organism: Vulpes vulpes; assembly: GCF_048418805.1. Classification (NCBI taxonomy): domain Eukaryota; kingdom Metazoa; phylum Chordata; class Mammalia; order Carnivora; family Canidae; genus Vulpes; species Vulpes vulpes. Next base: position 133,473,194 of record NC_132783.1, on the reverse strand, counting down.
GCCTCTGCTACTGATTTCAAATCCAGCAACTTTGGTGGACTCCCTTATGAGTTCTAAAGTTTACCACTCATTTTCTAAACAATCACATGACTTGTGAATAGTGGCAGTTTTGTTTCTTTTTAATTCTTTTCCTAGGTATGCTTAATTAAAAGTATACTTCATTAAATTAAGTATAACTAATTAAATTAAAACTTTTAATGGCACTGGCTAGGATCCCAGTACAGTATTAAATATAAGCAGTGATAGTGGGCAACCTTGCCTTGTTTTTAACTTTAATATGAAGAACACATAACATCTCATATCTATTTATATCATCATTTTAGCATAATGTTTAGTGTGGAATTTTGGGGAGAGTCCTTGTTAGATTATGGAAGTTCCCTTCTATTCTTTGTTGGTGAAGTTTTGTTTTGTTTGGCACAATTGCATCTTTTATTAGAATAACTGAAACAAAAATAGCACAACAAGTATTGAAGTTTATATAGTGTAATTTAGGGAAAGACTTTGGACACAGGTTTTTATCATAGGCACTGTGAATTGTAATATACCCCTGACACTATGTCATATGTGTTGTACTGCACTCATCATATTTAGCATGTTGGCAGCAGCCTTTAAAAGGTTCTGATCGTCTCAAAATGCAAAAATTTGAAACTTTAAACTTTTGTAAGTCTATACTGAAACATTGAGAGGTTGAGTGGCTCTGATTTTTTAAATGAAATTACTATTAGAATAGTAATTTTGTTTTTTGTTTTTTTTTTTTTTTGTGTAACAGAGTATGAAACGTTCATTTTACAGTTTCAGGCTTGCCATTTCTTTTTTTTTTTAATTAATTTTTATTGGTGTTCAATTTACCAACATACAGAAAAACACCCAGTGCTCATCCCATCAAGTGTCCACCTCAGTGCCCGTCACCCATTCCTCTCCAACCCCCGCCCTCCTCCCCCCTTCCACCACCCCTAGTTCGTTTCCCCGAGTTAGGTAGAATAGTAATTTTGATTTCAAATTTTGATTTCAAAATTTTGAATTAAAAGATTTTGATTTCAAATTTTGATGGATTAATGCAATTTTGTTTCCATAAAATTGATTTTCTTTTCCTTTATCCCACCCTTTTTTCCCCCATCTCTACCTCTTGGCCTCTCTTTTTAAAACTGAATTTTTAAAATTGAGATACTTGCAGTTTTAAGATGCAGTACAGAGAGATTGGTTGTATATATTGCCCAATTTTCCCCATCGGTAACACTTTGGAAAATTATGTATATGATCACAATACAGATATTGATACTGATACAGTGCACTGACCTGTGTGTGTGTGTGTGTGTGTGTGTGTGTGTGCATAGAGTGTGCATATTAAGTTCTATGCAATTTTATCATCTGTGTAGGTTGGGGTGTTTGAAATTCATTAAATGCCTTTTCTATATCTGCTGAAATAATCAGATGATTTTTTTCTTAATTCTGTTATAATGTGCTAAGTCGCACTACTAGATTTTTCTCTCTTCCAGTTTTGTTGAGATAAAATTGACATATATCATATAAATTAATATTTTATATATGTATATATGGCACAGTGCTTACCACAGTAAGTTTAGTTAACCTCCATCACCTTGCATAGTTACAAAACATTTTTTTCTTGTGATGAGAAGTTTTATAATCTACTATCTTGGCACCTTTCAAATATACAATATCGTATTAACTATAGTTATCATACTGTACATTAGATTTTCAGAACTTATTTATCATATAACTGGAAGTTTGTATTTTTTAAACATCATTTTCATTACTAGATTTTTCTAATGTTAACAATGTCTGCACTCCAGGCATAACTCTGGTCTCTGTATACTTCAAGACTTTGAGCTTCTCTATTTCCCAGGTCATATTGTGGGGAGTAAGATTATGGTTGAACCTATGCATGTTTGCCTAGGTACAGCTTCTTCAGCTGCATCATCTCAGAGGCTATTTATTGGCAACCTGTACATTAGCATCTCTGGGTCAAATATCTACTCCTGTTTTCCTCATCTGTGGTGGGTAGTTTGGTGGGTGCATGTGTGTGGTGTGATAGAAAATCAGACTACTTAGGGCAGGGCTATCATTAGGGCTGTATCTGTTGCATGTACTGTAATGGTCTAGTTCTTAGTACATGTGTCTTTAGGATGATGTTTTCACCATTCTTACAGGTAACATAAAAATATAAAATATATATATTAAAATATTTATTTATTTTGGAGAGAGAGAGAGAACACGTGCAGGTGGAGGGAGGGGCAGAGGGAGAAGAGGAGGGAGAGAATATCAAGCATATTCCCCGCTGAGCACAGAGCCCCATGAAATGGGGCTCAATCTCAGCACCCTGAGATCATGACCTAGGCCAAAATCAAGTCAGCCACTTAACTGACAAATATTTTTAAAGTACATTTGTTTTTTTACTAGTGAACCTAATGGAGACCTATTCCATTCTGATACATCATGTTTTAGTGGAGCCCAGGGGCCATTACTGGAGACAGTGCAGCGTGATGGTTAAAATATGTGGCCTTGGGGTTTCATAGACCTGCCTCTGCCTCTTACTGTTCTTATCTTGGGCACATTTCTGAAACTCTGTGCCTTAGTTTACTGACTATATATAAAATGAGGATAATAATTTTTAACTGACAAGGCTGTTGAGAGAACTAAAGAATTGTATATAAATAATATTTAACACAATGCCAGATGCTTAGTAAATATTTAATGGACAATAGCTATTATTTCTCTTACTTTCGTTTCTTATACTCCATACCAGTGTATATGATGCTTCTGCACGTCTGTGGTCCCTACTACTCCTATTTACCCTTTAGATCTCGACTCAGACACCACCTTCTCAGGACATGTCTTCCCTGACACTCCACACTATGTTAAGGCACTCTGATCCTTTCCATCATAGCCTCTAGCTATGTGTGGGCTTTTCTAATTAAATCTGGCCTCTTCTTCCAGACTGTAACCCTTGTGAGAGGAGGAACTATTTCTGTTCATTCTTGCCTCCCTTTGTTCTGTGCTTGGTACAAAGGAAGCAGCCAATAAATGTAAACTTTTATTTTCATGCTTATGATTTTAGTTATCATTAAACCAGAGAACATCAAATCTGACCTACTCTCATCACAGTGATGGAAAGGTAGAAACTGAGGCCCAGGCAGGTGAGGTGGCCTTTCCAGACGTAACTAGTACGCTTCACTCAATGTAACAATGTTGGGTGGTGATGGAATCCTGTACCAGACCTTGTTCAGTCCACAAAGTGAGGAGTCAGTTTCACTTACGTTGTGGGAGATGGTATTGGGGGATAGTAATGGGTTTTCATAATGGGGATTCTGAAGATTCTCTGAGAATCATCAGAAACCTAAAGTTAGAAGTAAGACTCCACTGAAGAGGCCCTCAAGTATCAGAGGGGCTCCCACCGTGGCTCAGACAAGTATTTGGAAAGTGCCTGCTTGGCCTTTTCTGGTGGAGCCATATGGGCAGTGGATCTCACTCAAGGGTATCTTAATGGGTGTTTGGCCTTTGCCGTGTGAGTGGTTCCAATTCTAGAGCCCTGGCATTTGGTTTTAGAATGCACTGTGTGGTAGCCAAGCCAAGATTAGTTGCATCCCCTGACTCCTGCTTCAATGACTTTCTTTTTCCACTACATCAGTCTGACCCTTTTATTAACAACGTGCCCAACATGGAGGTGAACCCATGACCTGAAGATTAAGTGTCTCGGGTCCTACAAGTGAGCCTGGCAGGCAACACAGGCTGAAGTACTTCCTTCCTTTTCCTGCACCCTGCCTGCCCAAATACGCTCTTTTAAGATATCAATTTCTCTTTACTCTTTTACACGCTTGACAAAATCTGGCTAGTAGTCTGTCTGTCTCTTCATCTGCAGCAACCTGTTTTCCTTGTTTTCTTCTGCAGTGTAAATCATTATTTTCTAGATCATGAGATGCTGTTTACTGAGTTCTCCAGATAGCATGGTTGTGAGCTTGATCTGTGACCCTGCAGTGGTCCTACCTGGGATGAGGTCCTCTTTACCTAAAAATACTGAAGCAGGTATATCCATGGCCATGAGCTCTGGAAGCCCACCAGAGCTGCATCTCTATGCTAGCATGGATATAAAACATTATGCACCACAACGTAAAGCATTCTGGTACACTGACAGTACTCACAGAGGTGTGGACAGTTTATCTTGTAGCAGACCCTGTGTGGTGTATATATGAAAATATCCATGGTCTTAGTATTTTCAGGTGATGCTCTAGGGAATAGGGTGCAGGGTGTAGGAAAAGGAAGGAAGTACTAGGGAGTAGGTGTATGTTTCTGGAGAGAGGGGCCAGGACCCTTCACCTGATTCTTAATGGGGTTAGTGTCACAAAAAAGTAAGAGTCATTGAACTAGACGATGGCTAGTCAGCATTCCATTTGCCCAGTTATTGTCGGAAGCCCTGTGTATTCTCATGGGTAGGGCATAACATTGTGCATGTGCAACTGCATTGAAAAATCACTCCCCTGGAAGAAAATGAAGAAACACCTAAATGTTTGAGTATTTCCTAATTTTAACTTCTAAAACCATTAGTTTATTGCTGAGATGAAAGAGATACTAGGTCATTCCTTCCTTCCTTCATTTTGGACTAGAGAGTCAGTCTAGTCTTTCTAGTTCCTAGTGTTTTCACATTATGACTTTAAGAGGTAGACTTAAATTTGTCCTTGCTACTATTTCTCAATTTAGACTGAGCCAGGGCTGGAGACATCTTTTCCCCTCTGGCAGCCTGTCTGACTTTTCAGTCGTGTAAATCCCACTCTTGGCCTTGCCCCATTCTCCCTATTGTGTTTGGCACTTCTGTGGCCCATTCACTGGCTGGCCTCATGAACAGTTGGCTCTGCCTTTGGGTGAAGCTCACCTTCTTCCCCTGATGTTGTTGTTGTTGAAACCAAAGTAATACAGGGCTTTCTAGATTGAATACAACAAATGAAAAAAGAACCTGACTGAATTAAAAATAAATTTATGCTACTGTAAGAGTTATGGACAAACAGCAGTGTCCTGTTCTTCTCTACTCCTGACTCCCATCCCTTAGAGGCAATAATCCTTAATGTTTTTATTGGCTTCTTCTGCTGTTTCCCTCTATATTTTTAAAATAGCTTATTTATACTGCTGTTTTTGATATGAAAAATTTGATATCTCATTATTTTCTAAAATGGAAAGAAATTTACACACTTTTTCTACAAATACTAATTTTCCTTCCATCCTTCCATTCTTCCAGTATTTTATAACATAGTTTTTAGTTAAAGGTACATTCTTAAAAAAAAATTGAAGAAAAGCTACCCCCCATATTCAAAGTTATTATTATGACTGTATAATATTGAACCAGGTAGCAGAACCATGTGGTGTTTTATGATTGATTACATTTCCTTTCCTGTATAGCCCTTTTCCTCTGAAGTTAATAATTTTCTTGTTTTTCTATTTGCTTCCATGTAGTTCTCACTATTTCATTCTCATTCCCTATAAGGATGGTATTGATTTTTCTTTTTCAGTTCCTGTTTTTCTGCTCCAGTTTAGAGTAATTGCTTCCTTTACTATCAAACTGGAAATGTCCTTCAGTTTTTTCCTGTATTTGTTCTCCTTTTTCTTGGATGTCAAATCTTCTTAGTTGAATTTTATTCTAGTTTTGAGGGAGAAGGTGGTATGAGTGGAAATCTTTTGAGACTTTGAATATCAGAAAACATTTTGTTTTATTGTTTTATATAATCGATTATTTAGCTGGGTATAAAATTTTCGTTTGAAGATTAATTTTCCCTCAAATTTTGATATCATTGCTCTATTGTTTTGGAGCTTTTGGTGTTACCTTTCTGATTATTTATCCTTTTTATGTCACTTTTTCCCCCCTCTACTTCTAGAAGCCTTTAGTTGTTGTCGATTGTTTAATCAGGGTCTGGTCAAGAAAAACTAGGTAATTCAACAGAAGGAGTTTAATAGGAGAAGCTAAATTTAAGGTGTAGGAAAAGCTGAAATGCCAAGTGGAATAGTAAGGCAAACCAGAAACTGCAACAGCAAGAGCTATTACTACTTCCAGAGGTAGCAAGACCAGGAGAGAAATAGTTATACCAAAGAGGGGCCAAAGAGTTAGGGCTGGTCACAGGAGCTAGAAGCATGGAAGAAATACATCCTTTGCCAGAGATGGTTGCTACCTAAGGCGAGATGGGAGAGAGGAAGAAATATCCTGGCTTTTCCCTTCTTCCTGACTTTTCCACCAGTACTTCCTGTTGGCTGAACCAACCAGAAGTCAGCTGACAGGGCTATGCAGCCTGGAAGGATTATCTGCCTATGATATAGAGCAGAGCAAAGCAGATGTAGGGAGGGGAAATGAATTGGAGGCCACAGGCAGACAATTGGCTCACTGGTGCTCTGCTGTTTCACAATGATGTGTCTTGGTGTGGGTCTTATAAAATCTTTGTGCTCGTCACTTTGTTTGCTCTTTCCAGAATTTTAAAGTTGGATGTCAGCTCTTTTCAGTTGATTCTCCAATTTTTTCTGCCATTTTCAACTCTGCCTTTTTCTTTTCCTTTCTGAGAGATTGCCTCAACTTTATTTTCCAAACTTCCCATTGAATTTTTAAATTTTGCTATCATAGTTATAATTTCCAAGAGCTCTCTCTTATTATCTGAGTACCTCTCTTTCTAAAAAATAGTACTCTTCTATTGTTTCCTGGATTTAATATCTTATCTTTCTGTATATACCCTTTCATCAGTTCTAGAGTACACTTATTTCACATTTTAACTTATCTGAAGTTGGGATCCATTTATAATTGGTAGACTGTCATCATTTAGTAAGTAGAATATTTTCTAAGGGAACACAAAACAGATGATTTTTGTAATTCTGGTATCTTTTGTTGAAACAAGTTGTTTTTTGTAAGTTTTCTTTTACTTTCTTCATTACTTATTTCAAATTCCTTTAAAAATATTACTTTTGATTTCTTTCTCTTTCATATTACAAGGTTTTCTTAAACTATTGGTAATCCTTAGCTATTTACATTTAAGGGTGATCCATGAAAGAGGCTATCTAGAAGCTCTGTGTGCATGAGAACTTGTTTAGAGGTAGATATTATTGTAAGGTGATAAGATATTGAGCTAGCTTTTTCAAAGGGTTATCCCAAATATGATTAGCTGGAGGTTGTTTCTCTTAGGCTCATCGGGTTAACTAAAGAATTCTCCTCCAAATCCCTTCCTGAGAGTCATAAGGCTTCTGTACATTCTGGGAGACCATGGTGGGGAAGCCTTACCTCTAGGATTGTAGAATTTTCACTTGAACCCCACTTTCAGTTTTATGGTCACTGGGACTCCAGCCTGATATCTTCCTGTTCAGATATTTTTTTGTGTGTCAACACTTTCAGCCGATAAACCTGTTTTCTGCCTGGATAGAAAGGGATAATTTCTTCTCTGGGTAAGGTTTGGCGGTGGCTGGGGGAGGGATGCGTTCATCTGACTTGAGGTGATCTGTACAGACTTTCAACTAATCCTGCCATTTTCAGCTGTGTGGCATCCCTGCCTCCAGAGATAACTAGTGTCTCCAGTTCTAGAATCTCTTTACAAGAATTCTTTGTTTTCTAGTGGAGCTCCCTGCTCTGTTCCTGTGCACACTCCAGCTTTAGTTTTTTGGGTCTGTTGTGTTAGTCACCCCTTTCCAGCTTTCAGAATTTTGTTGATGTTTCTCATCTACTCTTTCCTTCCTGCACTCTTTCCACTTAGAAGTTTGCACCTTAAAAAATTCTTGTAATGGTTTTTTTTTTTTTTTTGGTAGGGATTTTGGAGGGACTTTGTGTTTTTCCAGAAGTCTCCTTGGATTGTTGAATCTCAGGACTACGCAAATGTTCAAAGATGGCGATGCCATCCTGTTTTGTGTGTTTGTTTGTTTGTTTGTTTTTGGTAGTGACAGGTGTGGGTGAGTAATCTTGCTATATTTAAAGCAAGGAAGAGAGTTGTGTGTGTTTGAGAGAGGGATCTATCATGTTTCTTTTGGACCCCAATGCTGTAGCTCCTTTAGAAATTCCTGTTTGGTTCTAGTTTCCCTTCTAGTGTCTATTTTTTCTTGACTTAATAGCTTAGTGCTCATTTCCTCACCCTCACAGACATGTGTTCCTTCTATGATTCTTTAAAAACAACTATACACAAACAACACACATCAACAGTAATACTAAGGAAAGGGTTGTTCTTTTACAGGTTTATTATACTGGTGTATGAATTTTTTTTTTTTTTTTTTACTTTATGTCTAGGGCTAAACTCCTCTAATATAACTTATATACCAGCCTCACTTGAAAATGATTCTTTTGTACGTATACAGGAACATCATCTAGGGATCCTTTGGCCAAAGTAGACGTTTAGGTTTTAAAGTAGATGTTTTAAAAGCCAAGTGGACTTTTAAGGTTAAAAGATGGGATATTTAAATGACAATAACGGGGGCTGTTTGCCTCCTGGTAGGTTATTTGTAATTTATTACAATGCAGTGGCAAGGATTTAAAACCCTTTCTAGAATCTGTTAGGACTCTCTTATTGTAAAACAAAATACTTTGGAAAACGAGTTAAAAAGCATTTAAAGACATTAAACATATTAAGATGTCCCCATTGTGGGGCTCAGTTACCTTCCAAAGCAGGGACTGTCTCCTCTGAATGTGATCCAACCCCTGGTAATCTCCAGTATTGCAGACAGCATTATTCTAGAGCCAAATGCAATCCAGCTGGGAAAGAGCTGTAGGAGAGAAGGCAGATTTCCTGACCATGGACTAGGGCAGTGGCCTTGGGCAGAGATAGCCGTTGGCCAGGTCCCTTTACCTCTTGGGGCTTCCTCTATTGTAAAACCAGAGATTCGGGCTACCGCGTCAAGGAGCTTTCCTATCCCCGGGTTTCTGTTATTATGTATTGAAAGTGTTTTTCTGACTTTAGTCTTAATTTAGAGGCTGCCTTTCATTGTCTGTATCTGGGTTGGAAGGTACATATCCCTTATTGAAAAATCACAGTGTAACAATCATCACACACACACCCCTTCCAAACAATCCCCTTTTAGGAGACTTTTATTACAATACACTATGCTGCTGCTTGCGACAATACCTCAAAAAAGTCTCTTGGAAATTTTTATTACTGTAGTTTTTAAAAACCAGAGACCAACTTTTCTTCAGGTTTGAAGTGGTTGCCATTCTATGGCACGTGTTTGTGTTCACAGAACCCCTCTCTGCATACGTAAGTAACTGCAGTGTTTTGTGTTCAATTTGCATTAGCAAAGATACAGCTGCAAGTGTACTTTTGCAAAATTAGAGCCTAGTTTTTAAGAATGGACCAGAACTGTTTTTTAGTATTTCTCCAGTTAACCTCAGAAATGGCTTTTTGTTATTAAGAAAGGGTGTTCTAGTTATAAAGGATGTATAGAGTCCATTTTTTATGAAATAATGCTGCATCCTTAGTGCTTTAGCTTTCAAATTCAGTTTCGAGCTTCTTAATGCCACCTCTGTTCTTGACTTGGGGTAGAATTTGGTAAATGCTGTTTTCATTTCTAACCAGGTATTCTGAGCAGGGGGTGATTTTATAACCTTGAATATTTGCTCGTTTGAGGTTAGTGGGCCACCCATAGCTTGTTTTTTCTCCTTATTTAAAAGTTGAAAATTTAACTAATTAAACAAATATTCCGGCAGTGTTTGATGCACAGCAGTATTGTTAGGGAGGTGGGATGTGTATCTGGGCACTGACTCTCTCCCACGTTTCCCTCTGACACTCAAAAGTGAAATGGGAGCCTGGGGAGCAGCCGATTTATCTAGCCAAGGTATTTGAACAGAGACAGGTTTAATAAATCATTGTTTAGATAGGCCACACATTACATTTTGGAAAGTCCAAAATGTTGAAAAACAACATTCTCATTTCCTTCAATGAGGGGATGGCCTAGCAGTAAAGCTGTCTAAACCAGCTTGTATTTTGACACTGGTTTTGCACAGGAACAGAGTGGGAGGTGACATCAGTTGAAAAGTTATCAGGTCATCAATAAAATCTTGGCCAGGCACTTCACTCCCTCTTGTCTTAACATAGTTTCATTTAATGGACTCTATACTTTTACCGAGATTTTTAAAAGTTCGCCCTTCAGTAAAAGAAAAAAATGCAGCTGATGGATGCAAGCCGTGTTTGCCCCACTTCTGGTGGGATTGTGCACAGGCGAGCTTTTGTGTCTGCCAAGGATGCATCAGAATAGAGGAGACCCTCCCCCCTTTGCCCGGCCATCTCCCCTTTTTGTCCTCACCCCCTTTCTTTAAAGCCAGCCAGGGAATAATTTGTCCAAATGAAAGGGCCCTTTCAGGCACTGGAGAGCTTTGCTAATTGTATTTGAAAGAGTAAAAGCGAACCACAAGTTGGCTTTTAACAACAGAAAAATAATGAGTTCACATGCCAACATATTAATAAGATTAGTTTTATTAGGAAAACGTAATCAGGCAGACAGTGGCACTGCAAAAGGAAGGGCTTATTAAAAGCCATTCTTTTTGCTAGCTAAAGAAATACCAGTTGGCTTTCAAAACACATTTAAATAAAGATGCCCTGAAATCTAAAAAATAGTTTCCTTTTCTTGAAATAGGAAAATTGTTCTGAAATTTTTTATTCCTATGGTTTTTAAATAGCTTTAGTTGTGCTAAATTAGAATATTTTAAAAACTTGGGAATCTCCTATTTCAAGTGCTTTCTGTTTGCTTGTAAGTAATTATCCATATGCTTGTGATTTTTCACATTTTGGCAGGTGTGGATTTATTAATTGCAAAAATAGTATTGAACAGGTGCGATCTGAAAATGTTTAAGGAAGACCACAGTACCTATGAAAAAGGATTTTTTCCAAACAGTAGGTTTCATTTTGACCTTTTGAAAGACAATCTTTGTTTTTTAATTTCCATTATGTACAGTGATGTAATTTCAGTTAGAAAGATATTTTGCAATAGCCGCGACAATATACTCAAATACGCATGACTAAAATAGCAATGCAGTGGGGAAATATGTTTCACAATTGGAAGCCTAAGCTGTTTTACTTTTTTTTTTATTTGTATTGTCACTGCATAGAGTAGAGGATATTTTAGCACATTTGGCCAAATTCTTCACAACGAAAATACAATTTAAGTTCTTTTCAGAATAGTCAGATCACTTAAAATGTGGACTGTGGCTACATTACCAGTTCAGCTTGCAAAAAGAACATGCATCAGCTCTAACAATTATATCCGTTAGTGCAAGTGAAGGAACAGACAACAAAATTGGAGAGGATGAAAGCTCTGGTTTTTTGTTTTTCCTCCCCTGATGCTCCTGGCTCAGAGTTTCAGCATCCCCCTTTTCCCATATGGTGAGGAATTCATTTACACAAAGATATTGGGGTTCAGTAGATTAACATTACCAGGATGTTGCACTTCTAGGAAGAACCTAGAAAAGGAAGACTTACAGTAAATGAACCTAAAGGTGGTATTTTGCTGTCAGGAGGAGGAGGTGAAAGAGTCACCTGTAAGCCAGGATTCATTCTTTCACTGAGAGCTCTGCTCAGGAAATGTTGCTTTGGTCACATCACCCCCCCCCCCCCCCCCCCCCCCGCCTCCTCCCCAGCTGGAGCAGCATGGCACTTTCAGAACTTCAACTCCCTTACATGAAGCCTTGCATTTCACGGATAGAACAGCAGCAAAAGGCCTCTGCAGTTGACATAATGTGACAGGAGCCAGAAGAGAATGCCCGTGTGTTCAGCCTTCCAGCTTGGGAGAAGGGAGGAGGGCGGCGCCCAGGCCCTGGGCAGCTTCATGGGCCGCTGCTCTAGCCCCGGATTCTGGTGTTTGATGCTGACAGCAGCCACAGGTTTTTGAAGTCTGAGGGCAGAGTGTGGTTCATAAGGCCTGGCCATTGATGCTGCTTATCCGGGTGGGTGGGTGTGGTGGAGGAGCCCAAGGTAGTGGTTCAATAAATATTAATTAATGGGCATTAAAACAATTGATGACCTCGGGGCATGCCACCTTGTGTGCCAGAGACTTTAATCTGCGAAATGGAGAAAACCACACTGAGTTGCTCTTGGAAGTTATGAAAAATGATTGTAAAGGGGTTTTACAAGCTTAAGCGCCTTGAGTGATAGTGTCCAAAGAAAATAGCCCGGCAGCTGAGAGCAGAACATCCCATAGCCCTGTGAGCAGTGTGCAGTAGCAGTTTTAAATGACATCCTTTCTGGGGTGCAGCCAATTGTTAAAAGAGAGGAACTAGGATAATGTATTGCTGGGGACTCAATCCTCTTCCCAGTTGTGATGAAATCTGAAAGTAACTCAAGCTGTAGGAAATTATTTTGGATTAGTATTTGTCTTCTGATTTTTTTCTCCCCCTGGAGTGAACTTGCTTCATTTATAAAGTTCTAAAAATCTTGCTCCCACAGGCTGTGATTGGAGGTAGGGAGGAAGTGAACCGAGGAATTTTTTTTTTTGTATAATAATTTGATAATTGGTCTGAATTTGGGGATCTTTATTAATTACTTCCTTTATTCTTTCCATTTCCTGTTATCTCTAGGTGAGATAAGCACTAATTCACTGAACTCAGATAGCTGTGTTTTTATCCTAGACTAAAGATCTTGAAAATTTAATTTTTCTATTAGCAAATGGCCTCATGTCAGATTGGCGCCCCAGTTTGCCCAGTGTTGGCATACGAATGCATTTCAATTTTAGGACACTTTTCCTTTTCTATACACATCAGTGACACATATTATGTTAAACCTCCATCCAAGAATTTCTTGGGGAGAACAGATTTCAGATATAGTCTACGCACTCTCTCGGTGCACATGTATTCTTGCGGAGCACTTGACCCAGAGTATCACCATGCATATAGTTGAGCCTGAAGATGATTATTGTGTGAATCTGTATGCATACCATCCAGCATTTACCATGTCCTTCCTTTGGTCAAGGCATTGTGCCAGGTCCTGTGAGGATGATTCAGCATCTGTGTGGATGGCTCTGGAAGTACAGGGAAGAAGAGATAGGTACAGATGAGCCTCCTAAATGAGGCTAAGTGAATCCAGGCTTAGAAGTCGGAATGCCATTAGACACATTTAGGGAATAGTGAGCAAAATAACCTGGCTTGACCGGACGGATTTCACAGAGGAGTAGTTTGGAAAGGTCTCTTTCTGTGGTGAAATTTGCCCTTCCCTTGGCTGCCAAGACGCCGCCATCTCCAAGTTCTCTGCCTACGCAGCAGTCCTTCCTAGTGTCCTTTCATGAATCCTCTTTCCCACTTGCTCCACAAATATTGGTGTTTCCCAGGGTTCTTCCCTTGGCCCTTTTCTCTCTAAACACAATTTCTGGGCAGCACATCCACTTGTCTGGGCAGGATGTTCATCTCTATGTGGATAGCTCCTAAATTTATATCTCCAATTGCAACCTCTCTCTTGAGTGACAGGCCCCTGCTTCCAATTTCCCACCAGTACCTCTGCCTGAATAACATGGTGTCTTCCCGCCTCGTCCTTTTATTGGGAACTGCTCAATTTCGGTGCTTGGCTGGACAAAGCATAGAGGGGAGTCAAGGAGGATGGAAGTTTGAATTCAAGGAACTTGTTCTATGTGCAGAAGGAAGTGGGAAGTAGGAGACTAGTCAAAAAAAGATTGTCAAGGATTTTGAAAGTAGAGCAGCTCCAGGTGATGACAAGGTCTAGGGTCTTGCTACTCACAGTGTAGTCTCTGGAGCAGTGGCATTAGGATCAACTGGGAGACTGTAGAAATGAGGCATCTTAGTGCCTCATTCCTTGGACCTACTGAGTCAGAACCTGCATTTGGATGAGGTTCCTAGGTGACCTGTATGCACATTAAAGTCCGAGAAGCATTGGTTTAGGGTGTGTGCATGAAAGTGAGTTGAAACTGAGTGGAAATGAAATTTGTCAAATAATGGCAATCAGGGGACCAAGAGGCTATAGTGTTAAATGAATGAATAATGCACAGGGACGTTGAAATGGCCCAGTATGAATGCAATAGTGTGGGTGGAGAGGAAGAATGTGAGCTGACTGCCAACCTCCTTAATGCATTCATTATGCCCTGGGAATGAGGGAGGGTCCTTGAATCAGATGACAGTGAGATTTGAGAGAGGATTTTTGACATTTCAGTTCTTTGAGAATAGAGTCTCTAATTAGGACTTTTCCTCTTTAAGTTCCATGTCTCAGTTCTTAAAATAACATAGCAGGTTCTTAAATGATGATGGATGGGCTTTATGAGCAGTGGACCTAACAAGGCTAAGCCCTTTTTTTCTGGCTTTATGTCAATTTATAATTTTTCTTTTCTTCTTCCTTTTTTTTTTTATAGCAGCAAGAGCTGGCTTTAATAATCTGATATCCGATATTCTCCCTTTGATCCTATTTTCCTGACGATTAAAAATGTGTTTGCTAGGATAAACTTTCACATTCTGTTTTTTCTTCCTCCCGATATGCAGATAACATCTTGGGAATCTTATGTTAGAGAAGTTATATTAGTCTTTGAAAGAAGAGGCCAATATCTGTGGTGCTCTATCTCTGGTGCCTTGCTTGATAACACTGATGACGAAGGTGCTGGTTTAGAGTCAGGTGACTTGAGTTCTGGTTATAGTTCTGTCCTGGTATCTGTGTGACTTTGAGTGAATCAGGCCACTGCTGCGCGCTTCAGTTTCTCATGTGTACAATATGTTGGTTGGACTGTATGAGCTCTAAATTCCCTTCAATTTGTGGAATTTTTAAATTCTCTGATTATTTTGGGCTGTACCCAGGAGCTTCTTCTATTGTGGCCAATAATATTTATTGAGCTCAGTGTTATTGTGCCTTGCAAAATATTCGGGCTACCACCATGATTCAAAATCATGACACATGTGCATCCAGAGTATTTTACTCTGACCATTTCGGTAACTTTCCTAGAAGTATTGAGTCTCCTCACATTAGCTGAGAATGTTAGCTCTACATGTTTTAAAAAAGAAATGCAGTATATTTTAATTGTTTAACGGAATGAAACAATTTTCTTAATGAGATAGGCTTAAAAAGATCAATCTCTTCAAAATGTATAATAAGATGCAGCATGATCCATCCTTGTGAAGACTATGGGGCATTTCTTGAAATTTGAAGACTTAACTGAATTCTCAAACTGTAGACCTGAAGGCGTACTTTCGGGATAATTACAAGGGATGACTATTTTTCCTGGTAGTTAGTAAGCATATGAAACTCATTATTTGCATAGTTTCCAACGGCTGTCCTAAAATGTGTTCCAGAATGATTTAGATAAGTTCATTATGATGGATTCCAAATGGCATTGAGAGCATGTTGATCATTTGGTGTGTTGCTCTATTCTTTTAGGTTGATATCTAAGATCTACGAATATCTTTTTAAAAAGTATTGATTTAAAAATTTTTGATTGATGATAGAAAACAGAACTAGATAAAGCATTTATGTTGACCTGATTGTTATGTATTTTCGTATGTTCTAATAGCACCAACTCTGAAAATTTCTACTACTTTTCAGGCTTGAGTTGTTCATCTAGGGAATTGATTAATAAAGAACACTTTTTATTGTGGGAAATTTCAAATATATACAAAAAGTAAAAGTGTGGTATAGTCAAGCTCCATGTCCCTGTCACTGAGCTTCAACAATTACCAACTCAGTCTAATTTCATCTCTAAACTTGCCTGCCTTCACTCCCAACACCTGATAATTTTGAAGCAAATCAAAGGCATCCTCATGTCATCTGTAAATATTTTAGTTTGTATCTAAAAGATAACACTCTTTATTATTTTCACAAGTATACAATACAGTGTTGTTAAGTATAATTACCATGCTATATATTAGATCCCTAGAACTTACTCATCTTACAACTGAAAGTCTGTACGCTTTGACTAGCATCTCCCCATTTCTCCCATCCCCAGCCCCTGGCAATCAGGCAATCATCATTCCACTTTCTATGAATGTGACTTTCTTAGATTCCACTTACAGGTGAGATCCTTGAGTATTTGTCTTTTTCTGTCTGGTTTATTTTGCTTAGCATAATGCCCTCCTGATTCATCTTGTCATATTGTCACAGATGTTAGGATTTCCTCCTCCTCCTCCTCCTCCTCCTCCTCCTCCTTCTTCTTCTTCTTTCTTCTTCTTCTTCTTCTTCTTCTTCTTCTTCTTCTTCTTCTTCTTCTTCTTCTTTCTTTTTCTTCTTTTTTGATTTCCTTCTTTTTTATGGTTGAATAATATTCTATTGAATATCTACCAGTTACTTTATCTATTAATCCTTTGATGGATACTTAAGTATTTTTTGTGTCTTGGCTATTGTGAATCATGTTGCAGTGAACATGGGGTTGCAGATGTCTCTTCAAGATATTGATTTCATTTCCTTCAGATACATACCCAGAAGTAGTGGTAGTTCTATTTTTAATTTTTTGCGGAATCTCCATACTGTTTTCCATAATGACTGTAACAATTTACATTCCTACCTATGGTGCACAAGTGTTCCTTTTTTTCCATATTCTCACCAACACTTGTTATCTCTTGATTTTTGTTTTGTTTTTAAATTTTTTTTAAGATTTATTTATTTATCTAAGAGAGAGAGATGGAGAGAGAGATGGAGAGAGAGAGAGAAAATGAGTGCTGGGAGAGAGGCAGAGTGAGAGAGAATCCACAAGCAGATTCCCTGCTGAGCATGGAGCCTGATGCCAGGCTTGATTCCAGGACCCTGAGATCACAACCTGAGCCAAAATCTACAGTTGGACCCTTAACCAGCTGAGCCAGTCACCCCTGTTTCCTTTTCTTAAATAATAACCATCCTAAGAAGTCTGAAGTGATATATCATTGTGGTTTGATTTACATTTCCCTGATGATTACTGATGTTGAGCACCTTTTCGTGTTGACTCTCTGTATGAACCTTTTGGGGAAAATGTCTGTTTAGGTCCTTTGCTCATTTCTAAATTAGATTACTGCTATTATTTGCTGTTGAGTTGTATGAGTTCCTTATATATTTTGGATATTGACCCCTTAACAAATAAATGGTTTGCAAGTATTTTCTCCTATTCCATATGGTGCATTTTCATTTGGCTGATGTTTCTTTTGCTGTGCAGAAGCTTTTTAGTGTACATAGTCTCACTTGTTTATTTTTGCCTTTGCTGCTTATACTTTTGATGTCATACCCCCAAAAAATCATTGCCAAGACCAATGTCCAGAAGCTTTTTCCCTGTGTTTTCTCCTGGTAGTTTTCTGGTTTCAGCCTCAAATTTAAGACTTTAATCCATTTTGAGTTAATTTCAGTGCACAGATCTTGATTAAATTTATTCCTAAGTAGTTTGTTGTTTTTGATGCAAAACACTCTTCTTGCTTTTATTAGCGTGAATTTGTTTTGCCCACTCTTAAATTCACATGGCACATACTGTATGAATGGAATCATACAGTATATACTCTTTGTCTGGCTTCTTTCTTTCATATGCTGTTTTGAGATTTTGCATGATGTTTTATTTATTAGTCTTTCTTTTTAAAATTGCTGAGTAATATTTTATTGTGTACCATAATTTCACAATTTATTCTCCTGTTGATGGACTTTTTTTCCAACTTGGGACTATTATGACTAAGGCTGCAGTGAGCATTCTTGTATAAGTCTCTTTGGGGACATAGGCTTTCATTTTTATTGGGTAATATCTAGGAATGAAATTGCTGGGTCATAGCATAGGTGTATGTTTAATTTTATAAGAAACTGCCAAAGTAATACTGTTTTAAATTTCCACCCACAATGTATGAGAGTTAAGTTGTTTCTACAATCTCATCTACATTTGGTGTTGTCAGCTTTTTACTTTTAGTTATTCTGATGAAGGTAGAATGGTACCTCATTGTGTTTTTAAATTGCATTCTCCTGGTGACTAGTGATTTTGAACCTCTTTTCATGTGCTGTGTTGGCTTACTTCATTTTTGTGATGTTTGCTGTGTTGGCTTACTTCATTTTTGTGATGTTTGCTGAACAATTTGCCCAAATTTAAACTGAGTTACTTATCTTTCATTATTGACTTTAAAAGTTCTTTTTAGGGGATCCCTGGGTGGCTCAGTGGTTTAGCGCCTGCCATTGGCCCAGGGTGTGATCCTGGAATTCTAGGATCAAGTCTTGCATCAGGCTCCCTGCATGGAGTCTGCTTCTCTCTCTGCCTGTGTCTCTGCCTCTCTCTCTCTGTGTCTCTCATGAATAAATAAATAAATAAAATCTTTAAAAAAATAAGTTCTTTTTAAATAGTCTGAATATAAGTCAGATTTATATATAATGAATATTTTCTTTCAGTTTTTCACTTTTTAACATCTTTAATGACACCTTTTGGTGGCATAATTATTTTATAATATTCCACTTTCTTTCAAAGCTTTATAGTTTTAGCTCTTATATTGAGATCTGTGATCCATCTCAAATGAATTTTGCTGAGAGATAGAAATCAAGTTTAAGTTTTTTCCTATATTCTGTTTTTTTTCCATTGTGACTTGCTTAAGTGACTTGGCCAAAACTCAGATAATGATGTAAGTGTGAATTCTGAACTCTTTATTCTGTTCCATTACTCTATTTGTCTGTATTTATACCAATTCTATACTGTCTTGAATACTATGGCTTTACAGTCAATTTTGAAATCTGATAATACAAGTCCTCTAATTTGCCTTCCTTTTTAAAGGAAGTTTTTCATCTTCTAAGTTCTTTACTTGTTTTTTTGTTTTTAAGATTTTATTTATTTATTCATGAATGACAGAGAGAGAGAGAGAGAGAGAGGCAGAGACACAAGCAGAGGGAGAAGCAGGCTCAATGCAGGGAGCCCAATGTGGGACTCGATCCCAGGACTCCAGGATCATGCCCTGGGATGAAAGCAGGTGCTAAACCACTGAGCTACCCAGGCATCCCTACTTTTTCTATATAAATTTTAGAAGCAGCTCGTCAATTGCTACAAAAAAAAAGATCCTGGGACTTTTTTTTTATTTGGGTTGTATTGATCTGTAGACTTATTTGGGGAAAAATTGACATCTTAAAAGTATTGACATCTTTCAATCCATGAACATGGTCTATCTCTCCATTTATTTGAGTTGTCTTTAATTTTTCCTCAGTAATGTTTGTAGTTTTCTGTGTGGAGGTTCTACATCTTTGATTAAATTTATTGCTAATAATTTTATGTGTTCTAGAACTGCTGTAAGCAGAATAAACAATTCATTTTCAATTTTTTGTTGGTAGAATATAGAAATACAGTTGGTTTATGTATATTGATTTTGATTTGTTTCTGTTCTTTAAATTGAGATGTTTACTATTCATATATATCTTTTATTTTTATTTTATTTTTTAAAATAAATTAATTTTTATTTTTAAATTTTTATTTATTTATTTATTTATTTATTTTAATAAATTAATTTTTATTGGTGTTCCATTTACCAACATACAGAATAACACCCAGTGCTCATCCCGTCAAGTGTCCCCCTCAGTGCCTGTCACCCATTCACCCCCACCCCCCCGCCCTCCTCCCCTTCCACCACCCCTAGTTCGTTTCCCAGAGTTAGGAGTCTTTATGTTCTGTCTCCCTTCCTGATATTTCCCAACATTTCTTCTCCCTTCCTTTATATTCCCTTTCACTATTATTCATATTCCCCAAATGAATGAGAACATACACTGTTTGTCCTTCTCCAATTGCCTTATTTCACTCAGCATAATACCCTCCAGTTCCATCCACGTTGAAGCAAATGGTAGGTATTTGTCATTTCTAATGGCTGAGTAATATTCCATTGTATACATAAACCACATATTCTTTATCCATTCATCTTTCGATGGACACCGAGGCTCCTTCTACAGTTTGGCTATTGTGGACATTGCTGCTAGAAACATCGGGGTGCAGGTGTCCCGGCGTTTCATTGCATCTGAATCTTTGGGGTAAATCCCAATAGTGCAATTGCTGGGTTGTAGGGCAGGTCTATTTTTAACTCTTTGAGGAACCTCCACACAGTTTTCCAGAGTGGCTGGACCAGTTCACATTCCCATATATATATCTTTTAAATAGTGGATTCAATCTATTTTTAAACTTAACCAGTGAGTATTTATTTTTTCAGTATTGTACTTTTCAGTTCTAGAATATCCACTTGTTCTTTTTTAAAGATTTCATTTCTCTGCTGGTTCCATATTTGGTCGTTCTTTGTGGTCATTTTTTTCTTTAAGCCTTTCTATGTATTTGTAATAGCTTCTTTGATGTTCTTATCTGCTAATTTCAACATTTAGATAATTTCAGGGTCACTTTTTATTCACTGTTTTCTTGACTATAGATCATTTCTCTTGCCCCTGAATGTCTAATATTTTTGAGTTTGTAGTGGATGTTGTAAATATGTTATAAAGACTGTATTCAGTTATGTTATTCTGAAGAGTAATTTTTGTTCCAGCAGGCAGTTAACTTACTAATTACTTTGAGCTTTTGGAGGCTTGGTTTTATTTTTTATTAAGGTGACTCTCTTTTGGTTTGCTTTTAGCTTTAGGACAAATCCTTAGTCTCTTGGTACAGAGAGGTGTGGCCCAATAGGGTTTTACTAGAAAGCCTGAGTTATTTCCCAAGTTACAAACTCCAAATGCTCTTCTGTGCAGAAGGCAGCAATTTAGATGTTCCTTAGCTTCTTCAACTTTCCAGCTGTTGCTTTCTACAGGATTCCTTGGTGCCTTTCCTGTGTGTGTGCAGTTTAGGAATCAACTAAGGACGGCAGAATTTATGAACAGATTTGAGTGCTCCCTTCTCTCTGGCTCTCTTTTTCCTAGGATTTACTCCCTCATTTATGTCCTCAGTATCATTTCTGAACTACATCATCTGTAAAATGCAGATGTGCATTGGGAGCAAAGAAGGCTGTGACTTTCTGCTTGAGTCCTAGCTACTGCATGTCTTCTGGACAAGGAGTACCCTTAGAGGATATTCATATACATTTAGTTCTCATAAAATATGGTCCTTCTTTTCAAGGATCAAATCTCCTACATTTTCTCTTTTCTTCAATTAATTCTTTAAAAAAATTTTTGTTCAGAGAGTATAATTGTTTTTGAAATTTTAATCTGATACAAACAACTGCTTTTTAAAGAGAGTTTAAAAAGAACTCTCTTTTTAAAACAGAACTATGATGCTATTATCACACCTGAAATTTTACAATAATTCCTTAATTTCATCAATAAAGTGTTCAAAATGTTCAGGGAATTAAGTTTCTTGTAAGGTATATAATCTCTCTCTCTCTCTCTGTGTGTGTGTGTGTGTAGCAAATTTGATGGAAAAAGTTTCTTTAAAAAGTTCATTCATTCACTGGCTGAGAATTATATTGTTAGTTTCAGCATAAACATCATGTATCAGTTTTAAAATCTGGAGGTCTTTCTCTTAGTAGCAGCTGCAGGATCAATTTAATGGCAATCTCAACTATATTAGATCCAGTCAAAAGCAAAGAAGTATGTGAAAAAGGCCTTTGAGCAGCTAAAATCAACATAAATCTATTCATTTTATCATAGGAGAATCTCTCAAATTCTTACTCAGAAACTGTTTACCCCATTTTAAGTGTAGTCATAATGTCATAATGAGCTATGTGATTTCTTCCTCAGTTTACAGAACATTAGTAGTAATAAGTCTGAGAGAAGGAGAAGGCATCAAGAGAGGCACAGTGAAAGTAGTAAGTTAATGACAGGTGACAGTGGAGTCAACTCAAGTGAGTTGTGTTAGATGCAGGGCTAGATCCAGGGAAACTAAGATACCTGCCATAGGGTTTGTGCAAGTAGCTTGTGGAATGTCAGAGCACACAAAAGTGCAAGATAGACTGGTGTGTGAGATGATATGAGTTGGCACTAAGTGCACTTGTGGAAGAAAGGAGGAATAGGGTGGTTCAGCAAAAGATCCAGCAAGAACAAGTTTGAGTGGCTCACAGAAGGTTGATGTGTCCATTAGGATCCTGGAAGGAAATAAAAGACACATTGAAAGGAAATGAAAGAGAACTCAGTGAAGGGATGGTCACAGAGTTATATGTGGAGTTAAGGAAGATCAACGAAAGATGGCATAGAACCCCATGACCTGTAAATGTGGGAAGTTGTTACAACCCCTAGACCAGAAGGGGCAACAGGAGGGAAAGGTTACTAGTACCCATGAGGCTTGTGGCAGTTTTGGAGAACCACCTGTGACATCTGATGGAGGAGTGCAGGTGACATCCTGATCTTTATCTCCTTCTACCCTCTCATCTGCTGAACCAACCAGAAGCTAGGGGACAAGGGAACCCAGTTGAGTTGTCCATATAAGTCAGCCTTCCAGAGCACAGAGCTGGTTGAAGAAGGGTGGAAAGTGGATCTGGAGGGAGTAACCCAAGAATATCCAGTAAAGTTGAGTAGGAGTTTGCTTTGGATGAGACAAGGCCCATGGGGAGGGCATTCCAAGCCCAGGGGCTAATGTGTAAAGGTACCTCATGGCATGCTCAGAGAATCCAAGATATTTTGTAAAGAGTAGGGCATAGAGTTCATTTAAGTCTTAGTCTTCTTTTTTATAGACTCTTACTGCTCTTTCCAGTCTATATACTCAAGATACTTTTAGAGCTATCAAGCCAATTAAAAACACAGACTAGAGCACAAAGCTGTTTTCCAGTATTAGTTGGCTGAACACATGTGTCAATAGGATAAATGTCATAACTAGGCAGTCCTGGTTTGGACTCCTACTAAGAACTTGTTCATCCAACATTTTCTGGGATTCTGACCCCATCCATTGACTCAGATATCTCCATTCTGTAAGAGTGTTAGAGTCTATCTCAGGGATAATACAGTGCCTATCTATGAAAGTTTTGGAAGGACTAAGTACAATAGAACTTAACTGTTTACGTAGCCCCTAGCATGTAGGAGATGTTCAAGAAAAGTTAGCTGTTCTAATAATTACCTGGCACTAAAGAGAACTGCTTGACGTTGTTCAATCTAGCATTTTGTAAACTTGTTAACCACAATCCTGCTATTTATAGAGTCATCCATTAACATTTTAAGGAATGCTGCTGCTCTGTGAAATATATCTTGGGAAACTCTGAATTAAGAATTTAATAAAATTAACCTTTTGATTATTCATAGTGATTGAATAAATCAAGAATGCTTGAACTAGGAGTTGGGGTTCTGGATCTTAGCTCAGTTCTAACTACATCTTGAAATTGCTTAAAGAAAAAGGGGGAGGGAGGAGTTTCATTTTAAGATACAGGACATAAAAAATTAAGTTAAATTAAAAAAAATAAGATACAGGACATAAATGAAAAGAAGTCCACCCAAGAAAAAAATCCCCAAAGCCTGGATTTTTGCCCATCTTTTACTTACCATCACATCTCCAGATGACTCAGGGGATGTAGTCTGAAGTTATCAGGATGTTTAAAAGGATGTCATCAAGTTGGAGAAATTAGAATTTACATGTCCCTTCTGATTTTGGCCTTTTAGAAATAATGAAGCCAGAAATTGGCTTTCTGTGTTTCCCTGTCTCCATCTCCCTTTGGCTTTGTTCATCAGCCTTCCTCTTGTCTTGGGTCTGCCTCACCACCTGGCATAAACACTGCAGGCCACACAGGGTCCTGCTGTCTGGCCCAGCCCTTCTCCCATTGGATTTTGGTTTACGCATTTATCCACTTCAACATTGTGCTTGGTAGGACCACAGATCCCTGGGAAGATAGGCCAATGAGTATCCAGAGCAGTCTGTGGGGGTTGGGTCACCAAGCCTTGCAGAGGCACGTCTATCTGGTTGGGCACTGGTGGGATATCAAGGCCAAGACCATACATCACTCATTTGATCATCTGAAAGCCAGGGACAATTAGGTCATTATGTATGTGCATTTCTCAACTAAGCCTTCAAGGGTAATGGGTGATGAGAAATATCCGGATATGACGTGTGTGTGACATATTCAGAGGGCAAACATATCAGATGACTGAATTCTCTGCATGAGCAAGGGGAGAGTTTCTGAGTCATTCTCATTTGCTTGTGCTCCACAGCCACCAATTTGAAGAATCCAATTCCATAGAGTCTTCCCCTACTTTGTTGCTCCCTACCAGGCGGCCCCATGTGGCTTGGGTTGCTGAGGTATGCTCGTGTAAATGGATGCCATATACCAGTGTTGTGGTGCCTGTGTTTAGCTTCCACGGCTGCTGCAATCATTAAAAGGGCAGCCAGTTGCTATAGTAGGGGACGGGTCATAACTTAACGATCTTCCCAGGACTGCTTTTGTTTAATGATCCATTCTGTTTTAGAGAGAGACAGAGGAAAAAAAAATCTGCCTCTGTCTGAGGGCAGCCACATTCTAGGCTGTAAGATCTGAGTTAATCCCGGGGCAGGCATGGCTACAGGGGTGGATCTGGGCCCAGGATAGAGACAGTCATTTGGGAAACTTAGGGCAAACTCCCACCCCATGTAAGTCATAACTTCAGTATAGGGAGGAAGAAATCTGCCAGACATGATGGCAATGCTTCGGCCAGCACACAGCTGGGCCCTGGCTCTCTCCCTGATGTGCTGCCTGACTGTTGTTAGTAAGCCTCTTGACCTTTGCATTTCCTCAGAGTTCAACTAGGATAAGGATTTAGATTTTCAACTTAACTTTCCTCAAGGCTAAAATAAGCAAGTGACCAAGTGTGAATTCCATGAAGGCAGGCCCAGTAGAGAAGAGGCAGGCATTGGAGTGTCTGCCAATAAGAATGAGAACTCCCTCTTTTTGGTGTTGAAGAGGTTGTGATGTCACTTGGTTTATGGAAATTCTTGCTGTTACTCTAAATTATAGATTTTTTAACTTTATGATTCAACAGAAAGTTGAATTAAAACAAAATCTCTGTTTTTATTGCATGGAGATCACTTATAAAGTGTTCATCAAATGTATAATATTCTTTAACCTTTGGTCTATCCATGTAGCATGCCCAGGCCATTTCTTTCCCCCATTCACCACCACAGGGACCCAGTAGGTCAGGATAAGTTTCATTAATGAATTAGACAAGCTGTCATTGTTCCTGCTATGAAGGGGAAAGGGCACGTCCTAGACCCAGTTCTTTTCTCACCTTTTCACCACCAAAATTTCCATTTCTTGGGGCACCTGGGTGGTACAGTTGGCTGAGTGTCTAACTCTCGGTTTCAGCTCAGGTCATGATCTCAGAGTTGTGAGATCAAGCACCATGTCAGGCTCTGAGCTCAGTGTGGAGACTGCTTGAGATTCTCTCTCCCTCTCCCTCTGCCCCTCTTGCTGTCTTCAAAATAGATAAATAAATCTTTAAAAATTTTCCATTTTTCTCATCTCCCCTTCAACTGAGTGAGAGGTTAAAGGTCATGTCTTTTTCAAAAGACTCTTGAGAAATGTTGCCCAATATCCTTTGCTTTCTTCTTTTGCATTGGGAACCACTGGTTTGTGGTAAGGTAGATAAAATCACTGTGTGATATGCTTGAGTTATGTGAATACCACAAGCAAAATCCCAGGACAGCCGAGCCTCGCATTTAACTTTGGTAGCTCTCTCCCAGTGGCCTCTGTCTGAGAGCTTTACAGGCTTTCTCAGATATCCAGACGACCTGGGGAGCTAGATTACTGCTGTGTTATTCACTCTCACTTTACAGAACAGCTGAGGCATGCAGCATACTCTGCTTACTTGTTTGGAACTCAGGCACTGAGGAATTCATCTATGAATTTGCCCCTCCAAAGAGAAATGAGAAAGACTCCACTCACTGTCACAGATAGGAGTCCTGTCATGAAGGGCGACTCTTTATGATCAGTTAAAATATAACAAGATTTCAATTCAGCTTTCTCCATGATAGAGGATTAAAAAAATAACACAACACTAATAGACATGTCTGACAGGTGCTCTCGGAGAGCAAGGCCAGCGACAAAATGGCGCTCTTCCATTTGGAAGACCTGCTGCTGGCCAACTACAGAGGGCAAAATCAAGAGAATGGAGATAAAATGATGAGACCTCTGTTAGTGCCAGCATGCTATCTTGTTCTGGCAAACTTCCCAGAATGAGTGGAAGATGATGAGTGACTTCCATCTTGTTTAAAGGATAGGCATTTTACTTGATACATAGCATAAGTACTTATTACCTCGAAGCTTGCCCTTCATCATGGTCTACTTCATAACTTTGTTGTGTAAAGTCTATCTGTGTGTTTTTGTGGAGCTGTGGTACTGTTTGGTTGGGATTGTAAACTCCCAGGGCTCATGAACTATACTGTTCAGCATCTAGCAGGGGAATGGCTGTGTTAAGGAATTTAATTAAGACTATGCCTAATGACAGTAAGGAAGAGCTTTTTGGCTAGAAATGATGCTAAATACTAGAATACTCAGGTGGGGGAATCCTGTTTTCTTCGATTAGTAACAATAGCATGATCTGTCAGTCAGGACTTTGAGGTTCAAATTTTGTTATGACCAGAAGCAGGGGGACATACCAGATGACTTTGTTCCTTTTAGCCTGGAGGTTGAGTGAAAAATGTTTCAAGGCAACTGAGTACTCTGGATCTTTTTCTCCTTCATTAAAAAAAAAATTACACTTGCAATTTTCAGTGCCTATAATGTGCTAACGGGCTTTCCTCCCATTAAAAAACACGTGTGGATGTGAGAATGTTCTCCTTGAGAAAAGATGGTCTCTAGGGTTTTGCTTCTGGCTTGAAGTTCTATGAGGTAGGTGTTATGAAACCTCCCCCGCAGCAGGCTGGGGTGCCAGTGAACCTCAGTGCGGGTCAACAGCTCTCCTGCTAATTTTGGCAGGAGAGGGAAACACTCAGCTACTTTGGGAGGAAAGAAGGTAAATTTTGCAATCCATTTGCAAATCAAGATAGAATGAGTTTAAAAAAAAAAAAAGATAGAATGAGTTTTCAGACCTGGACATGTGTCCAGAGCTATCTGTTCTCTTCTCCCATCAAACCTGTTAGGAAAAAGAGTAATTTGGATGCCTGGGTGGCTCAGGGTCTGCCTTCAGCCCAGGGCGTGATCCTGGAGTCCCAGGATTGAGTCCCACATCGGGGCTCCCTGCAGGGAGCCTGCTTCTCCCTCTCCCTGTGTCTCTCATGAATAAATAAATAAAATCTTTAAAAAGAAGAAAAGAAAAGGGTAATCCAAGTTCGTGTTTCTCAGCCAGATAATTGGGGAGTGTACAGGGGGCAATTGAGAGGGCCTATCAAGGAAAGAGGATGGGCCAGAAGGGGGTTGGTACTGTGGCACATGTCCTGTGCTTTGGGTCACCAGTGGCAGCATGATGGCCCTAGGTTAGGATTCTCAGAAGGAATCAAGAGGAGGAGGAGGGAGAGAAGTGGACAGCTGATACCCAGTAGCTGGTACTTTACAGTGTAAGCAGGGGCCATACTAGCTCCCCAGGAACAAGGACTAGAGAGGGAACAACCCTCAGTGAGCGAGTGTAGGAAGACTGATAAGGAATGATGCTCTTTTGGTTCCAAGAGTAAGGAGATTAGACCAGAGCTTTTTTAAGGTGTCTTCCGTCTCCCATATGCCAAGGTTCTGTGACTTCCCTTTGTAGCAGGTTGAGTTTTATACAATTAACAAAGGGAAGATAGATCTTTTGAAAAAAATATTTTTATCACGGTCAGAGAAACTGTACAGCTAAAGTCCACTTACTAAGATGCATTAACTCATCAGCACACACACTTTCTCAAGCCATGGTGACTTCACGGCTTAAGTGAAAATTTCATATTTCTTTGGAAAATTGAATTAGCATATCTAAATCAACATATCTGAATTAGCATATCTAGAAAATTATCTTTGACTAGTAGATGTTATTTCCACGCCATTCTTCTTTGCCTAAGAAAATAATGACTGAAACTTAAGTTTGATGATTAAGAGTAAAAGCCAGTGTCTACCATTTGTTTTTGTGGCCCCAGAAACTGTTTTATATGCACTAATTCATTTAATTCCCAGAAGAGCTCTGTGGGATGAATAGGTGCTAAAGTCCCATTTAGCCAATGAGGAAATTGAAGATTAGAGAGATTAAGTAATGTGTCAGGGCTAGGATTAGACTTTGGGTCCAGCAGCTAACTCTGAGCTTTTCTGTTAATCAGCACTCTTCCCTTCCTCCTTCTCTCCTAGATGGTCAGTGGAATTGACCAGTGTGGGGTGCACACTTCATGCTCCGGCAGAATTAGGGGTGTGACCACTCTGGAAGTAAGAGAACTGCTTGGCATGTTAAAGCATGAACAAGGAGCCTTAGTTTCCATGAAATGTAAAATGGGTCCACAAGATATGTTATACCATAAGTGGATTGCTTATTTTCTGAATACTGCTATTAGGAATTAAAGGCTAAGCAGGATCCCTCGGTTTATAGTTCTCTATAGGTACACAATAACAACAACAAAACCTAACTGTGAGCACTGACTCTGTCAGGCACTGTTGGAGGTCTTTCACATCTAGTAATTCATTTAAACCTAAGAGCAACCTCATGAGACAAGTACTATTATTTTCCTCATTTTCCAGATAGGGAAAACAGGCTCAGAGTTGTGGAGAAACACATCTAGGAAGTGGCAAAGCTGAGAAGTGAGCCCAGGTTCTAGCCATTATTCTAAACGGCCTCTCAGCACTGGGCTTTGGCAAATCCAAAATATTTGCTTCTGTGATGAAAACTCATCATCCTTAAGGGCCGGATGAGGCCACCTAGTACTGGACATTGGGCTGTGTCTGCTGTGAATGCTTGTATTTGAATGAGGTGATGCAGATCAGTGTGTCTCTCTTCCTATGGGATCTCTTTCTAGGGGTGAGCATAGAATGCCTCCTCCCCAAGACTCACAGTGGTCATCTGTGGGATGCTGAATTCATTCTGTTCCATGACATTCCATTCTTGTCACTTTCTCCTGAAATAAGACTTGTTTTTAGTTTAGTTTTTTTTTTTTTGTACTTTATACAGAATTTGTAAGCTACTCGGTTTCAAGATTGTATTTGCTCATTTCGTGTTCAATGAATGTTCAGTGGGTTTAAATATAAGAACTTTCAAATGGTACTTATGGAATGAAACAAGGCTCAAAGAAATTAAGTGACTTCCCCCAAAGTACTTGCAACTTAAGTTTCTTGAGGACAAGGGGTATCTTATTTGACCTAGAACTCTGCTGGGATAAACCAGTCGGGTCCAGGCCTATTTCCCTTCCTGTTGTTAGAGCTTAGTAGGGTAGGGGTGGGTCCAGAGTTGGGTAGGGAGGGGTCAGATGCTCAGGAACCACTATGAACACAAGCTGGAAAGAGAAACTGAGATGGAAGAGAGGACACAGATGCTGGGCAGGTTAAAATGGCAGTGCCTACTCTTTTTTGAATCCTTTTGAATCCTAGAGTAGGTGTTCAATGGTGTCTGAAAATGAATGAATGGACCTGCACTGTTCTTTCAGTCAGTGTCACATTCAGAGCATGGAGAGATCGTGGGGACTGTTGAAGATGGTGAAGACCTCAAGGGAGAGGTTGGACTTCAGTTGGCTTGAGGTAGAGAACAGATGTGAGGAAGGAGGAGGGCACCTGTGTAGAGGCCAAAGGCAGATGCACCTGGAATACTTAGCCTCACCAACAGGTACAATTTCCTCGACTTCTGTAATATCTTGTCTGCTTTCCAAATTCCCCAGCTGAGGTATGGTTTTCCTTCTAAGCCAGGGCCAGGAAAACCATGGCGTGATTCTTGTTAGCTACTCTTCTGCTCATCTCTGCCACTGCTTGTGGACCTCAAGTCTAACTTGTTAGCTGTTTTGATTTGCTTACATTACTCATGAATGTTGAGACGTTGGTGTTTGGGCTCACCCAACTGGGGTTTCCTTTCCAGGTTAACATGTTTGTTGAAGGATTCCACGATGCCATCCTCCTCTATGTTCTGGCTTTACATGAAGTACTCAGAGCTGGTTACAGCAAGAAGGATGGAGGGAAAATTATCCAGCAGACTTGGAACAGAACCTTTGAAGGTGAGGATTCAGTCTGTAAGGTGACAACACTCTGCAGGCGATCAAGCTGCTTCTTCCCTGGTTCTGCTTTTCTCTCTTGCACCTGTGGTACTTTGTCAGTTTCTTGTTTTTCTCAGCTGTGAAGTAAGGAGAGTAGGTCAAGATCAACCCACCTCACAGGCTTGTTGTGAAAATTAAATGAGAGAAAGCTTGTGAAAGCGCTTTGGTAGAGTCCCACTGAAACAGGAAGTGCCTTGTCTCCTTCTGATTTTTAGATAACAACTCTGCTTCTTCAAATTAAATTTGTCGCAAGCCTCATTCACAACAAATGATCAGTTTGTGAAGAGTTCTGTGATGTTTTAAAAGAAATTATACCAGGTAATATATTTATCTGTTCAATCCTGGGTAGTCTGAGATGATAAGCAGGTCCAGTCAAGTCCTGTGCTTTCATTTTACTTTTAAAATGGTAAATATCAGCTGTGGGCTTTCTTAAGGACAAAGAAGTGTAAGAACCTTGGAAAAAAAATGCCTATAATCTCATCACTCAAGCAATCTCTGTTGACACTTAAAAATTGTACAAGAATGAGACTGTTCTTGGCTGGAAAATTTAAACAGTACAAAAATGTACAAAATGAAAAGCGAAAGTTTTCCTTCCCACCCTATTCTACTTTCCCTAACGTAACCACTATTAACAATTTCCTATGATTCGGTCTAAAAATATTTTGTGCCTTCTGCCAGCACATATGCATTTGTATATCTTATCAAAAAAATTATACAAAAGGAATATATAATGAATGCCACTCTTCGTCTCAGCTTTTTAAACTTGTATATCAAGTAAAAAAAATTGCCATACGAGCACTCAAAGATTCAGCACATTTTTAAATGATAGTTCCATGGATTTTGGCCATATGGCTGCACAAAGATTCCTTTAATCAGTCTCCTATTGATGGATAACTTCAGTTTTTTACAGTTTTTGCTGTTATGCAAGATGCTATCACAGGCCTCTTATACGTCTTGATGAATATTTGCGAGTACATCTGACAGGGAACATTTCTAGTCATGAGATATCTGGGTCCAAATGTATGTTGGTGTCTTTTTTTTAGTGCCTTTTAAAGTGCATTAAATATTGTCAAATATGTTCCATCAAGGTCTACTAGTCTAAATTCTTGCTAACAGCATCAGAGTGCTTGTTTCCTCTCACTTCACTGATACACTCAAAGAAAATTGACATGAGAGTCAATGAGAATGATCCAGCTGCTGGAGCTTTGGAGCTATCAACTTCATATTCATTCAGTCATCAAATATTCTTAAGCACCTACTGTGTGCCAGGCATTGTTCAAAGTGCTGAGGATTCAGCAGTGCACTAAAGAACCTCCCTGAAATCAACTGAACTTTCAGGGTAGTTGGGGAGGAATTGGTGACAAACAAATAAATACACTATTTCTGGGGCTATATCAGAAAGCAGGGTAGGGAGACAGAACGTGACAGGAGGGGGTGGTAGGAGGACTGTTACTTTAAGGAACAGGGGCCAGGGGAAGGTCTCTAATAATGTTGTGGTTGTGTAGAGACCTGAGGGAAGTGAAAGAAATTATGTAGATATTTAGGAGAGAACATTCTAGACAGAGCAGCGAACACAAAGACCTTGCATTGCCTGTTGAGAGAGAGAGTGCTGAGTTCCCCTGGAAGAACGAAGAGGCCTGGGTGGCTCAAGCACAGCGTGTGAGGGGCAGTGTGTTAGTAGCCACCCTCAGAGAGGCAGCCGGTGGGTAGCGGGCAGATCCTGTGCCCCTGGAAGCTGTGCTGAGGACTTTGGGTTCCACCCTAAGTGAGATGCAGAGCCAACCAGAAGGTTTTGAGGGACATGGTCTTTCTGGAGTTTTTAAAAGGGATCCTTATGGGGATCATGTGGATGGATGTCATCTAAAATGCCTTGATACAGAGTATAGGTTGCTGGACCAGGGTTCAGGACCTGCATCTTAGTCCCTGACACAGTGTTTTGGGCTTCTCTTTCATTACGTGTACAAAGGGGTCAGACTAGCCGATGACCGATGCATCATGCTAACTCTTTCCTTGAGCCCTTTCATACACCGGGGCTATGTCTACATTTATTTGCAGTTCAACTGATAAAATTTTTCAGTGATGCAAACAAGTAGGGCCAGGTCTGGATTTGGGGCACATATATATGGTTTCTCATTTGGGACTTCAGTGTATTCAACTGCCTCATCCTGTCCTTGTCAGGTTCTAGCTGCCTGGGCAGCAGCTATGGTGATAATTGGATGTGGATGTAACTTCTCCTTGGTGGATTTAGCGAATGCCACATCTTACTTGAAACTAGAGTGACATCTACTTTAACTTTAGATAGATTGTAGGACATGAACAAGTAAGTCTTTAGGATTGTCTTGCTCAGCTTCTGACTGCTTCAGTTGAGGAGCTGGAATCAAATAGGATAATTCAGGGGGCATGTTAGGACAGAGTCAAATTTCCCAGAAGTTGTGCCCAATACACTGAGAAACTGGCGTGTGTGGACACAACCTTGGTAGGCCACATCCCGTTCTTAGCTATTCCTCGCTACATGGTGTGGTCATTTGTTCTTGGTCTTCTAAAGGAGGTTGTTAAGGGAAGGGCAGGTGCCCACAAGGGCTGGAATTCAGTTTTGTATAGAGGGCATGAACTAAATTTTCCCATAGACTATCTTGGTGCTTCCATTCTAGGGCCAGGTCTACACAGGCAATATGAAATGAGTCCAAAAACAATTGACTATATAGTTCAGTCTAAACTTAGAATCTTATCTGTCCAAATGTAAAGATAATTGAAGCCAATGTAAGTTTTGAGCTTGAAGTGTTTGGAAAGCCCATTTTATTTGCTAAACACTGATCAATCTGAGGGTAGCCCCCAAAAGAACTCTGAGAAATGGTCGCTCTGTAAGTGACCATTAAATTGTCAAAGGAAAAATACTCTGGATGTTATTCGACAAATTTGGATTTTATTACCATGAAACCTATGACCATCATTCAAGGCTCTCAATAAATGGCTTGGGAAGAAGCTGAATTTCCTCTCTGTGTAAGAGGTCAGAGTGACAAGGTAAATAGGACTGTGGCTCAAACCTTGAGGTCCACTACAGGCCAATAGAAATGAGGGTGGAAAGTCTCATTACTTAGGTACAGGAAAATTCTGCTGTCAGCCTGACAATCTCACCTTATACACAATACTCTCAGGTGAAGTCTCACTTGCTAATTGGCCACCTGAGGGTTCTCACCCCATTTCTTGGCAGAATTGTAATAGCTTAAAGTGTAATGAGGTCTTGGATTACTAGGGCCACTTTGTCTCATAAAACACTCTGCAAAAGCCTTAGCAGAACACACCTTTATAAACACCTCTGAACGGAATGACAGATGGTTTGGGGTAGGCAATATGTTTGGAGACAAATACGCTTTTTAAAAAAGATGTTTCTTATTTAAAAGTTGTAGAGGCTGTTGAAGATAAACACGTTCAATATAGGTGTATCCTTTGTAACCAGTCTATATTAAAAAGACAAATCAAGATGAATGGTAGCTCCATTCTGTTTGTGGCAAAGTAGACCAAGGTCTGGAAAAATCAGTGGTCCTTCAAACCACAACCCAAAGGACAGTAAACCCAAATACTTGCCCTCTCCAAACCACACCAGAGGATGGAACTTTCCCTTGGGATCCCTTTTCCCAGACATTCACTTTACTTCCGGAGAGAATCAAATCAATAGAAACACTAAGAATTACACTGAACTCTATTACAGTTTAAAATGAAAGAAAACAAATAGCCTTAGTTAATTAGGATGTGGCTGACATATACATTCTCTTACTTTAGTTAATGAAAATTACAATGTAGACATATTTAGTATCAAGTAATGATACACACTTGCTTTTACTGATGAGCTAAGCCACTGTTGCTAGCCAGGGCAAAGTCAGATCCTTCCTGTGGGCACTCTGGCCACCCTAAGCCAGTCTTACTACCCCTCACTGCTTCCTTCAACACACCTTCGGCCACCTCCCCCAGAGCCTCATGGTCCCTCTGCTTCCTTTCAGCTTTCATCCCCTTAAATGCTCACAAGGCTAGCCTTTCTGCTGAGAGAGCTACTCCCTGATGACTGCTTGTCTAAATCATGGATTTTTACTAACATTCCTATAAAGACCTGCTCTTTTACTGGGTCTTCCTTGAGTCTCCAACTAGATGCCCGTTCCTTCTGAGTAGTGTGGGCACGGTCGGATGTCCTCTCCCAGATTGCAGGCACAGCGGTAGTAGCCACAGCAGAAGAAGACAACTAATGTCTTTCACACCTGTGGCAGAAGTGCTCAGCCTGTTGTAGCTCACTTAATCTTCTCAACAGCCTCTTGGCTGGGAGGTGCTAGTGTGCCTCTTTCACAGTCCTGAAGACTGAGGCCCAGAGGGCTACATCCTTGCCCACAGTCACAGAGCTCATCGATGTGAAAGCTAGGTTTCAGATGCACGGAGTCAGAAATGCTTAGTCCAGGCTGCCCCTGTCTTGAGTGGGGAACGTGTCTGGTTCATCTCTGCCTCAGTGGCAGCATTAAATTCAGCACCTAGTCATGGCCCAGAGCTCATCTGGATAAACAACGAATGATTTAATTATCCCTATGAGGTGGTGGGTGTCAATTACACTTATCGTGGTCATCATTTCACAACATACAGAAGTCAGACCTTTACGCCATATCCTTGGAACTCATACAGTGATGTGCTGATTATATCCCAGTAAAAACGGGGAAACAAAACCCCCAAAACAAAATATAACAAAAAGGAATGAACACAAGTGGGGTAAAGACTAGCTCTTCTTCAGCGCTTGGCTCCCATGACCTGTGAAGCAGGCCCTTTGCTCTTCTGTGCGTCACCGGAGCCCATAATGAAGTGCATTCGCTGAATCCTGGGCCTGGAATGAGTTTTCTTTTATAATGTTTGGCCAGTGATAACACAAACTCATGACAAGTCTAGGAGCGCACAGCACCTCCAACCTTTCTGTCCTTGAAGTTTTTTTTTTTTTTTTTTAATTAATACAAAACTCTGGGCTAAGCATGCTACTTTCAGGATTAGCCTTAATCTTTTTTTTTTTTTTCTTTTTTTGAACATATTCCCCAAAGAAGGTCATTTATTTCTTTTTCTTTTCATTTTTAAATGGAGAAATGTTAAGAATTTAGGAATGCAGACACAGATGAAATTACAATGTCTTTCCAAATGCCAACAAAAATGCTCAGAGTCTGATGAGATTCCCTGTGGCATGAGTTTGTTTAAAAAATCCTGTCAATTCATTTTCTTGTTTTTGTTGGCAGACGGAGGTCTTTTAAGTCACTAACTTGGAGTTCTTCACATCTCATCCTCTAGGTATTGCCGGGCAGGTGTCCATAGATGCCAATGGAGACCGGTACGGGGATTTCTCTGTGATTGCTATGACAGACCCAGAAGCAGGCACCCAGGAGGTGAGCAAACGAGACTGTGCCTCAGCTGCTTCTTCTGCTTGTTGAGTTTCCAAGGAATGCATGTGTCCTGGTGTCCAAATAGCTGTCCCCAAAGCAGCCTTCAAATAAAAAATGAGCTGAAAATCTTGGAGTTTCCAAGTAGGGAAGGCTCACTTCTGGTCGAGGGTATTTTGGAAGATTTCAAGAAATGGTTCCATGTTGACCCGAAGTGGGGAAATCCCATGTTTCCAGTGGCCGAGTGTCCTTGTTGGTTGGCTCCCACCCAGAGTTGATGTCCTTGTAGCGCTTGATGTGACCTGGCATAAGGGACTTGCTGCTTTTCTCTTAGTATACATGTTTGGCCTTTGTGGGAGGAGCAGAGCCAGCAGGCACTTGCTACATTCCCTGAATGGTTTTCTAACGCTTGGAGTAGTCTGGGTCTCATGTACATTCTAGTCTCTCCCTCTGTAAAAGGTGGATAGTAACAGTCCATTATAGGGTCACTGTCAGCAGTCAGGAGTGAATGTGTGTAAAGTACTCGGTAAGTTCTCAGCACATGCCAGCGATTGTTATATTTTGGTGATTAGTATTAGTATTAGTATTAGTATTGTTATATTTTGGTGATAGTATTCTTTTTACTATGACATGAAATGGCCTGTGGACGCTGGCTGGGCCTCCTTCTGGAGAGAGAGGGGAGATGTCACAGGCCACTCAGGAGCGGTGTGCTGGTGCCCAGAAGAAAGAGAAACAGATCCCGAGAACCTGGGCGGGAAGGTACTTCTAGATCAGGGCTCCGGTAGCTGGTGAAACCTCAGTTGGAACTAGAAACTGTGGACAGACCTTGAACTGAGTCATCCAGGAGTACCGAGCCAGTTGAAAAAGAGAGTTCAGTCTGGAAATGGGGGTGCAAATAGGTAAATTCATCAGAGAGGAGAATGTAACTCCCAAAGTCATGGACTAATCTTCCAGCCAGAGAAGGGTGAAACAGGATGTTCCTAAAAGAGACTTCTTGACTTTTTAAAAAAATATTTTATTTGTTTATTAGAGAGAGAGAGAGAGAGAGGACAAGCAGGGGAACGGGCAGAAGCAGAGGGAGAAGCAGGCTCCCCACTGAGCAGGGAGCCTGATGAAGCCCGATCCCATGACCCCGGGATTCATGACCTGAGCCAAAGGCAGCCGCTTAACCAGCTGCGCCACCCAGGTGCCCCCTTCTTGACTCTTTATAGGGTGGTCTGAGGCTGGGTACCTCTAAGGCTTAATCTGGCTCCGAAGTGGACCCCGACTCTCTCCCATATCCCTGAAAGTAACTTGGGCTCTACTACGGCTGACCGCGTGGCTGCTGTGTGCCAGATGGCAGAGGGGTGCAGCAGTGCCTCCTCCCATGAGCAAGAGAAAAGCCATAAATTCCGAGGTTATCGTTTTCTATATAACCACTTTCCTGCCATGGGAGCCACAGTCCTCCCTAAATTCAGCTTACCTTAAAAGCATCACCAGTGACTGCAAATCTTGACTGATGAAGTCCTCAAGGATGCATCATCTGCGTGATAGGGGAGCCCACCCTGTGCCTCCTCTGGAAACAGAGAACTTTGAGCTTTCAGTTTGCATATATATATATATATATATATATATATATTTTTTTTTTTTGCCTTTACATAGGTTATTGGTGATTACTTTGGAAAAGAAGGTCGTTTTGAAATGCGGCCAAATGTCAAATATCCTTGGGGACCTTTAAAACTGAGAATAGATGAAACCAGAATTGTGGAGCACACCAACAGCTCTCCTTGCAAATCATGTAAGTTTAGAGACTTAATTGCTCTGTGTTTCACCATCTACGGTATTAACCATAATGCAACTTTAAAAGACAGATGTTATCTAGGAGCTCATGTTCCGAATAGTCCAGCTTGCTTTTGGTAAAAAGCATGTGGTAAAACCCATGGGACGAATTCACAAACTGGCAGCCCACTTGCCTCAGAGGTTTCTAGGTCTTTCTTATTTTTTCATAGTGGTAGAAGGCTTCTCCCCATTATTACATCTCTTGCCATAATATAGTCCCTTAACACTTGAGATTTCCACTTAGGGAAAATAAAAAGATCAAATTAAATGTGTAGCAAGTCTCCTTCTGATTTTGAGTTTGCACGTGTCCTCCTCCCCCTCAGAACCGAACAGATAATGTCCCTTAAACGCGACCAAATTTACAAATTGGCAAATATGTGTAAAATATACTATTTATGAGCAGCCTTGCCATACATATAGAAGCAAGTGGACATTCTCAGAAGGAGCTTACAAAGAGGAAAGTGTTGGAAATCGTTGCTTCAGAGAGACCCTTTGATAAGCTGGTGAGGGAGAACCAAGTGAGTATCGGTATTTCAGCCCCGTCCGTCACTGCAGGCTAACATGTGTGTGCTTACTACTTTGGGACCAGCCTTCAAACCGTGTTATTCGTGTATATGTGATAGTTATGGGAAGGAGAAAGGCAGAAATGTGTTAAGAACAATCTGTGGAGTTACTGACAAGTTACACCCTTGTCATTTACTGGTTTTGTGACTGTAGGAATGTTCCCTTACTTCTTTAAACCTCAATTTTCTCATATGTAAAATGAAAAAAGCATACCCAATCCTTTGGGCTGAGGATTAAATGGGATAATGCATTAAAGGCTTGACACTACACTATTTATCATGTTTATATAATAACTGGGACACTACTGAACTCGATTGTTTCAGATTGTTCACATTTTCACAAAGCTATATAGGACATTTTGACATGAAACTCTGGCTTTGGTGAGAGAACATCTAAAAACAGAACACTAGCCCAATGCATTTTTCACCAAATCTTCTAGCACTTCGAAGTGTCATCATCTGTCTGTGAAAATAAGATGTGCTGGGTCAGTGCCGTGGTCTGTCCAGTTGTCTTCTCTGACTAGGAGTTCAAGTGTGGATGGACGGACCTGAAAACCTCCGTTTCCAGTGTTGCTCGGATCCTCCTTGAACCTGCTTCATTCCCATAGCTCTCACTCTTGTAGCAGTGTGTTCATTCATCTGGTCCTTCCTTAAATGCTTCTTAAGCTTTGTACTTGGTAAAAAAAGGAAAGTGCAGGATCCCTTAGAAAAGCTTTCTTAAAAAACAACAACAAAAAAAGGAAATGTGCCATAAGTGGGAAATTGAGATAAACCCTCCAGGGACTGAAACTTGAGACATTTCCAATTGTTTCTCCAAATGAACTCTGATTATCTATGTTTCTTTTTTAAGCAGGTGGTCTAGAAGAATCGGCAGTGACAGGAATTGTGGTGGGGGCCTTACTAGGAGCTGGCTTGTTAATGGCCTTCTACTTTTTCAGGTTAGGACTGCTTTATCAAGTTTTAAAATTCACTTTCTTTTATTGCCTTTATCACTCACCTTTGCACGGTCCTTCTTATCACCTGTCTGTATCTTGCTTTTCCCCCAAAAGCATGGTAATTAAAAAATGGAGCCATTCATTCGTGATGGTATTCGTGACCCAGCTGGTTTGGGTGGTTGATGGGTTAGCATCCTGGGCAGTGGGACAGGGCTTTCTATTGCATCCCTCTATGGGCCACAGAGCCACGGCTATCATTTGATCACAAATATCCTGATGCAAATTCCTATCACCCACCAAATTCGTAAGTGGAGAGGGAATTTGGACAAAGGAAAAACAACTTAACCTATTCTTAAGCTTCCTCCAATTCAGAAATAGGTGTCTGGGTTTGCCTTCCAAAGAGGAGGAGGTGGGTCTGAGCAGGCCACATTCTTGGGCTGGTCTGTGCTCAGTATTTGGAGAATCCACACATTTAAATGCCACTGTGGTTAAGCCCCAAAGCTCGTAAAATTGTAATATTTATGTGTGTTCAAGATACTGATAGTCCCAAATCATGAGGGCGGTCCATTCCTTTGTAATCTTTGGTGATTGAGTTTGTGGCTTAGTCCCAAGTCATTAGACCAAGATTTCTTCATTTCTGTATGGAAATGTAACCCTGAGTGTATGTGACTCTTTGTGGGAACAATTGTATTCCTGTTCCTTTGGTCACAGTCCACTTAATCTGATCTTTATCTCGGACATATCCTGGGAGTTAGGGAGAGCTTCTGTGGCAGAAAGACAAGACTTAACCCACAAGGCACCCAGGGAAAAAGGGGAGGGCTTGTTCTTTGGCATTTCAGAAAGCATGCCAATTTTCCTTGTTGAGTAAGGGCATAACGCCTTGGGGCACGCTGCTTTAATCTCTGACCAGGGTTTCATATTCTATCACTTCTCATTTATCAGCCCAAACCCAGATGTCCCTTGAGGGCATTCTTTGTAAGAGAAACCATAGTATTTTGTAGCCAAGGAAGGTTTTATTACTACATTCACTTTCCCTTTACCCAGGAAGAAATACAGAATAACCATTGAGAGGCGAAGCCAGCAAGAAGAAAGTAACGTTGGAAAACATCGAGAGTTACGGGAAGATTCCATCAGATCCCATTTTTCAGTGGCTTAAAAGAAAGCCTTTTCTTTTGGCCTGAGATTCTTTAAGGAGATAGATGGGATGAAAGACATCAATGGAACAGAAGGAGCGCTCTTGAAGAACTCATTCTTTTAAGCAGTTAGTCATTTTGTTGTAAAATTTCTTTAGAAGCTCAGGAACTGTTATTAATCACCATAAGCCTCCTGGCCTTTCACCTCATGACAAACAAATATGAGAATATAGCCTCACTCTGTTAAATGTTCATACTGTTTCAAGGGCATATGATTAGATTTATGTTTGAAAATCTGATGTCTCCATATCTTGATGGTTTTGGGGGGCATGTCACATAAGGCTACAAAAATGTGGTTTTCTTAAATGAAATGTTTTATAGCTAGAATAAAGTTTTTAAAAGTAGAATATTCTTGGAAAAATTTAACATCCAAAAAGAGGAAAATGTAATGAAAAATCTCAAGGTTGGAAATACAGTGTTCCTTTTTCTAGTGCTGATGGACGGATTTGAAGTTGAGGACTGCTCTGTCCAATGTATATATTTAGGTCCTGACTTCGTATCTTGAAAAAGGATTTCCTGCCTGTCTCCTTCAGTGTCTCATAAAAGCTATTCTGGAAAGTTGTAACTATTAATAAGATAAGAGGATTTATATAAGAAAAGCAAATCTAAAATGTTTCACTTTTTAAGGTAAAAAAAAGCCCTATTTCACACTAACACTTTATTTTTAGGTATTTTAATCTTATATTTTGCTATTAGAAAATGTGTCTATTTTTTCATTTTGAAGATTAAATTCCACTTATATTTTAAAAGCAAAATATAAGTGTACAACAAACCAGCAATGATGAAAGATGCTTCACTTTTTCTCCTTGTTTCCCTCTCCCCCTTGGCCATAGCCAAATGCCAATTGCTGCTTTAATTACAGAGATCTAGAAATGTATTCAGATCACAGACTTTACAGGAGTACATCAATTTATCTGTCTTATTTTTTTCAAAAATTTTTCATTTGTTTTCATTGAAGTTCAATTTGCCAACATATAGTATAATACCCAGTGCTCATCCCATCAAGTGTCCTCCTCAGTGCCCATAACCCAGTTACCCCACCCCACCCCATTTTTCTGTTTTAAATGAAAAGTTATTTTAGGGATAGACCTCTTCCAGTTCTGGTCAAATGATGAGTTTCAACATAAAGGGGTGGAATTTATTAGAATTAACTAGGGTTTAAGGCAGCCCTTTTTCCTCAAGGACAACTTTATACAGTGTTATAGTCATCCACTAATAACCCATGCAATAGTGGGTTAGGGGTAGATATAAGGGATTTGGACAAAGTTAAATAAGTATTGAATATCTGAATATCTCCTTTGTACCCAGTACTCTATACACAGGTTTAAACTCAGGTTGCCATTTTTGCTGATAATTTATAGAGAAAATGGTAAGAGAATAGGGAGTTGCCAAATTAGTGTACCATCTTGTAATTATGTCACTCGGGGCTTTCCTCAGTAACATTTTGAACATCTGGAAAATAGTTTCTAAAATTACCTTAGTGACTATAAAAGACCATGTATAGGGAGGAAAATAGGGGAGTTCAAGCAATTCCTTGGTAGTGATGAAGGTGTAGTCCACACAGGTAGTAGTGGAGGCAGGCAGAGTGAAAGCTGAATATCTTGGAAGCTGGCTGAGCATGCTTCCCTGAAGGAGTCTGCCTCTGTCACTACTATTTCAGCCAGCCGGGTGGCTTATTTCAGTGAATCGATGATTTCTGTGTGAAGCATAGTTCCCCTCTACATTTAAAAAACGGGATTCGGGCAGCTGGAGAGCATGATAACAGAATGAGTTATGATCAACAGAAATGACTATGTTGTAGTTCTCCAGGAGGATGCAAAGGAAAAAGTGCTGACTTCAAAAAAAAGATGGAAAAAGAAGGCAAGAAAGGCAAGCTCCAGAAATTCCAATGTAGGCAGAGAGTTTGGGAAGTAAAATATAGGAGAGAAAACATTTAACAGCTCAGAAATCTTCAGAGTGAAAACAGAATGGAAGGTTTGCATCCATCTTTTTTTTTTTTTTTTTTTTTGTGAATTGAGAGCTTATTTCTCTCTCATTTTTATTTTTCAATGATGTTTTCAATGTGTTTTAGAGATATTCATTTTATACTATCTTGTGTTTGTGAAAAAAATGTAATTTCAAGCCTATGTACAGGGAGAAAATCACTCTACCTGGTTGCAGTCTTTGGATATAAACATTTCTTACCCTTCTGGAATTTATATAGGGGCCTGATAACTGTAACATTTTTAAAGCAAATACTTTTATTTCTACTTCAGGTAGAGGAATAGTTCTAAACTTAATATTATATCCCCAGATAAAATGGTAGAAATAAGGCATTAGTTTTTTTAAAGATGGCAGGACAAATCATGAGGTTTCATAGATACATGCCATTCTGTTCCAAAGTTAAAGCAGTTCTGGGGTTCTTAAGATTGATTGCTTATTTACATGTCTATTTCCACTTCTTTCCTCCTGAAAATCATCATATGAGTCACC
The DNA here is from genome assembly GCF_048418805.1 of Vulpes vulpes. NCBI lineage: Eukaryota > Metazoa > Chordata > Mammalia > Carnivora > Canidae > Vulpes > Vulpes vulpes. The sequence continues at coordinate 133,430,931 of NC_132783.1, read as the reverse complement.
AAAAAACCATTAAGTTGGAAAACGTCGCTTGTAGAGAGCATGTAGATCTCACAAGTGTAGGTGTTTGTCCCAAGTGTACCTTGGGTTAAGATCGCTGGAGATTATAATCTGGGACTTAAATTCCTAACTGCTAAGCAGCATCTTTGACAACTAATCATTCATATTTCACCAGAAGCCAGATATCAGACAGCAAAATAAATAGGGCTTTAGTTCTTAAATCAGCCTATAAATTTTTACCCTGAAGTCTAGGGTGTTCAGATTTTAAAAGGGAAGCTTTATCAGTATTTTCTCATCTGGCCAAACAAGATGATATTTATATAGGTCAAAATGAGTATTTACTTTCTGTATATATGGCGTATATATATGGTGTATATACAGAAAGTATATACTCGTTGTGTTGGAAATAAGTATAGGTTTTACGGTTATCATTGTCAACTTTGTAGATTTTTTTTTCTGGGCTCAAAAATAAAAGTTTTCTCCAGATAATCACTTTTATCCAGAAATAATTTTCTGTATCAATCGCATATCTTCCCGCAGATGACTATAGTTTCCATGAGGAAGCCCCTACAACATTACAATTCCCAGAACTGTCAGCTTATCCTTTCCTGAACCACAGACATAGTTCCATAGGCTCTGAAATAGTTTTTGTTTTTGTTTTACATTTCAGAAGCTATATTTAACAGAGGGAGAAGAGAAATGTATGGAAAGAGAATGTCTCCTTTTCTCCTCTTCCTTAAAATTCAGACTTTTGCTTTAGAATATCCCATCAGTTCTCCCTGTTTACAGGTTCTAGGGTCCTTAACTTATTCAAGGAACCTGTGCCCCCTTTGTCCCAGTTTTACCACTTTCTTTCTGATTATTCCTGATTTGGGAAGTGTAAGTTATGCCATTGGCAGTAAGATTGAAGCTATTGTATAGACCTCAACAGACAGTGACAATTCAGAAATGAGCTTCCCGTGGCATCACCACCTTCTTGTGAGTGAGTATACAGGACTATTTGTGGAAGTCTCTTTAGGAGGCCAAATAAAATATTATACCACCAGTATTAAGGGAGTATTTATAAACTGAAAAGAATGCATACTTATGTTTCTTGGGACACAAAGAGCCCAGATCCTGAGTGGATACAGTATAAAACCAAACACCAACCAAAATTAGGCCCCTCGATCTATATTTCATGGGTTCTGTTTAGTTATGCCCTGGTGGTTAGCGCTTTATGGGGAAGCTGAAAACGGGCTAAATTTCTTCTTCAGTGGAAAAAACTGAAACTGAAAACATGGAATATGTTTCTGGGGCAGTGTGGAAGCATAGAGAATGAGAAGGTGCTGTTCAGAGGGATCTGTTTCTTTTTCAGTTGGTCTTTAGAACTACAGAATACCCAATAATTTAGCCCATCTTCAACAGCCAGACTCAGCAAGAAGCTTGGGACACACCCAGCCAGAAGAATCAGGAGCTTGATCCTCTGAAAGAAACAGAAGATGGTGGCATCGCAAGCTGCCACTGTCCTTCCCACCCTTCCTCCCTCACTCCCCCCTCCACCATCCATCGTGGCTCCAAGATGCATCGGCATCTTGCCCAAGCAGGTAGAAACTTGTGAGTAGGACCTCTGTGCTTCCTCAGAGGGAAAGAAGACAAAACAGTGCTGCCTATAAGAATGTAGCTGGCTTTGGATCAGAACCCTTATGCTAACTTGACCACACACGCAGGACAAGCCTGTGATGTGCATATATTCCAAGAAGCCTTGCTTTGGTTTTCAGCATGTAGATCTCACAAATGTCTCTTACAGGCATACCCCACAGCTAGACTCTAGGATTAAAATGACTTTCAAAAGGTGCTGGATTGGATTTTGTTCAAATTTTTCATTAACCACTAATGTTAATTCAGACCAAAGGTAAAGCAATTCTAAACCAGCTGATGCAGTTAATGTTCATGTTTTAAGCTACTTCAAACATGGTGAAAGGGTTTCAATGGAAGCTGAATCTCAGAAGTAAAAATCCATATGTTATAATAGCTCTTTGATGTATCAGGTGTGGATTGATTCTTAAGGGAGAGATTTGAATAAGCAAAACCAAGAGTTAGCAAAAATGCTGTTGCTTTGATTCACGTGTTTAAAGACCTACATTTTATGCACAGGAATAAAGGGCCCTTCCAACAAAAGGTGTAAGTCGTAAACATGGACTACCAAATTGTTTATTTGCTAGGGGACCAAAGCTGTGATAGCACACAATCACTGGGCAGAAAATGTCGAGAAAGAGGAAAATTTGGATTTCAAAACAGGATACCCTATTTATTATTCAACACCAACATCTGAAGAAGTCCAGTGTGGTGTGTCTTACTTACAAGACAGCAATGGGGTGCCCTCAACAACCTGGAGATGCTGTGAGTTTGCAGACTTTTTGTTGGGTCCTGGGAATCTGAGCTTTGTTCCCCGTTTGTTCACGGTGAATAGTTGAAACCAAGAGGACATGGAATAGATACTGTGGAGGATTACTTCTGCAGCCCTTGTCTTCTGGGCCATATTGCTCATTGTTATTTTAAATATGGGACTACCAAACAATACAGATCTACCAGGAGTATGGTAGAAAAATAAAATGAAAGCCGCACAAGATATGGTAGAAAAATAAAATGAAAGCCGCACAAGCTACAATTTATTATTCTAATGTAAGTAGAACTATCTGCATATAATGTGATTTAATTTATTGTTTTGTGTAGAAAATGAAGATTAATGACTGTGGATATAACCCCTGTTTTGTATAATATATTTTATTTCTGGTGCAAACTGGTCATTTAAAGTATCTACTTCATTTGGTGTTTGGATATAAATGTGTATGTGTTCTTGTAAATGTTTCTCTTAAGCAAGAATGCCACATGCTCGCAGTATAACAATGTGTTCTCATTAAAAATACATCCCACAGAAACCTTTTCCTGTTTATGATTCAACCAACATACACTGCACATATCCATATTCTCTGAGGACTTTCTGTTTTCCTAGGGCAAGTTTAAGTAAAGATCAATTAGTGGTTGTGATGAATCGTACTGCTTGAATGGTACCCATGAGAGAACTCAAGAATTTCTGCCCAGCAAAGGGGAAGTTTATAGGAATTAGAAAATAATATATTATAATGAATGGTAAACCTTGATGTGGCAGGTAAGGAAAGAACTCTCGAGGAATGCTATTATCATGCATCTCTACAGCTCTACACAGTTGCACAGTTGGCCTCAGTGACTCCTATTGTTAGGTCCCTTGCCCAGTTTGAAGAGATTCTAGGTCAGTTTTGCCACTCCAAAGAACTCCTTAGGTTCTGGCATTCTAAGCAAACTGACTAGCTTCAAGCATCTCTAGTTGCCTCAGGATTGTAAAAAGCTGCTTCATTATCTGGGAAGTTACTTACAGTTTGTTTTAAGCTGGAGAAACAGTGATTCTCATGGCCCAAGTGATGTTTCCCTGGTCCTGCTGTGGCTACCACTGCCAGTGAAGTCCCTGGATAGCACCACAAATGCCATTCACACTGGGTGCCCCTGTTTGCGAAGACTGAGCAGGATGTGATTCCCAGCTGGAGGTGGGAGTGGGGGTTGGGAGAGGGGTCAGGGAGGGCCTGCCAGGAATGAAGGGTGGGGTGGGGTCAGGAAACCTTCAGGAAACACAGGCTGTCTCAGCCCATCTGGGCTGCCATACCAGAATGCCACAGACTGGGGGTCTTAACCAACAGATATTAATTTCTCACAGTTTTGGAAAGTTTTCTCACAGGCTGGAAGTCCAAGATCAATATGCCTGCCAGTTTGGCTCCTAGTGAGAGCTTTCCTCTTGGCTTATAGAAGGCTGCCTTCTTGCTATACCCTCACTTGTCCTTTCCTGGGTGCATGCTTGTGCAGAAAGAGACAGAGACAGAGATAGAGGTATGTGTTGGAAAGATGAGGCTAGTGTACTGAAGTAACAACAGGCAGAGTACAATCTTATGAGTGAGAAACACAAGGCACCCACACAGGTTGGTAGCTCCCTTGGCATTGGAGTTGCCACTTTGGGGAAGTAAAAACTCTGGGGTTCTTTGGATTGAAGGCACAATTTCAATATATTTACACAAAGGAAGTCAAGTCACAAGATATATTACTTACAAGTCCCAGAAACAGGTGTGTATGTGTGGGGCAGGGAATGCAATGAGGGTGTAGGGTGGGAGGAAGGCAATCCTCTGACCCAGGTCATGAGTCAGCATGAGATAGACGTCAAGGTAGCAAGCACCTGTTATTTATAAGGCAGTAGGGGCAGAAGTCACTAACTTTTCACAGGCTTAACTCCCAAGTGGTTATTTTATAGAGTGCCCCGTGAAAAACAAAGCAGGAACTTATGGCAGGATTCCTAAAGTCCTTGTCTAAATGTCTGTGGATGTAAGGTTACCATACTGTAAAATGCCTAGGCAACAACAGAAAACAAAAGTTATTTTTCTCATCACAAGATAGAGATAGACAAGTAGAGGAGGGGGGCCTCTTGTGTCTCTTCTTATGAGGACACTAATCCTATTAGATCAGGGCCCCACCCTTGTGACCCCATTTAACTTAATTACTTCCTTAGTGGCCCCATTTCCACATAGAACCACACTGGAGGGTTTGGACTTCAACATATGGATTTGAGGGGGGGCACAAACATTCAGTCCATAATGTACAGGGTATTCCTACTACTTTCTCATATCACCTTAGGGACCACAGCCTCCTCGATTCTTTCCATCCCACATCTTACCTCCTCATCTCTCTCTGAACTTCCTCATTCATACGCAACATTCACAACAGGCCAAAGATGCCTCATCACTGTGGCTAGTGGGAACTATGTTCCCTGGAGGAGCCCTAGAGAGCTCCACTGATTCGGGCCCTTCCCTAACTCTAAATCATGGGCTTCTGGAGTTGACATATTGACAACTATTAGGAGAGGTATCAAGGACTGTGTAAAAAAATAGTCATTTAATAAACCATCTATTGGCACCAAACTGGAACTAAGAAAAATAATTTTTCAGGTTTTGTGCATCCCTCTCTATCATTAGCTGTTGAAGCTCTACCATTGCCATTTCAGAGATGAGGACACTCTTGGAGCTGGGTCATAAACCTGTGCAGAAGTGGAGGTTACTGTAGTCCTAAGCTCACTAGGCTGATGTGAGGACTTCAGACTTAGAATCCTGCCTGGCACATAGTGAAGCATTCACTAGGTTGATTATTATACTCTCCTGTTTCCTTGGATAAGGAGACAAAGCCCAGTTGATCATTTTTGATGACCTTCAAGATAATTTGACTTGATGACAAGTAGCCCTGCCCTCTTGTAGGATGAGATGAGAGGCAACGAGGAGGAAGAGGTCCCTTTTCTGTACATCGGCCCCTCCTGAAGGGTCCAGACAAGGGCCAAGAGTGGGGCAGTGATGACCACATCGCCTCTGAAGCCCTCAGGGGGTCTGAGCAGTTTCATTCAGATCTGTTTTCTCCTTGGGTGGAGGTCCCACTGTGGGCCTGGTCAGCACTGCTGCGCACCTGCTTTCTTGTCCTGGCTGATATGGCCCTAAGAACCACTCCCTGACCTCATTACTGTGGGGCAACCAGGCTAGCAGTTGTGATTGGTCAGAGCAATGCCTCCTCCCCTCCCAACATAAAGGACCCTCATAGGTCCTAAAGAACATCTTTCTTACCAGTGGCTGTGCTCAATCCAGGTGTCTCCTAGGAATGCTGGGATTTTGTCCTAAATGCAACAGTGGCACCTCATAAGGCTATTAGTGGGTGGGTGGGGGGTTGCTTAGTGCAGACAAAAGGGGTTCTTATTCCACTGCTACTCCAATGAGTCAAGGGAGACCAGGCATCAGACAGGCCGGTGGGAGATGATGGCATCAAAGCCCTGAAGTTCAGTGTATACAGGGGCACCTCCCAGGCCCTGGGACACCAGAGACCAGGAGAGAGACAACACTGTTCTTTCAAGAGGGCCTCTGATAGTTCAGAATGAGAGTCAGGTAAGGCAGGTCTGGGAGGCTGCATTCCAGGCTGTGTCACCCCCTCCTCACCGCTTAGTGTGGTGGCCAGTGCTGGCTACCATCCACCGAGTGCTTGAAAGGAACCAGCCATGCATGAAAGATCTGTGCTCCTCCAGCAGGAGCGTCTTGGGTGGTGCCAAAGGTATTTTATACTTTCAGGCAAAAATCCAACCAAATATTGTATCTAAATGGAACTTGTCACCTGGTGTCTTAATTGTATACCCCTCATGACCATTCTCAGCACTGTAAAGTGAAGAGTGAGCAAGAGTGTGTGCTGGCTATTGAGAGCTCACCACACTCCAGACTTCTGAAGCATTATATGGTTATCCATATGCCAAGCTGAATAGGGCCATGGTCACCTTGAAAGTGTATAAACAGAGGCACAGAGGTTAAGCAACTTGCCCAAGGCCTCCCACCTACCAAGTGGCAGAGCTGGGGTTTGGAGTCCGGCTGCTTTTCCAGACAATGACTAGGCCAAACCACTTAGCCCAGTAGAATAGTCATTTTCAGTCCAAGTAGAGCTCGCTTCCTTTGCATCACCTTCCCTGTCCAGGCATGTTCCCATCCATCTCTCCTCATCCATCTTCCCTGCCACCGAACAAGTCCTTTATTACCTGAGCCCCAACGTAGTGGGGAGCAGCCTCCTACCTCGGGGTCCCCTCTTCTCCTCATTCTTCTCACTACTGCCGTGTCAGTCTGCCTAAGACATTGCTCTGATGGCATCACTCTCTTGCTCAGTAACCTCTAATGACTCCCGTTCCTCCAGGTCGGATTCCATACCCTGTGCCTGGCGTTCACAGCCCTGTGCCCCGAGTCTTGCTTTACTGCCTCATTAGTCCCTAGTCCTTGGTTCAATCACGTTGTGCTGAATGGGACTTACTTAAACTGGTTTGCTTGTCACGTGCTAAATATTCCCCACACTTTCCTGATTGCAACTTTCTATTCCCTCTGTTCCTCCTGCTTGGAAAACCCTTTGCTTTCTAGTCGGGTCCATCCTTTACCTGCAGTTCACATCCCAGTTCCTCCATAGACTTCCCTGTCCACCCTGGCTTCGGATGAGCTCTCCCTTATTTTGTGGCATTTATTGTCTCAGGGGCTATGAATGCATGGTCTGCAGATGCATTCTGTTGGGCCAGCTAGTGCTCAGAGAAAGAAAAAAGGAATTTTAATGCCTCCGGTGGGGCCAATACTCTCCAATTCCCCAGAAGCCCTATACTCCTTGATGTTTTTATGTCCAATTTTCTCCACCAATTCACAATAGGTTCTGGGGCTTGCAAACCCTGTCTGTTTTGAACAATCATGTGGAGCTTTGTACTCTCTCTTCTGCGGCCACTTTACTTATCCTCTTAACGTCATAAGGTCCATGCTGTTGGCCTTCAAAGAATATACTCACATCTTTCTCTCCTTTTAGCTTCTTGGTCAAGTACTAAGTATTCTAAAATAAAATATTTCCTGCATTAGGGGAATTATTACCCAAATAGTTTTTTTTTTTTTAAGATTGTTTATTTGAGAGAGAAGGGAGAGACAGAGAGAGAGAGAGAGAGAGAGAGAGAGAGAGAGAGAGATGCTCTTTCTCCCCTCTGAGCAGGGAGCTGGACCTGAGGCTCCATCCCAGGACCCAAAGATCATGACCTGAGCCACTCAGGTGCCCCATCCATATAGTTTTTGTAACACTGATACTCTATAGTGTTTCTGCTTTGTGAAAATTTTTAAAAACTGAGATATTCTTAAATGGCTTGTTTAAATCTTTTTTTTTTTTTTTTTTAAAGGTGTGGGGTCTCAGCAAACCACAGGCCTTTGTTAACCTCCGTTTCATCCTTCATACAAGCAGGAGGATTAAAACTACTTTGAAGGGTTCAAGTGGTTCCTGAAATGCAGTAGCAGCTCAAATGGGGGTTATTACTCTTTTCACGAGGTAACCTTAGCGCCTTAGGTTCTCAGGCTCTTGGGGTGAAGACCTGCCCATAAATGTGGTCCTGGGGTCTTCGTCGTACGTGACCTTGTGTTAGACTCTCTCTAACAGGACCCTCCAGGGCTGAACTCCCTCACGCAGTCCCTGCCGCAGGCCTGTGCAGCTGGCACCGCCACCACCACCTCCGAGACACAGAGTGCTTCGACACTTTGCTCTGGTCCCCCAGCCAGGGAATGACAGAGCCAGGCCTGAGAGGTGGTAGCGGCCGCTGCAGCAATGCCGGGAGCCTCTCCTGCCTTTAATTCCGTTGCTCACCGCCCTGTCAGATACCAGCCGGGGCGATAAGGAAAAGGTGGTGCCCTTCCAGAATTTAAGACCTCGGCTCAGAGGTTCCCACGCACTATTTGCAGGCCGGTTGCCAACCTGGGGAATGTTACCAGTTCGTGCTTTAATAAGGAGAATAAGGACAACAATAGGGAAGTGTTCATAAACACGAATTGATTTAATATGTAATAGTTTGGCTTTTTTTTTTTTTCCCTGAGATTACAGCTGTGATTTTGTGTCCGAGCTGTGAGAATACTTTTTCTGTCATTAAATGGTAGTGATAAGAGTGTTTTTGTTTTTGTTTTTTCCTTTTAGGTCTTTACTTGACAGAATTAAATTTTGGTGATTTCAGCTTTTATAGCTGAAATTCATGAAATCCATCAGTCTAGAGACATTATTAGTCTGTTGTGGCGATAGGATTACATAATGTCTGCTTGTTTATTCACGGTGACATGAGAAGAGATCCTGTCTTCTGGGCCAGCCTTCCCCCTTGTTGTCTCTCAGTGGCTTAGAGATACCCATCTGTTCAGTAAATCCTTGTTGGCTGATTCTTTTAAAGGCCACATGAGACCTCTGCCCAGCCCAGATTCCTAATAGTTTATCCTTGTTCTCCTTGAGAGATCTCTCACATTCTCCCTAGTTGAGTGATTCATGGATCATCTTAAAACCAAAACTGTTGGCAAAACAAACATCTCAGACCCCTGCTCTTTCCTTCAAAGATTTTCCTGTTTCTTAGAATCAGCCTCCAGGGTTGAACATTTAGTTACATTTACAAGCAGCTCCTGTGGTGAAACAGAGCACCACTTAATCAGATTATAACCACGACAGTGATAACCATGTGACAATACACTCACAAATGATCACATTAAAACATTTTTTTCTTACTTTATTAAGCCTTTTCTAGCTGCTTAAATTTTTTTCCTTAAAAAATTTGAGTACAGTTGACACACAACGTTCCATTAGTTTTAGGCGTACAGCAGAGCGATCCCACATCTCTGTCCCTTCTGCTATGCTCAGCCTAAGTATAGTCACTGTGTCACAACCCTATCACAGTGTCACTGACTAGATTCCCTATGCTGTGCCTTTTATTCCTTACTTACTCCTTCAGTCGCTGGAAGCTTGTCTCCCCCCATCCTCTTCACTCATTTTGTCCACCCTGCACCCCGCCCCGTGGCAACCATCAGTTTGTTCTCTGTATTTACAGGTCTGATAATGTTTTTTGTTTATTCATTTATTTTGCTTTTTAGATTCCACATGAGTGAAATCACATGGCATTCGTCTTCCTTACTTGTTGTATACTTGCAGATAATCACACTGAAACATTTTTTTCTTACTTTAAGCTTTTTATAGCTGCTTTGACTTAAGGGAAAAAAACAAAAGCTACTGATGCAAAAACCCTGCATATCAGTGTGGATACTTTTTTGCATTTTATTCTTAATTTCTACCCATCCAAGATCCTATATCTTCTCATTGAAGTAATAAGCCTTGTCCCAAAGGCTTTCTCAGATTTTATTTAAGAATTAATTATCTATTATTCTCTGGTTCGTTTGTCATATTAAAAAAAAAATCAACCCACTAGTGGTTTGTTAGAGTTCTTTGTACTGGCTTGTGAGAATAATTTTTTAAAATTTCAGAAACTTTCTGAGCTGATTAACAACATTCTTAAAAGCTAAGTTATATAAGCTTATGATTAAATACATTTTATTTTATTATTATTAATTTTTTTTTTTTTTAGATTTCATTTATTTATTTGAGAGAGAGCCTGAGTAGAAGGAGCCGGGAGGAGTAGAGAGGGAGGGTGAGGGAGAGAAAGAATCTCTCAAGTAGCCTCTGAGCTGAGCACAGAGCCCGATGCAAGGCTCAATCTCACAACCCTGAGATCATGACCTGACCCAAAACCAAGAGTCAGACACTCAGCCAACTGAGCCATTCAGGTACCCCTAAATAAATTTCATTAAAAACAAAGGTAATAAATACTCAAAACATTACTTTCAAGTTATTTCACTACATTTTACTATTATCCATGCATTTGAGGTTATTTTCATCTACTTTATCTGTAAGATACCTGTAAGGAAATGCAAAATAATCATGCACTACTGTATATCTCTTCTTAGTTCCACATCCAGTGAAATCAAGTTGGTAGCTTGACTTTGGCCATGTTATGAGTATTTACACCATGGACATCAATAAATGCTACAAATCATGGCACTTTCTCTCCAGAGACCTGTGCCTCCCAACATACCAACTGTCTACCATTCTCTTCTTCTTACTAGGTGAACCCAGAACACAACCCATCAGTGATGTTTCTCTTTCTCAGAAAAAGAAATTGATATTCTGAGAAGTTAAATGATCTGTTCAAAGTCTCAGTTGATAAACAGTAAACCCAGCACTAAAGCCCAGGGCTTCAAAAGCCTATCTAGTGTTCTTTTTACACTAGAGAATGAAGGACACCTCAGACCAAAAGAACCTTGAGTATTAGGATAAACTTCCAAGCTTAATAATGGCTCCAGAGAAAGTTTTGTCCTGAAGGCATCCCAAGAGATCAAAGATTTGATTCTGGTGACAGAAATCCTTAAAAACAAAAAATGCTATTGGCCATAGCTAATAGTCCCAAATTGTTTTACAAGAAATCCCTGGTATTTTAGTAAGGTTTGTATAAGCAGTGGAAGTTGGAGAATGGGAAAGGGAGGTGCTGGAAGGAAGAGCCCTTTAGGAATCTGATAATTGGAAGCTTTTCTTTTGCTGAATCTTTTAGAACATCCATCTCCTGCAACATTTACAGCTCTCACCCCCACATACCACATATCCATACATGGCACATATGGTAAAGTTAGAAACATGATTAAAAATATAGAAAATAGTAGGTCTTCCAAGGAAGACATCAGTCCATGCATTTGCATAATACCATATCTTGTGGCATTTTCAATACTACATTTATAATGTAGAACCAATCTAAGCATGCTCATAGTACAGCAGAGAAATATTACAGGCTTCCTCAAGAGTAATGAATATAATTTCAGCCTCCTAAATACAAACTCTCAGAGACCCACTGCTATTTTTTAAATCACTTATAGAACAGTGTTTTTAATATACTTAGTTTTTTCCCCATAAAATTGATAAAATGAATGTAATAACAGTTAATAAATTAATGCTTGCCTCATTGTTTCAGGATGTTATTTGCATGGCCCAGCTACTGCACTCTAAGGATCAGTGTTTTCTTTTTCTACTCTCACTGGCTAAGCATGTTCAGTTCCTCTGTAAGCACCATATCTATATTTCTGTGATGGTATTTCTCCCATTCAAGTACTAATCAGGCCCGACCCTGCTTAGCTTCCGAGATTAGACGAGATTGGGCACATTCAGGGTGATATGGCTGTAGACTGTGATGGTATTTCTGACTCAACATTTGACTTTAAATTTCATACCCAGCCTCCCACCCCTCAAATTTTATTTTCTATCATAGGAACTCAGACACATCATAAATATTTCCCTTGACAACCACAATATATACTGTTAATTAAGTATTTGTTTAGATGCAATGTTATTCTAAGTAAAAATGGACAGGGAATATTCTCCATGTCAAACCTTAGACCTAGGTATTCAAATTACAATGATCCCTTGAAAATTTTAAGTATGAGTGATGCTTTCTGATATATAATGAAGGACTGTGAATAAGCAGGAAATAGATACTGGGTACATCTACTGGCCTTCTGGAAAGTTGGGAATCACTGAGATGTTCACGTGATTCTCCTCTTCACTATTGTTGCATTCAAGCAGAATACTGAGAGGTGTAGGAAGCTTATGCTGTTTAGCTTAACACAGAACTTTGTTTTAAAAAAGATTTTATTTATTTATTTGACAGAGAGAGAGAGAAGAGAGAGAGAGCACAAACAAGGGGAGTAGCAGAGAGAGGGAGAGGGAGAGGGAGAAGTAGGCTCCCGGATGCAGGGTTCGATCCCCAGGACCCTGGGATCATGACCTCAGCTGAAGGCAGATGATTAACTGACTAAGCCACCCAGGAACCCCTAACACAGAACTCTCAATGACAAAGGGGGATCTGGGTAACCTTGACAGATTTTATATTGCCGTGTTCATATGTCATGTAGAAGATACAGAGTCCAGGCATGCTGTACCTCAATTAAAGTCAGTCTCTAATTGCTTCACTGCATTTGGCGAAGAAGACTCCTGATGCGATCTGGACTTCTCACCCTTTGCTTGGGAAGCCCATAGTAACTCAACGGTACTGATAGGTCCCCAGGAGCTTCATTCCTTAAATCCCTTTCAAACATGTACAGGAGACATTCCTGCAGCCTACTTAGGAAACTATTTCTTGAGGTATGGTCATCACATTTCTGAAAAATTATGGTGGCAGCTGATCCAAAATCTTGGCCTTGAACTCCAGCCAATGTTTTCTTGACTCCAAAGTGTCCTGCCAAAACAAAGTAATTGCACAGCTGACAGGACCTCTCTTGTTACCTCTTAGGAATGACCATAATTTATAGCCAGCAATGCCAATGGGGGTCTCCCAGTGAGTATGCAGCCATCTGGGTACATTTCAGTGTCATCTCAGGGCTAACGATTTTCTCATACTTACCTTCTCAGGAAAGCACAAAATTCCTTGTCTGAGGCGAATGAACATCCCTGATAAGGAGTTCTGTTTCTACTGTAACTGTGCGCTCCTTTTTTCTCTCTTGATGTCTATTGGTTTCCTGACCTGACAGTTTGCTACCACTTCCTGAGACCTCCAATTCTTCACCTAGGTGCTGGTTTCAGGCTTGAGGTGGCCATGACCAAAGCTGTCACTGGTGAAACTTGTTAAAGGAAAGACATCTTATTTGGCTTTAAAAACAGGTAGGCAGGTGAGGTGGTTGTCAGAGGGGAGACGGTTAGAGGGCTGGACAGAACAGATGAAGAATATCAAGAGGTACAAACTTCCAGTTATAAAATAAATAAGTCACAGAGATGAAAAGTATAGCATAGGGAATGTAGTCAGTAATATTTTAATAATGTTATAGGGTGACAGATGGTGACTACAGTTATCATGGTGAGCACTGAGTAGTGTCTAGAATTATCACAGCACCAGTAAAGTATAGAATTGTTGAAGCACTATGTTGAGTAATGTATAGAATTGAAGTAGTAGTTTCAGTGCCCCTGAAACAAATATAACCCTGTAAGTTAATTATACTTCAATAGATTAAAAAAAACTAAGCTCATACAAAATTCAACTTAGCTATTTGACTTGAAGTTTGCAAAGCAGGAGGAAGCCAGAAAGAGGAGAAAAAAGAAAGTGAGAAAGGCTATGAAGCACAGAAAGGCTGGGAGACTGGTCAATAGGGCAGGAAAAAGCCATCCCCTGAGTGGGATTTCCCTTGCTGTGCAGGGGAAGACATCACCCAGTCTGTTAATGTTCTAAGTAACAACGGAGATCGCAATCCACAAAAGACTCTCTTCTGTGCTGAAAGACTGATTACATGATGTATAAAGGGCTGCGATATTTCATTGGTCATTCAATACATTTTTTTTTAATAGAGAATGTGTGTGTGCTCGTGAATGTGAGGGGTGGAATTAGAAGGGAGGGAGTGGGCGGGGGGAAGAGCCGGAAAGAGAGGGAGAAAGGATCTCAAGCACGTTCTGTGCTCAGTGTGAGGCCCAACATGGGGCTTGATCCCGACCCTGAGATCATAATCTGAGCCAAAATCAAGAGTCAGATGTTTAATCGACTGAGCCACCCAGGCGCCCCTTTTCAGTAAACGTTTTGCTAGCTGTTGGGGACATAATGATGAAAAAAAAAAAAGGAAACTTAACTAAACACAAAACATGGAAGCTTCCTTCTTCTAGAAGGAATAATTGTTGAATTTTTCTGAAAGAACATTCTAGGCTTAACTGTAGGGTCTGGGCTCAGGATCCTCTGGGCTATAGATTCTAAAATCTAGGAGCCTTGTAATGGGACAGGAAGGAAGATGTATCCCTAAACCTTGTGAACCAGGGTGAGAAGATGAGAAACTAAAAGCCCATGGATGCCTAAATGGTGCCCAAGCTAGAAGACTCTGAGGGTCTCCAGGGTTTGTTATTGTACTTAAGAAGCTTCAATGTCCTCTGCTTTCTGATAGAGATAAATACATACAGAAGAAGCACTGAAGAAAGTTCATTATGTTCATCTTCAGGACCAGTCAATGGGAAGAAAGACTTGGGGACTGGTTCTGACAAGGAGGCTTGTAGTCCACCAAAGGTCACCAAAGAGAGATACCTAGTCATGGCAGATTTCTCCAAAACCTTCATTCTCTATCCCAGCATGGCTATTAAAACCCAAGTCCTCGATTCTGTAAAATGACTTCCCCTTCATGCCAAGGACAGTGGCACTTAGGCTCATGCTCTTACTGCTCTGAAGTTCATTCAGTTCCTTCTGCACTGGGGGCCCTGGAGCTTTCCATTGATTTTTTTTTTTTTTTAGAGGAATGTTTGATTCTTTCTCTCTCTTTCTCTCTTTCACTGTTTCCACTATTCTGTAGTGGGCTGTTTCCCAGGTAATCATATTTTCCATACTGGCAGAAATAAAGTCTTTGCAACCCGATGAAAGGTAATGGAAAACTAGACACAGTGGGTGCCTTTTCTCACTCTTAGTTGGGAGGGTCAAGAATTGGTGAAGTCCTTAATCAAGGTCTTTGAGGTGAGATGAGTTTCTGTGTGGAATAGTTTGCATTTCTCCCAAGAAGAGCTTTCTGAGAGGGCATCAGTTACATTTGCTGCAGGATTCCTGGGTGTGCTGCCTGGACCACCTGAAGTCCCTAAACCTCCGTTAGTTATACTTAACCACCTGGGGAATGGAGGCTCCTATTCATGCCTATGGTCTGGACTGCTGGTCTCTGCTTCTTAGGCTCTGACCCACTGGCTAGCCTTGTGTTTAGTTCTTTGTTACCCTGTGATTTCTCACTGCCTGAATGTTTTGAATCAATGCCTTGCTCCAAACTAAATAACTATGCATGTATATCCACCCTTAGCTCACTCACCCGATTCCCAGGTTTCCCCCAAGCCCAGTCCACTCTTGTGTTTTAGCTCTCAGGATATAAATACTTTCTTTTAGCCTATTCCCAGGATGGATGGGGCAAATCTTATGAAGATACTGCCTTGACAGTTCAGGTAGTACAGGTTCTAAGGAGGAGACAGAAATTGGGTGTGTGGCCTCAAAAGATGTGGATCTATCAAGACATCTAGAATTGGGGAGACCTGAAGTTAGCAGAAAGGAGGTCTTGCATAAACCTCTTGAATCCCTTTTGTATTCTGAGATTATTATCTCAGCTCTATCTTCATTTACACTCAATACTTCCCAAGTTACTGGGAAGGACAGACAAGTCCAGACCCCTTAAAACTTTGTATTCTTTCTCCCATTCATCTTCCTGTTGTCTGTGAAGAAGTCTATCACCAGAACTTTACTGAAGTTCATTGCCAACAAGAGAATTTGCGGTCTCTTATTGTGGTAAAAAGTACATAACATAAAATTTACCATCTTAGCCATTTTTTAAAAGATTTTATTTATTTATTAATGAGAGAAACAGAGGTGGGGGGGGCAGAGACAGAGGGAGAAGGGGAGGGAGAAGCAGGCTCCATACAGGGAGTCTGACATGGGACTCCATCCTGGGTCTCCAGGATCACGCTCTGGGGTGAAGGTGGTGCTAAACCACTGAGCCACCTGGGCTGCCCCATCTTAGCCATTTTTAAGCCCAGTAACGTTAGGTATATTCACAGTGTTGTGAAACAGATCTTCAGAACTTTTCTATCCTGCAAATCTAAAACTCTATACCCATTAAACAACAACTCCTCCTTTCCCTGGTAACCCCAATTCTTCTATTTCTGTGAATCTGATGACTAGATATCTCGTATAAGTGGAATTATATAATATTTGTCTTTTTGTGACTCGCTTATTTCACTTAGCATAGTGACCTCAAGGTTCATCCATGTTGTACCGTGTGGCAAGACTTCCTTCCTTTTTAAGGCCTAATAATAGTCTGTGTATGTATTCACATTTTGTTTTTATATTCATCTGTCACTGGACATTTGGGTTGCTTCCATGTCTTGGCTATTGTTAATAGTGCTGCTATAAACATGGGTATGCAAATAACTCTTTGAGACCCTAATTTAAATTCTTTTGGGTATTTACCCAGAAGTCAGATTTCTGGATTATGTGGTAGTCCTATTTTTAATTTTTTGAGGAACCTCCATACTGTTTTCCATAGCAGCTGCATTTTACATTCCTGCCAACAGTTCACAATGGTCCAGTTTCTCCACATCCTTGCTAATACTGATTATTTTCTGTTTTTTTGATAATAGCTATTTTTGATAGAGTGAGGTTGGCAATGTCTTTCTTGTACTTCTTCATAAAATCACTGGAATTATGGATGTTTTGAAAATATCTGATAAGCTAACTTCTGGTAGCTCAGTCAAACTTTCAGTAGCAGATGAGGATTCAAATGATCTTCAAAATTCAAAGAAACTGCAACAAATTAAGTTTTCTGATCAAGAGTGGAAAACATCCAGAACATTCATGTTTGTTTTCTATCCAAAATTATCACTCAATTAATGTTCACCACCAAATTCCACCTGGTTTCGTTACATAAACTTTACAGTGCTCTCCTTACAAGACTTCTGTGTGTTTTCCTAATGATGGAAAGACCACTTCATCTTGGCTTCTGCTTTTCTCCTGTGAGCTCATGCTAAGGTCATTGTGTCGTGTCTTTTATACGTTTGAACTAGGCTAAAACTCCAATCCCTTTTTTTTTTTTTAAATTTTTATTTATTTATGATAGTCACAGAGAGAGAGAGAGAGGCAGAGACACAGGCAGAGGGAGAAGCAGGCTCCATGCACCGGGAGCCCGACGTGGGATTCGATCCTGGGTCTCCAGGATCGCGCCCTGGGCCAAAGGCAGGCGCCAAACCGCTGCGCCACCCAGGGATCCCTCCAATCCCTTTTAATTCTAAGTCTTGGTCTCTCTTCAAACTGGGGCAGTTGGCTTCTACTGGAGGTCACAAAGGTCACCTTGGCTACTTCTAAGTAATGACCACAAGCAACATATTTTCATTGTAAATGACTTTCTTGTTCATCACATTTTATTTGAAGTTGATATTGGATCAAAACCTGGTATACTCAGCTCAGCAGCCTGCATTCCTAAGAGCATCAAGCCATTCCCAAGGAGGGATCTCATGGTATCTTTCTGCCTGGTGTGCCTCTCCTCTAAAGCATGGCTCTAAAATAAAAAATCATACCTCTTATATTACCTTTCATTTCCTTATTATCTCTTGAGGTACAGCCCTCCCCACATTCAGCACAGCAAAGTACATGGCAAGGAGAGAATTTATGACTCACAATTGAATATTTCATTTCACTGGGAGGTAGACTAAGGGCAACACAGTGTGCCAAACTGTGCTTGACCAAATACCATTAAACATTTCAGCCCAATACAACTGAATGCTTCTGCCCTTGAAACTCATTGGCTATTGGTGCTAATTACGAATAAGTTGGTATGGAACCATGATATTTTTGGTCATGTGACCAAGGTGGTGGTTCTCAAACCAGGCACATTGTTGAGGCAACAGATCCTATGAACCCTATTTACTCATACTTGAAAATACTTTGCAAAAGTACTCTCATCATAATTAAAGGACACAGTAAAGTGTGTAAGGGACTGGTACGGAAAGGAAATTTTTTCATGATCAAGACTACGGTGAGCACAAACCAGAAATCTTAAAAAAAAAAAAAATTCAGTGGCAGAGAAGAAAGATTGGAAGAAACCGGGTCTCTGATGATGTTGATGATCCACCTGGAGCCACTATTTTAAGACTTACTGTTAAGTGACATAATTATTATTTAAGATAGGTGAGTGAGGGCTCTCTGTTATTTGCAACCCAAAGCATCCAAAACTATGAAGCCATGTGTAGGGTTATAACAAATGAACAATGGGAAGTTGCTAAAAGGTTTTAACAAAAATATAAAATGGTCAGGTATTAATTGCAAAAAGATGGTCCAGTTTTAGTGTTGAATGTGGTGTCATATGGGTTTAAGGAAAATTGCATGGGGTAAGTACAGAAAAGGACCAGATTTGAGGGGGAAGATCATGAGATATATCTCAGACATGCTGACTGTAATCTGCCTTTAAGTTTTCCTAGTGAAGATGCCAAGTAGGTAGTGAAATATATGGAACGTAGAAATGAAATCCTGTTTGGAGGGATAAATTTAGGAGTCATTAATATATATAGCTATTGAAGTCCTACATATGGATGGATGGGCTTGGGATGAATCCTTGAGGCACTTCAATATTTAATGCCGGGATAGAAGAGGATGAGTCTCCAAAGAAGACAGAGAAGGATATGCAAGGTCTGAATATCTTAGTCTATGAATTTCTACCTAAGAACCCATGGACTAAGGCCTGGACTTGATGATTTCTCAGAATTCTCCTACTTCTGAGATCTTTGATTCTAGGATAATTATGATTGCTCTGTATTGTGGCATCAATGATAAATATTGTTGAATCTTTCTTTGAATCCTGCCAATCTCAAATAATCCTGCCTTTGGACTCATATTACATATTATCTGTATTCCTGTTAGGGCACATACTACATTGTATTGTGGTTGTCTGTGATTATGTCTCATTTCTTTCCTTAAAGGCCAGAAATTACATCTTATTTATGTTTTTATCTTTCTTCCCAAGTTGCTCAACTTAACTGGCAAGGTGTTGTGAATATAATAGGACCCCAACACATTCTTTGGTGAAATGAGTATTTAGTAGGTAATTTTTATTTTTATTTTTATTTATTTATTTATTTTTTTTAGTAGGTAATTTTTATATGCAAATTTTTTTTTTGGAGTTCGATTTGCCAACGTATAGTATAAGACCCAGTGTTCATCCCATCAAGTGTCCCCCTCAGTGCCCATCACCCAGTCACCCCATCCCCCTGCCCACCTCCCTTTCCACTACCTCTTGTTCATTTCCCAGAGTTAGGAGTCTCTCATGTTTTGTCACCCTCTCTGATTTTTCCCACTAATTTTCTCTCCTTTCCCCTTTATTCACCTTCATTAAATTTTTTTTATATTCTCCGAATGAATTAAACCATATAATGACTGTTCTTCTCCGATTGACTTACTTCACTCAGCATAATACCCTCCAGTTCTATCCATGTTGGAGAAAATGGAGAAAAATGGAGAAATTGGACAAATGGTATTTGTCATTTCTAATGGCTGAGTGATATTCAATTGTACACATAAACCACATCTTCTTTATCCATTCATCTTTTGATGGACACCAAGGCTCCTTCCAGTTTGGCTATTGTGGACATTGCTGCTATAAACATTGGGATGCAGGTGTCTCGGCTTTTCACTGCATTTGTATCTTTGGGGTAAATCCCCAGCAGTGCAATTGCTGGGTGGTAGGGTAGCTCTATTTTTAACTCTTTGAGGAACCTCCACACAGTTTTCCAGAGTGGCTGCACCAGTTCACATTCCCACCAACAGTGCAAGAGGGTTCCCCTTTCTCCACATCCTCTCCAACATTTGTGGTTTCCTGTATTGTTAATGTTCCCCATTCTCACTGGTGTGAGGTGGTATCTCATTGTGGTTTTGATTTGTATTTCCCTGATGGCAAGTGATGTGGAGCATTTTCTCATGTGCTTGTTGGCCATGTCTATGTCTTCTTTGGTGAAATTTCTGTTCATGTCTTTTGCCCATTTCATGATTGGATTGTTTGTCTCATTGCTGTTGAGTTTAATAAGTTCTTTATAGATCTTGGATACTAGCCCTTTATCTGATATGTCATTTGCAAATATCTTCTCCCATTCTATACGTTGTCTTTGAGTTTTGTTGACTGTTTCTTTTGCTGTGCAGAAGCTTTTCATCTTGATTAAGTCCCAATAATTCTTTTTGCCTTGTTTCCCTTGCCTTCATAGATGTATCTTGCAAGAAGTTGCTGTGGCCAAGTTCAAAAAGGGTGTTGCCTATGTTCTCCTCTAGGATTTTGATGGTTTCTTGTCTCACATTTAGATCTTTCATCCATTTTGAGTTTATCTTTGTGTATGGTGTAAGAGAATGGTCCAGTAGGTAATTAAAAATACCGAGTGAATTGTTAATTTTTTATACTGAATGCTTGAATGTGAACTAGAAAGTCTGATTGAACACAAAAGTAAATAAAAATCTCATCCTGGAGAGGTCTAAGGGTTATGGGACATTTGCCTGAAGCCTTTTACCCAGTAAGCATCCAGCTGTCTGTTTAAGATGGTAAGATCATTACTAATCACCAACTTCCAGATTTCTAATTCAATCTAATGATCAAAACAGAGCATAAAATAATTCTTACTCTAACCATCACTCTTATGTCCCCAAAGTTGATCATTTTCTTATTTCCTGTAGTGCTACCAAGTTGGATCCTTCCTCAGCTGAGGAAGAAAGGAATGTTGCATTTGGCCAAAGCAGACTTCAAAAATGAATTCAGCATCAGAGACTGGTATAACCTTCAAGATAGTCAATATTATTAGCTCAGTCTTACTATAGTACAGTTTCATGACTGTTTTTAACTACTGTCTACTCAAAACAACACACTTAACATTCAGCTGAGTTCATTACAAAATTTAAGAGTTGGCACAAAATTGGTCTATTGTTATAGGGAAATTGGATAAAGCGTAGAATGAAAGATTAAATGAGACATAAATTTATTGATAGCTTCTGTTTGCTAGGCTCTTTACATTGTTATTTCATTTGACAAGAAAAAGAAAAGTGTACTTGCACTTGTTTTCAGGTCTTACCTATATATTCTTAAGTAATTAAGAATTTGAAGTATTATTACACCATTCATAATAATCAATTTAAGATAAATTAATTAAATGACTTCCATGTCCCAGGTTTTAAAGAAATCTGGATAGGCCCTTCTGCTTTCACATATTGTATAGTCCCTCAAAAATTCCCTCTTTTTAAAGCCAGCAACCATTAAGTTACTCTTAAACCCACACTAAGTACTATTTAACACAGGGGACAGAAAGCCAGATAGGTCTGGTTTCTGGTATCAGTAGTGTCTTTGTTGTGGAGAGATGTCAGTTTCCAAATTCTTACTACACTGTACAGACCTGTGTACCTCAGGCAACTTTATAGCCCAAACCCCACTCCCTGGGGACTTATAGCAACTTGTAAATCCGTGAGGAATTTTTCAGCAAAGTTCTATTTCTTAGTTTATTCATGGATTAGACTTATAAGAGTAGATTCATTCTAAGACTCTAATGAGCAGGGTTTTTTTTTCTTCACACTGAAAAGAACACTTGCTTCTCTTTTTCCAACATTCAGCTTATGATGGTTTTAGAATTTATGTTCTCAGTTATATCCCCCATTGACTTTGAAATCTTAGAAAATACTCACCGTGGTTCTTCCCAGAATCCAGCACTATTCAAAGCCTTTCTTTATGTAGTATTAGAAAATGGAGACCCACAAAACTATTTCACATGAGTTTGTTGCTCTGGTTTACTTCTAAGAACATTGGCTCTGCTCTTCCGACTAACCAGAAGTCATGACAGCGGTCTAATAACTGAGCAATGTCTGTTATTAGGGGTGGAGAACACGAAGAGGATTTCCATATTAAGTTTCTCAGAGCTGGGCTGAGGGTAAGTTCTTTTTTCTTTCACTGGAAAAGATCTGAGCTAGAATTTTTTTTTTAAGACAATATAAGTCTCCAGAATGAAGTCCATAAAACCAATCTGAGAAGTACTAACAGCCCCATTGCTCACTTGGTTAGATGTGCTAACATTACATCTGTGACTGGTCTGGGTTATTTCATTTCATTGACTTCTATGAGGCTATCAGTACATGGGCTTTAAAAAAATTTTTATTCAGAGCTGAATTTCCTTTTAGTTTTCAAGAGTTGCTCATTTCTGTTCCAATATTTCCAAATTTCATTCCTTTCTGTTTCACCTCACTTCAAATGCATTTCAAGGCTATCTTTTTCTTTTTGGATGATAGGACATAACATTTTTGAGTTTAAAGGTCCCTTAAAGTTCACTCATTATGATGCTCTTATTTTACAGATGAGAAAAATGAGGCACAGAGAAGGGAAGGGACTTGCTTGCCATGATTTAGTGGGATTTGTCTTAGATCTTAGTTCTTCTGAGTACTGATTTAGCCACCTGCTTAAAGAGGCAATATAATCTGAAGCAGGGATCAGAACCAAAGCACATATATGAACAGTTTTTTCCCTCATGATATGACTCTATATTAGTTTTCTATGCTATGTGACAAGTTGCCGCAAACATAATTTCTTAAAACAATACACATCTATTATCTATTATACCATAACTATGTGTCCTTAGCTCCTAGAGGCTATCTTGCCCTCTTGACATGGGGCCCTTCCAACATGCCCATTTCCTTCTTTAAAGCCAGCAAGAGAGAAAATCTCTAACAAGATTGTGTCTTATATAACTTAACATAATCAAGGAGAGACATTGCATCACCATTGTCATATTCTATTGGTTAGAAGTAACTGACAAGTAGTGCCCAGACTCAAGGCAAAGAGATGACAGAAAAACATGAATACCAGAAGATGAGGATCTTTGAGGATCACTTTAGGGTCTGCACACTACAACCTTAAACAAATGATTTACTTGGCCTAACATCAGAATAAATTCAAAGCAAGCAGTATTTTCACTGTGGATCATGGTCAATTTGCAAATATATTTCTAGAGGTGTGTCTCCAAGATCCTCTACCTTGTTTAATAATTGTATCCTTTTTACCAATGACTCCATGAAGATACAAAAGATGAATTTTCCAAATTTATGGGTGAATGACATCAGTAGTAACAAATAATTTGGATGACACAATTAGGTTCCATTTTTATTTCCATGCTAATGTAATGGGGATAATATTTTTTATTTATACAAAATGATCTTCATATTTAATTTCCTTGTGTGTGACCTTGTAGACAGCCAGGGGCACCAATTTACCTTGTAAAAATTAAGATTTTTGCAGCAAGAATGCAAGGACAAAGATAATGCTGAACTTTAAATTCCAAAATGGAAGCTTTGCATTCACAGACTGACAATATTTTGAAAGACAGGCTTTGGTAGGGGAGAATAGATTTTTCTAAACTTCTTTAGCTCTGAGTAACAGTTTTGATTATTGAGGACAGAGGGGACTTAGGTATGATGTCACAGAAGCCACTAAGGAAGGAAGGAAAAGTCACCCCTTGCAATCTCAGAGAGCTGTGGGAAGGAGAAAGGAGACAGAGTAGGATATGGAGGTCTAATGCTAGGGCCCTTAGGGTCCTTTTTCAAGGCTTCCAAAATTCAAGGGTGCAGAAGTATCCAGATATGTTTATGGAAACCCAGTAATATTGGAATAATTGGTCAGTTTCCATAGGTATAGCCTGTGGTAACCTGTAAACTTCTGGACTTGGTCTCACAATGGGCTGGGCATCCATAGCTTTCAGTATGGTGTATCACTGACAGACAGATGGACCTAAGGCACCACTTCCAGATTCCCGTGATCCATTTGTGTCACTCGCAGAGCCCAGAAATTCTCACATGCCCTGGCGAGGGCACATGGAAATGCTGAGAGGACTTGGGGTGGAAACCAAGGTTCATAGTGACAATGTTGGGCTCTTACCTGAGCTCTTACCTGAACTCTGTGATCCTGGGGGAAAAAACCCTCATCCTTTTGTGATCTAGGAAAGGGTTCACTCCAAAGAACCATCACCCCCCCCCCCCATGTGACCTAGATAAGATTCTCCCACGGTGCCTGGTTTATTTACAACAAGGCCATACACACACCCTCCAAATTCCCATTTTGGCTCATAAATGATTAGATGAACTGCTTGTGTCTATTGACTAACCAGAAAAAAAAACTTTTTAATTGAACTTCATTTATTCATTTTCTTTTTTTAAGTTGGCTTTTTTATTTTATTTTTTTATTTAAGTAGGCTCCATGCCCGGTTCAGAGCCTTGAACTCATGACTCTGAGATCAAGACCTAGATGAGATCAAGAGTTAGACACTTAACTGACTGAACCATCCAGGTGTCCTCTAACTGAACTTTAGTTAGTTAGGACTCTCTTTATCCTTTGGTCCACCTTCAGCTCTCCTACGAATAGGCTGGCCTCAGGATGAAATATTCTCTCGTCTACTATTCCATCATACCACCCTATCATACCACTTGCTCACAACCAGTTCTTTTTAGCCTTGTTTACTCCTCTATATAAAAGAAAATCTCTATTTGCTGATTTCTTTAGATGTTTCCAGGCAGACATTATACTCAAGATGTCCTCCCTATAATGATAGTCCCTACTCCTATTGCTTTTTTCCCTTTTGCAACAATCCTTCTGAATAAAATATTTCCTTAGTAAGTCTGGATTTGTTTCTATTTGATAACAGCACACTAAGTTTGTGACAAGAGTGAAATGATCAGGGCCACCACTTAGTTGCAGAGGCCAGTATGAGGACCCAAATGCTTAGGTGAGGTCATCAACATCTCTGGGATGAGACCAGACAAATTGTTCCACTGTACAGACCAGGGAGAAGGACCAGAGGAAGACACTCGGATTTGAGGTCCCATTTCCATCATTGTGAAATCTCATGATTCTTTCCTCTAGCCAGTCATCATCTTGGAGAAGAGGGGCTGAAGTGTTCCAAAGGATTGAAAATTTACTCAAAAGAACCGAGTCAATTTCTTCAGGCTTAAGAGTCTTTTTTGAGACACTGTTACCGGAAAATTTATTTTTTTCTTGCCACTCAGCAGGGTCTTATGAGGGTGACTAGCAATGTTACCCAAAGTTTACAAAAGCCACTTTTTCTTAGCACAACTGACAGTAGTGTGTACAAATTTGTGACCAGCTACACTAGAATTATGAATCAAATAAAACAAGATGATGTTCCACAGCAGTAAATGTAAGATCCTGCCTTTGAGTTGAAAAACATGTGAGTACAGGATGCGAATATTTGGTTTAGGAACAGCACGGCAACACTCAGGAAGAAAAAATTAGGGGTTGTATTAGTCAGGAATTTTTTGGTTGCAACTTACAGAAACTCAACTGGAATTAGGCAAAGGGGCAAAAAAGAGAATTTATTGGCTCTCAGAATCCAAGAACAACCAGACGGAGGGAAGGAATATTGCTGCTGGGTTTTAGGGATAAATGGGGCAAGGGATACAAAAGCCCTGGGGCTCTCCATTCTAGTCTTGGCCTCTCTTTGGGTGGCATTCTCCTTTGGGTTTTATTCTCTCTCAGTACAGGCCATCTTTCCATGCTAGGCAGCATTATGACCCTTAAATGCTTGTGAATCTTACCTCTTCTGACTTTTGCTACTATACTTGAAAGAGGCTCAGAAAATTCTGTTGAAGAATTCTGATAGGACACCAGGAAAGGGCTCCTCTGTAGCCAGGGAACATAATCATGTAGGAAAGGGAAGCTTTCAAAATAGCCATTTAAATGTGCTTATGGGGAGGGGGAAAGAGGAGGGCCATTCCAAAATTTCAAGAAGTAAAGGGAGTTTCTGGATAAATAACCCCATACAGTCTAAGTGTAAGTGTGCAGCCAACATTAATATTAAGTCAGTGAGAGAATGTGTTTTTCAGAGAAGCTGATATAGCAGGAGGTTGGGTCTGTAGATGTGGAGTTTGGGGTGCAGCAACAGTTAGCACACCTGGAGGCTGGGGTTTTGTCATGGTGGTCATATTTATAGGAGATTACAGACCACATGGAAGGTGTTTCTAGGAAAGCAAGTAGACGGGTGAGGGAACTCAAATCATTCCACGGTTATTGCTGATGCAGCTATCCTAAGGACTCCTGAAAGCACTGAGGATGTTTAGGTTGGAGAGGAGAAAGCCAAGAGACATAGCAGCTGTTGTCAGCTGCTCCTATTCTTTATGGACTAATACATAGAAGCTTCAGGGCAACACACTGATTCAATATAAGGACTTCCTCACAATTAAAGCTGTCCTGGGATGGATGGGTGTACATGATGAAGTGGTGAGGTAACAATATATGGCAGTATGGGGTTCATTCATTTACTCTTCCATCTCTTCATTCACTCAGCAAATATTTATTCATTAACAAGTAGACAACACTGACAAATAGACAACATACTCTGTGAGAACAGCTCATCTCCATACTACTTACATCTGGTTCACTGTATTGGCACTAAACTAGTATTTTTTTTTAAAGATTTTATTTCTTTATTCATGAGAGACACACAGAGAGACCAGAGACATAAGCAGAGGGAGAAGCAGGCTCCTGTGGGGAGCCTGATGCAGGACGCAATCCCAGGACCCCGGGATCACAACCTGAGCTAAGGGCAGATGCTCAACTGCTGAGCCACCCAGGTGCCTGGCACTATGTTAGTATTTGTTAAATGAATGAAAGATATGAATGAGTGAGGGGCATGGTCATTGTCTTGGGTATTAGAGAGGACCATAGGTCCTTCAAGGAACTGATAAACTAATAATTGAGGCAGCCAACCAAACAGTGATGATGCCCTGTATGTGGTGCTCTGATGCACAAATTGCTCTGAAAGGACGGAGGAGTGGTATTGGCAGAAAGTACTCCTGGGGCTCAGAGCAGGGCTAGCACAGTTAGAAACTTCTTATTGGAAAAGGTGAGCAAGATGGAGAGGAATGGGAAGGACATTCCC
Organism: Vulpes vulpes; assembly: GCF_048418805.1. NCBI lineage: Eukaryota > Metazoa > Chordata > Mammalia > Carnivora > Canidae > Vulpes > Vulpes vulpes. The sequence goes on along the minus strand of NC_132783.1, from coordinate 133,404,060 downwards.
AGGGGCAGAAAGAGTATAGGGAACTGGAAGAGGTGGGGCTAGGTGGGGCCTCCTGCTTCTGGGTTGTTCCCTTGCCTAATGGAAGCCCCACTGCAGGTCCTATGGTGGTGGGTTCTGTTCCTTCCATTTCTGCATTGCATTTCTTATTCCTGCCCTGTGATATGTGCTGAACTGGAGGGGGACAGCCAGGGAACTCGAGGCATGCTAAGGAGGCCTTAGGGTGGGGAGAAAGAGGATTTGGCTATCTTAGAAAGTGAGTAAAAAAGCTAGGGTATGTGTTCATCTTGGAAATGTTCTATTTAACAACTGGGTCATGCACATCTGTAACTTTTTTTTTTTTTTTACCATAAGTGACACTAATAAATGTTTTAAAAATGTTATTTAAAAAAAGTCTCTACCTTCACACAGGGAAAGAACAAAGATCTAGGATGCCAAGGTGCCCTAGCCTCCATAGAAGCCCTTCACTCAGTCCTTCCTCAGAGCATTCCTTCCACTGTCACCCCCTCCCTTATTTAAGCTGACCTTTTTTCTCTGTTGTGATGTGACGTCATGCAATATTTTCAGTCTCATAAAGGTGTAAATGATAGAACAAGTTTAATTTCTTACCCATTCAGGGCTCATTTACATTTTATTTTTTATTTATTTATTTTTTAATTTTTATTTATTTATGATAGTCACACACAGAGAGAGAGAGAGGCAGAGACACAGGCAGAGGGAGAAGCAGGCTCCATGCACCGGGAGCCCGACGTGGGATTTGATCCCACGTCGGGCGCCCTGGGCCAAAGGCAGGCGCTAAACCGCTGCGCTACCCAGGGATCCCTCATTTACATTTTAATAACAGAGTTAGCCAAAGCAATGTCATCCTCAATGGGAAATTTAAGTATCTTCAATAGAAGTGGGAAGATTTAGAGGATTTATGATAAAATTAACTTCTTTCCCTCTTGTTCCCAAGAGTCTTTTTTTTTTTAAAGATTTTATTTATTCATTCATGAGAGAGACAGAAAGAGAGGCAGAGACATAGGCAGAGGGAGAAGCAGGCTCCCTGTAGGGAGCCCGATGTGGGACTCGATCCCAGGACCCGGGATCATGACCTGAGCCAAAGGCAGATGCTCAACCACTGAGCCACCCAGTTGTCCCCCAGAAGTTTTTTTCACACTGTATATCATGGATTGGGAAACCAATTTTGTGAGTTACAGCTAGTATTTTAAAAAGAATGAAATAGAATTGAATAGGATAAAACAGATGAAAATATCAGAGTTCATAGCATGTGGTATGAATAATTGATGTTTCACAAAATGTTATTTATTTATTTAAAATTTTATTTATTTATTCACGAGAGACATGGAGAGAGAGGCAGAGACATAGCAGAGGGAGAAGTAGGCTCCCTGCAGAGAGCCTGATGCGGGACTTGATCCCAGGACCCCAGGATCACAACCTGAGCCAAAGGCAGATGCTCAACCACTGAGCCACCCAGGGGCCCCAGAAAAGTACAATTTGATTTTGCCCAAATGAGTTGGCTTTTCTTAGACTAGGGAACAATCTTCGCTAGTCCATCTTGCGTGGTGGTAGGTTCTAAGCAGAATATTTTAATTTACTTTTTTATGTCTCATATCAGAGGAGTGAAAGTCTGTTTTTCCAAGTTTGCTCAGGGAAAGAAACAAAATGAAAGGCCTAACAATCTCCTGCATATCTAAGCAAATAGTTTTTTTGCCTGAGATATCCCCAAGGGAGCATTATAAGAGATGAAAACTTAATGTTTGTTAAGTGTGCCTTTGAGGATTAGAGTCATTAATAATGCATATCTGCTATCCATAAGAGTAAATGTGGATTTCCTATTGGACTTTTCTTTTTGTTGAAAGCAAGAGAACCGACATGGCTTGTTTAAATCAAATAAGGTCACTGAATAACTAATCTTGAGGAAGAAAAGCTAGATCTATTACCAGTATTGAAAAACATTCCCCTATTCCCAAAGGCCAGCTCTATCCTTGAGTTTACAACACCAGATAATGAGGCAGAAGAAGGCACAAAAGTGTTTTTAATGATTATTCCATTTTAGGATAACTGTACATGAAAATGATAGTCTGTACAAACATTTTTTCCCCCAGAAAATCTTCCTGTGCTCTGAAGAGCTGCACGGAGGATTCCATTTTACCAAGAGGATGACTGAAAATGTCAATTAAGGTGAAATAGATCCCACTGGAAATTCAGAAGGACAAGTGGGAGAGTTTTTGCCCCAGGGAAACCACCCAGAATTGTAAACTAGTTATTTATATGATAAAGTTTGCCCAGGATCTGTGCCACCCAGATGCAAAAAAATAAACCTACAATTCTTTGGCCAAATTGATAATGAGTAATGATTAACAAAATGTTCTCTTCCTTGGCTAGACTCCCAGGAGAGAGATTCTGTTTTTCCCAGGTGGCTTAAAGAGGAGTTTGCCTTTGTGTGTTCACCATGTTCCAGGAAGAGGGAGTGCAGAGCTAATACCTCTCCTGCAGGTGAAGTTCCTTGCCTTAGGTGGCCTTTATGGATCAGGCTGCCTAATTACATCATGATCATTTTGAAAGTAAAACTCCAGGAAGCAGTGGGCCAGTGAGAAATACCTCTGACTTTTCGGAATGCTCAGACACACAGTAGTAAGTGGTTACCTTAATGTTCTAATATTTCACAAGCTTTACAACATAGCCTGGATGCTCTCCATATTATATCATCCCCAAGGAAACTGCAACGTGCTGAAAGAAGTCACCTCCAAGCCTTATATGTTATCTAATTTTAGGATGAAAAATTTTTTACTTAAAAGGAATGATAGTTTGGGGAAGGCTGGGAATATTCAATACTATTAGTATTTCTCTCACATTTGGCCCCACAGAATTTGAACAGACTTATTCATAATTTAATAAATAAATGTCTATAAGGAAGCAATGAAATTAAAATGGCATGCAGGGTCCCAAGTACGCATTGTATTAGGGAAATACAGACCACCATGATTATCAGAATGGAGGAGGATGGCACTCTTAACAATGCTGACTGAGAAATGGCAAACATGATCTTTTAAAATAGAGAGCTTTGCTTAGAAATAAATGGTCTGTCTTACATTCTTGCAAAGTTACAGGAATTATATCCAGTATGATCCAAGTTTCACTGGAAATGGTTTATGGACCAGAGAAGTATGTTTGGAGAGACAGTTGAAGAAAATTCAGTAAAAGCTATGAAATGTAAATGAAGTCTAAGAGGCTGGAGCCTTCTATGAATGCCTGTAAAGAGTTTTTTCCAAGAGGAGTTTTTTTGGGATGTACTTCTCGATTCCTGTTTTCATTATTTGCAGCCTAATATATGCATTTCTCCTCTGTGTGAGCTGAGCATGTGTATACTTGATTCTCCCTTGATTCTCTATACCACTTAGCAGAATGCAAGAGTTTCACAGATAAAGGTTGAAAAGAAGGATGAAAGAGAAGAAAAATGAAAGGATATAATGGGGAAAATGGAATGAGGGAAAAGAAAAAAGGAAAAAGAAACAAGTGCTTTTAGAGCCCAGAAAACAGAAGGAAGACAGAAATAGAGGGAGGCCTCATTTATCCTGTTTCAGTCTCGCTGTAGCCAGGACTGCTGTCTTCTTCCTCATCCTGGGAGAAGAGGTGGAGTCTCTTCTGTCTGGGCTTGGGATATGACCAGGAGTGGGGTTCTAGAATAAGCTGTACCCACAAGGTCTCCTAGGAGGGCCAGTCAGGTTGAATGAATTTTAGAGAAGAGAAAGAACAAAGAAGAGAAAGAGGGAGCCCAGAGGCAGTATGTGGGAAAGAACTAGGCAAGTGAGTTTATTGCTGACGCAGAGCAAAGGCTTTGTAGGGTGTGCAAACTAACAGTAGATACATGAGGTTGGTCTTGGCACAGAATAGGTACCCAATAAATAGTCTCTGAGTGAGGTCTGATAATGGAATCTGGGGGTGGAGATGTAGGTGCTAAAAGCTTTAAGGGAATAAATGATTTTTGAGCATATTGGAAGAATTTATATTTCAAATTAATGTGCCAATTATACATCATTTTATTTTCTTCGGTGAAACAATTCCCCTAAGGATCTTGTTGGCAACATGTGTTTTTCGTGGTGTGAGTTTTTGGGCCAAGTGAACACCACGTGTGTGGTGTGTTCCACTGTGATCATCAAATGGACCACTTCTTAATTCAAGACAAGTATTTTCTTCTTGTGAACCCAAGGCCAAGCCAGCAGCTTATCTCCCTGCAGGCATCGCTGCTTCTGTGAGGGGCCACCTTTTCCTTCCTCCTCCTGTTTCCTTACTCCCCATTTCTACCATCACTGTCACTTAGCAAGGACTGGGACCGCCTTGTAAACTGTGGACACCCACCGCTGCTTGCTGATGGTCACTGAAGGCCTAGACTTCTGTTGCTGCCTTCACCTCATCTCCCCCCAGGATCCCCTTTCTGCTTTCTGAGATCCCCATCTCACTGTTGGGAGTTCTGCAGATTACTCTGGCTGGAACAGAAGGGAATGAATGAGAGTCTCAGCATAACTCCCTAACATCCTCAGTGGGAATTTGGGAGGTTTTAGTTTCAAAAGTAGATTGTTGAAAGTGGTAATGAGATCTCATCGTACTATTAGAGCAGTACTATGCTTCAGGAGAAAAATGGGTTAAGGAAGCATCTGGGGATTGGCTCAGAAACTAACCACAATATTTCTATGGCAAATTGGCTACTAATTTGTGAATTATCAACTTAGAAATGACTCTTAGAATCAAGACATATTCACTGAGAACTAACAGAACTAATATGGTCAAACTATTTCAGATTTTGTATAAAACTCAGATGGATCTAACTTGTCTGAATTACGGTTTCAAATAAAGTAGATTGAATACATCCTATTCTAGTAGGCTTGCCTTCATTACGGGCCAATTTGCCCATCGGGAAAGCAGCAATAAAGTCTGATACTCTGGTGGTACTAACACCTTCTGGATGTTTGTAGAAGGAACAACTTTGGGCCAAGTGAACAAGAAAAAAGGAAGTTCCTGAACCACTTGCAAAGGGTTGAGGCTGAAGAACAGATGTCTCTGGGCTGCCCAGACGTCTGCCACATGACCCAGCAGTGCTACCGCTGCCGAAACCCCAAGTCTACAACTCAGGGTGGTCTGGAAGTGGAGGATTGTTTTCTTGAGAGTGGTTTCAAGAATGTAGCTCCTCACCTAATAAAAGGAATGTGCAATGATTAACTGAGTCTAATATTAGCATCTGCAAAATAAAGAGCAATTGGGCCTGCTATGAAAGAGAACAAACGTTGCACGCACCCGCTGCCAGGTAAAATCTGTTCTTTTTTGGTCATAAATCTTTCTTGGAAGCCAGAGAAAAATTTGACTTCCGTCAGAAACACTAGATGAACCAAAGAGAAAGAACATGCTGTTTGGAGATGAAAGCATCTTGAGTTTAAAGCTCTCAGTGTCTTTATTGCCTGTTTTGCTGGCTTCTTTCGGATGGTGTCCTTGACTTGACCATGCCTTGCATTATTTTTCATAGGATGAGGCAGCAGTGGGGGAAAGGTAAGGATGGGACATTTGCTTCAGGCTTTAGCTTTAGTCAGAGAACTAGCATCTGACATTGAACTGCACTGTTCTCTAGGGGGGACCCTTGGTTACACTTTGTACAAAAAAACTTTGATAATTCTGAAGCATACATTGATTTTATGGCTTTCTTAAAGTCAAGGACATCACTAGTTGAGTTGCAGAAGTTGACTTGACTTGTTCATTAAATAACGTTAGCACTCTTGCTGAACCACAGATTCAAATTAGCAGAAGCCACCTTACCTATATTATCTCCTTTGTCTTTATGAAATCCTCTGAGGTAGGGCAGTGGTTCTCAGAGTATGAGCCTCAGTTCTCAGAGTATGAGCATTACTTGGGAACTTCCTAAAAATGTACATTCTTGGGCCCTACCCTGGACTTACTGGGGTGACAATTCGTGTTTTAGTTAAGTCTTCTAAGTGCTTCTGATGCAAAATATAGTTTGGGATCCACCTTTGTAGGAAGCATTATTACCAAAGAATTTATTATATGCCATCTTATCCTGGATCTTTGAAGTCCCTTATAGTTAAAACTTTCAATGTTAAATCCTAGATTTCCAAGGATCTTTGGTATTACGCATGTAGTTGGCAGTCAATAAATGTTCCCTATGTGGCCTCTCTGAGGTACTAAGTAATTTTCTAATTTCCTCCCTTCCTCACTCCCTCCCTCTTCCTCTATCCTTCTTTCCTGCCTTCTTTCCTTCTCCTTGTTTATTTTTTTAGTCTTGCCTTATATGACTTTAGGGAGCATTCTCTTCCCTTTTACATATATTTTAGATGGGGCTGACAATCAACTGGATCTTATCTCACCTGTTGCTTGGTGAGCCACTAAGTGGCTAAGCCACTTAACCCAGGCTCGCATTCAAAATGCTCCACTTTCTGGACAGAGTGATTGGTTCAGAGGTTCTACTAGGGCTACTGAGAGTCTCTGGAGTAGGAGAGATCACCGTAAACTCTATGAAGGAGAGATTCCCTATCTGTGGCTTTGTGAAGACCAAGAAATCAGGTGAACTTGGAACTTTTGGAGGCACATTTGCTTCCATATGGAAAGAGTCTGCCTGGGAATGAAGCCAACTAAGAGGAAGACAAAGCCAAGGTCTGTATGGAGAGAGGGCAGGGAGCTGATGTCACCTTTGAAACTTCATGCCTTAAAGCTGGAGTCTGCTCTCTTCCCAAGGAGAGATTTATAATTAATTCAGCATTCCTTTTGAATACCTTAGCTTAGGATCTTGGGGACATTCATATCAAAGCTTGTTTTCCTTATCACAAAAGTAAGTAGACATCCAAATTTTATCTTAGGTCTTAGAATTGTATCATGTAGAAAGTTAAAGTCCCTTGTTATCATTTCCATTTCCTGAAAATCATTGTATATAGTTTTGTGCATATTCCTTTAGATATTTCCATCAATATAATAATGAAATGGGATTTAATTAAGAATTTTATTAATGTGTATTTTGCCAGAGGCCCATAAAATTAAGCATAAAACAATAGGTATCAATACCTACATTCTAGAGTGAGGTTATCAGACTGTTTATGTAGGATTTGCAAAGTAAGTAATTCAAGTCTTCCATTATTAGCTCATATAAAAAGTTCTATTTTTGAGAAGGCTATGAATTAATGAGGAGATTGACAAGGCCAATAGAAGCACATTTCTGGAGAACATTTTTGGCATGGTGGGTATAACCCCCATGGGCCCCTTTAACCCTAAGTCAAGTGGGAGAGCAGACCTCAAGAAATCACTTTTATACATCCCTGGAATTTGGGGGGATATGGTACCTGGTAGGTCATTCATCATCCTTCATTCCTACTTGTAGGGCAGCAGAGGGAACAGATGAGACTGAACTCATAATGTGATTTGATTTGACTGTCTGCCAACTGTTTCTAATTTGGAATCATTGCAAAACATGAAATCATCCAAGTAGAATGCAACTATCTGGTTTGGTTGACACTTGAGAAACTTTCCTCCATCACATCCAATCACAGATTTCTCCTCCAAAACCACAACCTTTCTTTTACACTCTCCTGAGTCACTGCTCATATCCTGGGTTGTCTCCACTCAGTAGACTCAGGCACAGAACAAATGAAGTTGTTACTGTGTGAAGAGATTTTGTAAGAACCACTTATATGTATAATGACTTTAGTTATGAGTGTACAGACAACAGAAATCTTTACAATAATTTCCAGGTCTATGTACCAATTAACATCAGAATTTCTGGAACTCTAATTCATCTTCTGGACTGTGTATCTACCTTTCCAACCCCAGTTTTTCCTTCCTGTACCCAAATGAACTCTACTGTATAAACTTCTTGAATTCTGCCTATGGTATCTTCCTTCATTGAGTTTTCTCTTTCCTGAGCATCTAGCTTTTAGCTTCTACTCCTTTATAAATACTGTAAGAATATTGTTTATAACAACCACTTATTAACTTTAAAAAAGTGCATTTTTTTGCCACATTACCTCATTTTCTCCTCACAATATCCCTGTGACGTATTACTGTCTCTGTTTTGAAAATGGGAAGACAGAGGCTTGGAGGGATTGAATGATTTGCTCAATGTCACAGCAAATTAGTAGTGGACATAGGGCAAGAATTCAGATTTTCCTGCCTTGCATGGTCTATATCCTTTTTCTTACAACCCCATCTCCTCAGCTGCCTGCTGTATGAAGCCACAAGATTACACTTATTTTTTACCAGCTTCAGCTTTTTCTCTCTGCTCTATAACTCCATCATTTTCCTTCAAACTCCCTAAAGTTTCTTCAAATTCTTTCAGGAGTTTCTAGTAGTAGAGTGTATTTCAAGTATTCTGACCCTGGTCAGACTGAGAGTTGTCAGTTTACAAAGGAATTTTGGGGAACCAATTGCTTCAGCTAATCAATCCAACTTGAATATTTGAGACTTCAATTAATATTTCCTCAGAGGTGTTTTCTTTTTTTAAAGAAAAATGTTTCCCTTTGTAAAGAAAAGAGTTGAAATTCTCATTTAAGGAGATTTCTAAAAAAAAAAACAAAAAAACAAAAAAATCAAGACTTTTCTAAAAAAGCAAGTACTTGAGCAAATATCTGAAAAATGTTGGTAAATTAAAATTTACCTCAAAAATCATTATTTCATTATTATCCTGTATGTATGTAGCATTTATTTTTCTTCTTCCCATATTACTTTTGGTTCCTAGCAGGGTTTTTTAAAGATTTTTTTTTTAAAAAATTATTTTTTCATGAGAGATACACAGAGAGGCAGAGACAGGCAGAGAAAGAAGCAGGCTCCATGCAGGGAGCCCGATGCGGGACTCGATCCCGGGACTCTATCATAGGACTCCAGGACTACACCCTGGGCCGAAGGCCGGCACTAAACCACTGAGCCATCCAGGGATCCCGGTTACTAGCAGATTTTATTAAATCTTTGTTCTATGTAACTATGTCTTGGTCACTTTTCAGCTAAAAGGAGAAAAAAGGACAACCTTTAATATTATGACTTGCTTTTGATATTGTATCATTTAAAAATAGTTGACACCAAATAATAATGAAAATAAGGAATGAAAAAGATTAGTTTTACTTGTATATGGCTGCTCGAACAGACACTAAGTGACTTTTTATAGCTGATTTCCAAATTTATATCTTTCTTTTTTAAAAAAATACAGTTTCAAGTATGTTAGTCTTTATCTTAATCTGTTTAAATATTAAGCTTCCTGGTTTATATGTGTACTGAAAGTGGCTTGGATTAACAACATTTATTCTTAGTTCTTGGAAAAAAATGACATCTTAATTTTATATGTCCAAAAACACAAATCCTCAAGCAGCATTTACAGTAAATGTTTACATATAAAACCTCACTTGACCTTCAAAACAACCCAGTGAAATGTTATCATTATTTACAAGGTGAGAAGTATAAAGGTCAAAAGGCCCTTATTCTGTAAATATTGATTAAGATTTACATAGCTTATGAGAGGAAGGGTTCAATGGAGCTATTTGGCCCAATCTGCAAGTTTAAGAGGGATTTTCACTTTTGTTGCTATGAAGTGGAGATTTTATCTATGGAGACAGGATTTGCCTTTGTCTCTGATGCCAACTTTAACCTGGATTTATTCTATCTTTTTCAAAAAGCCACTTTGCTGTCATTTAAGAAAATGTGATAGTCACTCAGAGGAACTGGGCATCCCCAGATAAATTTGAATTACAGATAAACAATGAAACATTTTAAAATATAAGTATGTTACATGCAGTATTGGGACATATTTACACTAAAAAATGTATTATTTTTCTGAAGTTCGATTTTAACTGGACATCCTATATTTTTAATTTGCTAAATCTAACCCTGCAAACTGACTTCCTAAGCAAGGAGCAGCTGGTGGCCTGGTCCAAGCTTTAAGGATAATGAATCCATTAATAACACTATGGGAGGGGACAAACGTAGAAGCTAACCCTGGATTGTTTGCTGCTTACGAGTGTACTGAGTCTCGGTTCTCTCCTCTGCAAAACAGCAGATAACAGTGTCTATTTCCTTAGGATTGTTGTGAGAATTACATAAAGTAACCCAGAATACCTTTCACATGATGAATGCTCACCAGACTTTGTTTTTATGTTAGTATTCTATATAGTGTCTCCCTTCCCTGAGAATGCAGTGATGATAGTACTTTGAATTATTCATAATATATATTTATATCTGTCTATATCTAGATCTATAGCTATATGTAGAGTTTCTTACTGGCCAGGATGCTTATATTTAGTAACTGCATTGTCTGATCAATCTACTTTAAAAATATTTGTTTCCATTTGTAGTGTGTTTTGTATTAAGTTGCCTACATTTACTATTATTGGTTTCAACTCTGGTTTAAGAAAAAGGGTAGTATTCAATTTAAAAATATTTGGTGATATATTTAACTTCATTTTTTTGTTAGCTTCATTATAGCATTTGTAGACTTTTAATGTATAATGCATTGTAAACTTATATATATATATATATAGTTTTATTGTCAGTTGGAAACTATTTTTCCATTACATCTTAAATGTCTTGAATTTTGATATTAATTAGGAAATAATTTAGGGAAAAATGCAACTATTGTATGCTCTGAATAGTGCAGGTATTGCAGGTTTACCTAAGTCATTTTCTTGTATGTGTGTGTCTGCATACCTATACCTACACATATATGTAGGCATATATACAATAAATGTTTTTGGATTTGACTCTTTATCTTTTAGGTCATGGTTACCATATGATTCTACCTAGAACTCATAAATCTAGTAATAGCTACACACGAGGGACAAAGGACCTCAGCATGATGCTTTTAGAAAGTCTTGTGAGGACTCTGTACTTATCAGTGTGCTAAGTGTTGTGGGATCATGCAGAACTGCATCAAATTTGTGGGGTTTATGATTTGTTTGAGAATGGAAGAATGGGGGATAAAACATACATAAAAGTAACCACAGTAAAAGCAGCAAGTGGTAAAGGACTTCAGATGAGTACTGATAACGTCTGCTATGGGACTAGATGTGTTTGTTTGTCCTATTGCAATGACAAGAGATAAATCCAACTGCCACATATGACATGACTTTAAGGTAAAACACTTTCCCACTGAGGGTTAATTTTCCCTTTTCTTATCTTTTCTTTTTCTCTTCTCCTCTCCTTTTCTGCTAGACACAAACTTACCCATTAAGATCAACATGAAAGGTGATACTTTACAATACTGTCTGTTGCATGACATCCCTAAAGAGCATGCTTTAGTTTTTAAAAATTTTGATGGTTTTCAAAGCTTTCAAAATATTTCAGACTTAAAGTACATAAAATAATATTTTAATGTAAATGAAAATAAAATTAGATTGACTTTTCTATACAAAAATGAACAAAACTGTACTGAGACATTTACCCTCCAGTGCCTAAATGGATGTATTCAACTTGTTCTGCTGAGGTCTGTTGATGGTAGTGGAAGTCACCACACCCTTCAGCAAAGTAGTCTGTCAACAGGCATCAAGAGTCCCAACAATGTCTATATTTTTGTTTCAGTAATCCTGCATCTGAGCAACTAGCTTAAGAAAACAATAAAGGGAAGAGCTGGTCACACACATGTAAACATATAGATTTAAATCTATATGTTTGAAGAAACATAATTTTTTACCTTCATATTCATATTTGCAGTATTAGAAGAAAACAGGGCTGGCACCCACAGGGCAACCAGTGCAGTTGCATAGGGTCCCATAGCTCAGATAGGGTTTCTTGCTTGGGGTTTAATGCTCTCTGGTTGTCATTTTGAAGTTCTAGATACTTTTATCTTCAAACGTGTGCTCTGTAAATGAACTCCAAAGGGACAATGAAGCAGGCACAGGGGGTTTGGAGCCTTGATTTACCTGTGCTCCTGTTTCCTACCACCTCTGTTGGATGGGTTCTCTGCCTCCCACTCCCTGAGAGTGCCCAGTTACTGCCGTTGTCTTCTAACCCTGGTGGGGGGCACGGAGGTGGATAGAAAGAGGCTTGGGGTCAATTATATGCACCCTACACTGTGGGGCAGGGCCCCAGACACCTGTGAGCTCACCTGGAAGTTCCCTGTTGCAACATTAAATACCGAATAAAAAACCCCTTATCTTGACCAGCTGAAAGATCACAATAGAAAAACTTTTTTTCTTGCTTTTGTGGACAAGGATCTCGTATTTGTGTATATATTTGCACAGGGCCCTGTAAGTTATGTGGCTTGCTCTGGGAGAAAATGCTAGTAGGTGAAATTTTAGGAGGCTTGGGGTTCCAGTCCAGTTCTAGCAAGAAGCTATTCTAGATAAAATGGGACAAAGGCAAACAAACTCTTCCCCTTAGCCTCAGACCCAGGCTTCAGGAATGAAGCCAGGAAGGGAGAGAATGCAGACAGCCCATGTCATTCTCTTGAACAGGGTGAATGGCTTTTCCCACACTGGTAAGAAAAAGTCTTCAACTCTTGGCCCTGAGAATTATTGCCCTTCTGGGCTGTGTGTGTGTGTGTGTGTGTGTGTGTGTATAGGAGGGAGGTGTGGAAGGCAGTGCTTCCTGAGTTACTTTCTGTAATATTTCTTGTGACTTTCCTCTTTGTTTCCTTTTTCCCTCCATTTAAAGAAATCATCCCATTATTTGCGATGAGAATTGTCCCAGGTTTTCAGTTCTTGTGTGTGAAGATTTTTGTTCAGAGTAAGAAAAAAGAACTAAGGTAGATTCAGCACTCAAGGAAGACTCATCAATCTTGTTTGTAATTGGGTCTGCCATTGGTGAGTAGCCACTTGGGAGGAAATTGCTCACCCATGTGGAGTGAATGAACTCTTTCAGGCTGCCGGGCCTCCACAGAGGGCCGCACCATGGCCTCCAGCCAGACAGTATCCTCGTGGTGCCTGGCTCAGCTGCAGACTCAGGTTCAGACCAGAGAGCAGTTTGTTCCTCTGGTCCTGCAGATAAGCATCTGTTTGCTCTCCCTTTTCCTGGTTCAGTAGGGCTGAGGTCCCTTTAGAGAGGCATTGACATTTAAATGCATGATGGCTGTGGTGATGGGAATAGGGATATGGACTCACCAAGAGCTTTGAGTCCCTTTGTTTGAAGGAGAGAAGAGCAAGTAATAGTAGTTTTTGTGACGTCAAGGTGAAAGCTGATGAGGTCATTCCTGCTTCCAGTCCATTAATCTCTGGACCATTTGAAGCCAACTGTTTATAAAGAAATGCCAGCTCCATTGGCAGTTTCTCCATAATTGTTCTAAAGAGCTGGCATTACATTTTCTCCCCTCTAACATATTCCAAATAATGCCTTGTTGCAAGAGAGCTCAAGTAAAATAGTTATCCAACCAAATCAACAATGTGAGATCACTTCTTTTAGCCATCAGAGGCATTGGAGATAAATAAATTGATAAGGAAGTGGAATTCCTGTGTTTATGCTTTTAGATGATTTAACTGAAAGAACATTTAGCTGCTGCTCCTTCCTGTTTTGAAAGAACTCTCTGCTTGAGACGCCAGTGACTGAATTCACATCTTCAATATTTTGCATAAAATCCTTCAAAAAAGAAGGCCTCTTGAATGAATTTCATGGCACAAAAGCCCAAGTGCTTCTTAGCTATTATTGGGAATGGCATGGTACCTTGGAGAAGAGGGTCAAAAATCTCCCAGTAACCTTGGGCTATAGTAGAGCTATAACAGAATAAAGAATTAATGGCTTTGTATAAAACAGACTTTCTAGACCCATCCGTTAGGAAAAATAGAAAACAATGCTCTTCTAGAAAGATCCAATCTAGATGAGAAATATTTACATTTGGGGCATAGTGAAGAGTCTAAGAAGGCAAAATCATGGTGATGAGTCCGTAATTTAGTTGAGGACAAGACTGTTGAAAAATATTCCAAAAGCACTTTGTTCTAAATCTCTTAGCAATAATCACCTTGGATTATGGTTGTGTGTTGACTTGTTGATCTCTCCCACTTACCTAAGTCCTCCAAGCTTAGTATTTGGAACAAATGCAATCCTTAAAGGCTTAGCAAATGGAAGAATGAATGAAAAGACTCATTTCTATGTGCTGAGGTATAGAATAAGGAGGAGCAGTCAGGGTGTGGTGATACCCAGAGCAAAACACTTGATGTGTTTTTAAGGCCTTTGCCTCAAACAAGCCATGATGAAAACTTTCAAGGGAAAAATGCTCCCTGAAGGGAAGACTATATTAGCAACACCCACAGTATCTTAAGCAACACTAAACACAGCTCTTGATAGATGAGCTTGGAATTTGGAGCATATATGCCCCTGGGAAATCAGCCAAAAACACTGCATGGCTATATATTTTAAATCTATAGTAACAGCTCAGACAAATTGAGGTTGTTCTCAACTCTGACCCTCACAGGGCTCCTCCCTGGTGAAAGCTGCTTTCCTTTCCCCCTGGTGTTCTCATTTTACACTCTAAAAGAGAGCAAAATGTTCTGCATGGAATTTTATCTTTAAATTTCTGTGGTCAGTGAGGAGAGCCCAAGGGCATGTCTCAGGAAAATGGAAGGACCCAGGTGTGCGGTCTCATCTTCACAGCATGTTATATTTAACACTTTAATAGTCTAAATCAAACACACTGAACTTGGAGCCTTTTTCTAACTTGGGGAAAAAAAATCATGGTTTGACAAATTCCATACAGTTCAACTGAAATCAAGTCTGTTTACCAGAATCAAAGGCCATCGGCAACTGTCGTTAATATTTCTAAACTGTTGTCTAAATAGGCTCCTGAGATGACATGGTTGTCCAGAGTAATGTTCTTTCACAGGCCAACCTGACATGACAGGAACGTTTCTCAAAGAATGAAATTCACGTCAGGCATGAACATGTTCAGCTGTCTCCTTCATTGCTGTGATTGAATCTGTCGTAACGCAGGACTGTGCTTGCATACCTGGTTTACCCAGAGATCTTTTTGTGTTTGACAGTTGTTACTGTAGGAGCCTAACATCCTGCTTGCTCAGAAGAAGGCTAAATTGTCTTTCTCCAGTTTTGCATCATAGAGGCAAGAGTATAACTTGCTGGGTGTGGCTAGTGTTGTAGAAAAACAAAAGCATGAGAATCAGGAATCCTTTCCTTGCTGGCATCTTAGGTGGCATTGAGTTACAACCATGACACTGAACAGAATGGAATAGTGGTTTCTTTAGATCAATCAATTCTTCCAAGCCTCCAGTAGCCTCTATTTGTGCCTCATCCTGAATCCACTCCCTGGGGCTGAAACTAGATCCGCCTCTGGAGATGGGATATTTAGTGAACAGCCCTCTGTTGAGCAGCTACTTCTCAGTGAGGACATCCTTCAAGGTAGAGAAGAAGGAGCTAAGCAGAGGGGAAGGGTTGCATGTGATCATAGCATCAACATGGACCAGGCTGAGGAGAACTGGAAGCCCACCTTAACCGGGGCCTTCTCGGCCACTGCAAACCCCTAAAGGAAGGAATATTCGGGAGAAGGGTCTTCTCCCCTTGGCCTCTAGGCTAAAGCCCTAGTCCCTTGATACAACTTTCAAAGCCTTCCTCATATGGTTTTGCTTACTTTCCCAGCTTAATTTCTTGCCTTTCCAGCCTCAAACTTTACAAACTGACAACCCCCTTCTTCTGTACATACCATGCCACATTCAGGCTTTGCCATACTGCATCTCCTTTGTTTGCCTATTTTTTTCTTTACCTATTAGGATTCAAGTTAAGCATCATCCTGTTCAAGAAGTTTCTTCAAGACCTCCAAGACTGGATTAAGTTCCTTTTTTGGGTCTCCATAATACTCCATGCCTGACCTAATGACATTTTTGTGTAATTATTTGTCTCTTCTCCTTTCTCTAACACAAGAGGTACCAATCCTTCTTCTGGAAAAAAGAACATATTCCCTCAGATGCTGGAAGTGCCACTGGAGACAGCCCTCAAATGTCAGCTTCCTATGGGGATTGCCTTTGTTGAAAAGAGCCACCTAAGCCAAGTTAGGTCCCTTTTCTGGGGTGGTCAGCATCCAGTGACTACCCAACATAGAGGTTAAAGGCTTGGCCCTTACACCTAGGTGGGTTCAAGTCTGAAGCTCACTAGAATTTCAGGACTCTGTAGAGAGAGTCCACTGATAACGCATCACAGTTCAACTTCTCCTTGTGCCTAATCCTGCTTCATTCTTGCCTTTCTATGGGTGTTGAACTCCCATATTAATTTTCTGCATGCTGTTCTCTACCTCAGAATTGGCTTCCAGTGATCTCAGTGTGTGACACCTACCTTCATTTGATCTGAGAAAGTTGAGGACAGAGATGCCTTGTTCATTTTTGTAATTCTAGCACACAGCAAGGTGTCTGGCACAGAGTATGCTTTCAACAAATGCTGGTGGGCAGGTTGAATAAATGAAATTCAAAGTGAGAGAAGCATTTGGTGTTGTTAAAAAAAAGAATGAAGCAGTCAATCAGGTTTCCTCTAGAAGGTTTCATCATACTGATAGCCTTGACAATTAAATAGGAGAAGCCTATTTAATTCTCCAAGCCTGGACTTGGAGTTAACATATTTGGGTGCAAGTCTTATTTTTCTCCGTACTTATTAAGCATGTGCATTGTTGGGTTCTAGCACCAAACAGAGGGCACACTCAAACCTGGTGATTTGAGAAGAATTTAATAAGGGGACTACTTACAAAATGAAGGCCTGGTAAGAAGGGAGTTGGGGAAATAAAGGCCTAGCGCTTATTCTCCATTGCCCTCCTCTCTCCTGCTAGTGAGAAGGTTGGTCATTGGCCAAGCCTAGTGAGAAGCCAGAAGCCCAGGGGGCCCTTGCTGTGGTCCAGTGGCTTCGCAGGCACAGAGGATAGAGAAGAGGGAGAGAGTGAAGAAAGGAAGAGAATGAGTTTGGAGTGACAAACAAGATACTCGGCACAGGGACTACAGAGACTCGAGACTTTAACTGATTTGCCTCTTACCTGGGGAAGGGAGCTCCACCTAGCCCACTGGACAGGTAAGATAGGTGAACGTGCTTTGTTAACTTTAAACTGAAATACCGATATTACATATGGTTTAATTGAAAATATCCACTTAGTGTTTTCAAGAGTAGGTCTTCATACAATCCAAATCTAAGAAAAGTTGCAGCAGACAGTGCTACTGATTCAGTAGCAGGAAATCAGTCCCATGCCTGCTGGCTATACTGCATTTTGATTCATGGGGACTGGGGTTTGGAAAGGCTAACTTTCTGAATCGTGACCTTGTGCCCTGAAATTTTAGTTCTTCAGTTCATACATAAGCATGTAGCATGTTTCCTTCTGTGAGTGGCTTCAGAATTATGAGCCACCAAGTGCTGCTGGTACAGTTCAGCATTATTTGGGAGAATGGTACCACTTGATTTATTTGGTCAATATTCATAAAAAAATGTATATCATACCTTCTGTAACTCCTGCCATAGCTTTCATCCTCCATCTAGTGGAAACTGGCAGGATTTCAAATCTTCTGGAGTAAAGAAAACGTGTCCAGACTCAATGTCATTTGTGGGAAGGGAATTCACAACAGTTGCATTTAGTTTTTAAAAACTGACAATTCTTTCATTTGATTTTGATTTATATTTCG
This sequence comes from Vulpes vulpes, assembly GCF_048418805.1. NCBI lineage: Eukaryota > Metazoa > Chordata > Mammalia > Carnivora > Canidae > Vulpes > Vulpes vulpes. Next base: position 133,386,496 of record NC_132783.1, on the reverse strand, counting down.
TTACTTTAAAATTCCATTTTATTATTTTGTTTGTGGATATGTGTGTGGCTATGAGACCTAAAAAGCCAGAGAGTTTGAATTTCCTGTGTCCCTTAGCAAAGGGCATTGTGGAATGTGTGCTCACAAAGCAGTTTCAGTTTCATCATTTAATCTCCTTCCCCCCTCCCCCTCCCTCTCTCCTTCTGCCTCCCTTCCTTCTCTCTTTCTTTCTTCCAAACATTCATGCTTGTGTTCACTTCATACATATTTACTGAAACCCTGCCATGTACCAGTCACTATTCTAGGGAGCAGAGATACAGAAATGAATAAACTGAGAAAAACTGCTGCTTATATTCTAGTGGAGGAGACAGACAATAAACAAGATATGTAAGTAAAATACATAGCATGTGAGATGTTGGTTTGGGAGAAAAATCAACTAAAAAAGGGAAATAGGGGGAGCTAAACAGTAATTTTTCAGTGATAAAGGAATGTATTTAACAATACAGGTTGCTCTAAATCAACATAAAATAAAGTTATACTCTGTATTATGAACAAAAAAATTTTGGTTCTAAATCTTTTAATGTAAAGACTGGATAACTCAGTGGGATTCTCTGAGTCCCACATATTTCTCCTGCAAAGTAACAGAATAGGGTGGGGCAGAGAAGGTAGAAACGCTCTAACTGTAGTGAAATGATTTGGTATAATATAGAAATATAATACTCAAAATCATTCTTGACTCCTCTCATTCTTTCAGTCTGTTAGTAAATTCTCTTGGCTCTGCTGTCAACATATGTCCAGAATCAGAGCACATCTCTCACTTCCCCTGCTATCCCCTTGATCTGAACCACTATTATATCTTGTCTGGTTTATTGCAATGAACACCTCACGGCCTCCCAGCTCCTAACTCTACACACATCAGTTGGAGTGAGCCTTTAAAAAGTCGAGTCTTGTCACTCTTTTGTTCAAACCCTGCATTGGCTTCCAATTCATACACAGTAACTGTCAAAATCCTTACAGTGGTCTTCAAGGCCCACTTTGACCTTTCCTACAGCTCTTGCCCTTACTCACTTCCCTCTGGCCACAGTGGCATCTTCATTCTTTGCTGAATGTCAAGAATTTTCTGCCTTTAGGCCTTTGTTTTATCTTCTTCTATCTGGAATGCTTTCCCCAACTTATCCATTTCACTAACTCCCTCAAGTCTTTGTTCAGTTCTCCTACCAGTGAGGCCTATGTGGACTACCCTCATGAAACTTCTCAACCTCTCCCCTTTACCATTTGTACCCCTGACCCTCATCTTCTGCTCTACTTTCTTATTTCCATAGTACACATCACTTTTACATCACATTTACACATTTGATAACTAAAACAATTGACTTATTATGTTTGTGTGTTTCTCTGCCTGCTAGAAGTAACTCCATGAGGGCAGGTTATGTGCCAGGAACACTGCCTGGTCCAGAGCAGGCACTCAATAAGTATTTGTTTTTTTTTTAAATTTTTATTTATTTATGATAGTCACAGAGAGAGAGAGAGAGAGAGGCAGAGACACAGGCAGAGGGAGAAGCAGGCTCCATGCACCGGGAGCCCGACGTGGGACTCGATCCCGGGTCTCCAGGATCACGCCCTGGGCCAAAGGCAGGCGCTAAACCGCTGCGCCACCCGGGGATCCCTCAATAAGTATTTGTTAAGAGATACTTAATGTTCTCTCATGTGTGTGCGCATGCATGTGCACACATGCGCATACACACACAAATATACACACAGACCTCATATATACATTTTCTATGTCCTCATCTTCTCTCATGTTGTCCTTGGTCCAAACCACTTTCTCACACACTTTTTGGTCATATATCCTACAGTTATGGACTGAATGCTTGTGTTCCCTGCGAGGTTCATATGCTGAAGCCCTAACACCCTGTGTGGCCATATTTGGAGATAGGGCCTTGAAGGAAGTAATTAAGTAAAGTTTTTTTGAGAGAGAGATTGGGGGAGGGGCAGAGGGAGAGGGAGAGAGACTCCCATGCAGGTTTTACGCCCAGTGCAGACCCTGATGTGGGGCTTGATCTCACAACCCTCAGATCATGACCTGAAAATAAATCAAGAGCTTGACACTTAACCAATTGAACCACCCAGGCACTCCACTGTCTGTCAGTAATTAATAATCAATAGTAATTAGTAAATAAATGAGGTCCTAAAGGTGAGACCCTGATCCCATAGGATTAGTCCTTTGTAAGAAGAGACAACAGAGAGCTCACTCTATTTCTCTATTCTCACTCATGCACTGAGGAAAGTCCTGTAAACACACTTGAGAAGGCAGCCATGTAGAAGTCAGGAAGAGACTTCTCACCAGGAACTAAATTGGCCATGGCCTTGATCTTAGAATTTCAGTTTTCAGATCTGTGAGAAATAAACTCTTATTGTTAGGCTACTTAGTAGTTGGTGTTTTGTTATGGCAGTCCTAGCAGACTAATACACCTATCCATGTGTTTAGACTCACCTTAAAGCTCTCTTCCTCCATTAAGTCATTGCATATATTAATCCATAGGGACATCCCTTTACTGACTTTTGATAGCATTTTGAGGTAAATGACAAATTTTAGAGTTTGAATACAGTTTGTATTGACTCATTTTGTTTTACGTATATGTATCTGGTCTTCTCACAAAAGTATAAGCTGCTTTATGAGGGCAGAGGCTGAAGCAAATACAAGTCCACGGTGCCAAGTTCCTTTGAGGAAAGCAACTGTGTTGTATTCACAGAGAGGATTATAGGATTATTTTATTGCCCAAGGTCACATAAATGGTCCTGAAACATAACTGGATACCATTCTCATAAATCCTAGACCAGGATTTCATTTTTGAGCAAGGGTCATTTTTGATAGATGTTGAATTCATAAATAAATGAAAGCTTTATAAAAAATATATGTGTGACAAAATGTAGTTCCTAAGGACACCAAAGCATGTCTTCCTGACAACAAACTAAAGAATATGAGGCAGGGTGTCAGAAATGAAATCCTGGATCTTATCTCATCTCTCAATTATCTATGACATCGTATACCCTCACCTTCATGCTGTGCAGGCAAGCTCATCAGTGACACCATGGGGCTGAAATAATGAGAAAGAGCAGGAAACTGGGGGAAGGAGCGTGGACTACGCATTCATTGATCAAACAGGCAGGCAGCTGAAAGGAATAAGAGGATAAACACATTTAGATAATTACCCTTGTGGAAAAAAACAAGCAACAATCCTTTGGTGTGTACGATTATGGGAAAGGGAAGGCTGCTGTCCTGACTTAAATAGGAGCTTGCACAGACTTTGACTGGAGACGTTATACATATACTTTTCCATAATATACATTTCTAAAACTAAACAAACTATTACCAACTAAGATGGGGTTTTAAAAATTCCTTTTCTTAAGTTACCATAGTATGTTTGGTGGTTGGGTTCCCAAGTCAGCCCGCAAAATTCTCTTTGACCTGAAATATTGCAATTTTGGTGTAAAAACTACACCAAACTGAAAATAATATAATTTACTGCTGATGGTTAAGTTAAAAATATTTCGTCTGAGAAAAAGGAGAAAGTGGATGCACATTTCTGTAGAAATTCTGGAGGAATTTTGAGTATCTCTCAGTCTTTGAATAGTGCTGTTGTTTACTACATTTATTTTTAGTTGTAAAGGCACAATTTTAGTTTTCTTTAATAGGTACCTGTCTAGTACTACTTTTTCACATATAGAAGTCAAGTAAGAATGAATGAAAAAAACAAGACAGGAATTTTTATTAGTAAGTGAAGCAAGAAGAAGCAAAGAGAAAGGGGTTAAGGGAAAGTGTGATTGAATGTTCAAAAGAGCGTGCAAATGAGAGTGGGCTGGAGGGGTGTAAAATAAAGGTGGAGGCTGAGCAAGTGGATAGTCCTGCACAAGCTGATGGAAAGAGCAATGTTTTGGAGTCCACCGTGACTTGGACTTGCATTTTGGACATACTATAATTTTGGACGAATTACTCCTTAACATCTCTGCCTTAATTTCTTCATCTGTAAAATGGATTAAATGAAGGATTAAATGAAGGAATGTAGAGAAAACTGAGAGTAGAGGAATCCCAAAATAAGAGTCATAAGAGTAGGAGTGGTGCTGCAGACCAGCAGGGTGGGAGTGTGCACAGAGGCAACAGGGGCAGTGCAGTGGCTGGTTATGGTCTGGAATGCACTGGCACGGGAAAGTGAGATGGGAGAGGGTGCATGGTAGGAGCAACTAAGGGAGGAGAAGAGTGTGTGCGTGTTGGGACTATTCTCACATGCCCACAGTGGAGGGAATAAATGCATAATGGAATGTATTATACTGTGTTCTGTTCTGCAGTGGAGTTTAGCATAGCCTCAATTCTTCTTTTTCATTGAGGAAATAGCACAATATCTCTGTAGTCTTTATCTGCAAGCAGAATTGGGTTGCTTGTGAATGTGAAAAATAAATTAGGGTTACAGCCCCAGGGCATCATTTCTGAGTAGTCTTGTGCAGCAGGGGAACAATAGTTGCATTGCTCTGTAAAGCATTATATCTATTTATTATCTCCCCAGGGGAATGTTAGAAGGCAACGGAGTCACAGTGAGGTTGCAGTTAACAGTAAGGACCTTTTCACTGTCTTCCCTAGGAAGGAGTGACTTCACTCTTTGTTTTCTGTCCAGCTTGGCCAATCTGCAGCCTTGCTTTCTCAGGATGTCTTCTTCATTTCTCTTTTCTTTTACCAAAGGGATTCTCAGTTGGGCTTTGGTGGAGGTCGTGCGGGGAGAGGATATAAAAAATACCAGAGAAGTTTTTTAAAAATCACATGCCAGCAGCCTGTCTGGGTGGGCATTAGTACCTGGTGCCCCCTTGAGAGAAACAGTGAATCACATCCAGGTCCAACTCACAACTTGCAGTCAAATTTCTCAGTCACATGGCTCTTTTCTTATACCTGGACCTGTGCAAACTTCTTTGCAGTCCTCTTCATCTCATCCCGTCTAAATTCTAAATAATCTCAGAAAGCCAGTTGCATTCAAGGAAGGATAAGCTTATTGGTTAGCTACTTAGATTTTCTAGGAGTAAAAAAAAAAAAAAAAAGATTTTCTAGGAGTAATTGTAAGTTTTATTTACTTATTTGAAAGAGAGAGAGAGAGAGAGAGCACACGCATGTGAGCAGGGTAAGAGGTAGAGGGGGAGGAAAAAGGAAAGGGAAGGAATCTCAAGTAGACTCTGTGCTGAGCATGGAGTCCAATGTGGGGCTCAATCTCAGGACCCTGAGATCATGACCTGAGCCAAAACCAAGAGTTGGACACTTAAATGAATGAGCCACCCAGGCACCCCTAGAAGTAATTGTAACTAACTTGGCAACTGTCTTAAAACTTCTTGGAAAAACTTCAGATTCACTATATGACAACAGTCAATCTTCCAATTTCTCCAGAATTAAAAATTTATAGGAAAGAATGGAGAACTGACTTGAGACTTGGTGTGACCAGCACTCTTCCCCGAGAAGGGAAAAAGAGATCAAAGGATGAGGAATCTGAAGGAACCTTCCAGGCCCCAGGAAACTGCTTAGGGGTCTACAGTTAGTCATGACAATCTTCCTACACACGCTTATGGATGTCCCACAGTTCAAGGCATGGCCTAGATATATTGTTTCCAGGCAAAGAAAAACTCCACTAGGATATCGAATAGAATATTCTAAGAATCTTTTAAATCAACAGCTCTGCTACTTGACCATGAGGAATGTGCCCTCCCTGGGGATGCCTGGAGGAGTTGGAATGTGCACCAACAGTGGGGCCTTACCTCATCCTCCTCCAGTCTCTGTGGGCTCTTGTTCTGCAACATGATAGCTGGACCTCCCTGCCCTCTGTGTCTGCACTCTGGGCAAAACTGTCAAGTGGACTAGACTTGCCTTTCAGTTCATCCATTTCATCCTCAATGACACTTTATACTCTCATGCTGCCCCCTGGCTGTTCAAAACTTATTTGGGGGGATGGAATATATATTAAACTAAATAGATAGCCTATTCAGAGATGTTTTATCTCAAGTCTTTTTAATTTTTAAAAAAGATTTTATTTATTTATTCATGAGAGACACACACACAGAGAGGCAGAGACACAGGCAGAGGGAGAAGCAGGCTCCATGAGGGAGCCTGATGCAGGACTTGATCCTGGGACTCCAGGATCATGCCCTGGGCCAAAGGCAGGTGCTAAATCACTGAGCCACCCAGGGATCCCTTAAATTTTTATGTAGAACTAGTTACCAACATTTGAGTCAAGAAACAAAATCCTAGATTCTCAGTCTTTCACGAAAAAAAAATAAGTTTTAGCTTCAATAAAGCTATCCCCTTTAGATGGAGTTTGTGCTCTTGAGTTTGCTATAGTACTCAGGCCTCCCTCTTAATTTAAATGGAGATATTTTGCTCGTTTTAAAAAATGTATAGGTTCATAAATATTGTGGTTTGCTACTTCATAGTGTAGGAATATGCTGTGTAAGTAAAATAAGCATTTATCAGATTTGAACCGCAGCCTGCATGATGGAGGGCACATTGCTTAACTCCTGACATCTTTTTCTCATCTGTGATATGGGGGTAATAATACTTCTTTCATAAGTTGTCAAGAGTATTATATAAAATATTTCTATACAGCACCTAGAATGATGCTTACTCATAGAAAATTCTCAATTAAGGGCAACTATTTGGGGAATTCTTCTCAAAAAGTATTTCATGTGTTATACTTTTCCTAACCCTTTCATTTCTCCTTTATCTATGCTTGTTTTTTTTCAACTCATACACATAAATATTTTTGCCACTCATTCAACAAATATGGAATTCTATGTCAACTAGGGGCCAGTCAATGTGCTAGGTACTGGAAAAAGTAGGGTGCAAGGAGACGGGTTTTCAAAACAAGACAGTCTTATGTCCCAAAGAATTTATGACCTATTATATAATAATGTTACATTGTGATCAATGCTACAATTGAGCTATACATTAGGCCATGATAACATAAAGGAGGCACAACAATAAATACAGCTGTAATAATCACTTCCATTTGTAAGTAAATGGTGTGCTCACAAATAGGCTCTCCTAAAAAAGGAAAATAAAAGCTCCTTGTAGTATTTGTCAATTTCCACGGTGTAAATATTCCCACCATGGGTGATTTCAAGCTATCAATGGTTTAACAATTGGCTATTTGTACAGAACTTTCACCATACAAAGCCTCTTCCTGTGTATCCTCTAAGCAAGCACAGTTTGGATTATTATCCATTTTAGAAAGAGAATTTGAGGCTCAGAGAATTCTGTGATTTTCCCAAGTTCATAGAGATAGTGAATATAATACCAGAGAATAAGGTTTCTGACTCAAGTCCAGAATTTTTGCTAACATATTTTCTTGCACAATATCCCTTAAGCTTTTTCAGACATTCAAGGATTAAAAAAATTTACTACTTATCACCTTGTCAGGAAGCTAAAAGGGAGTATGTTCTACTAAAATGTGGGTGTAACTAAGATGAAGAATGTGATGCAGGGAATAGGGATCCTATATAAGAAAGAGGTGAAGGTAATCCCAAGGGAATCTTAACATATTCTAATAACTTGATGTCATATATAGGCTATAGCAGAGAGTCTAAGGTCATTCTAATATCCCTGATGTTTGGTGATTATGCATTTGTGTAATTCCCTTTCCTTGAGTGTCGCAGAAACTGTGATTTCTTTCTAACAAAGTCTGACAAAAGTGAGTGGATGCTACTCCTATAATTATATTACATTATATAGGACTCTGTCTTACTAGTAGACTCTCTCTAGACATTCTTGCTGCTGACCTAATGAAGTGAGTGACCATGTTGGAAAGCTCCATTGGGGAAGGACTTGTGGATAGCCTATAGGAACCAGAGGCAGCCTCCATCAGTGGAGGGCCCTTTACCTGACAGCCCAGTGAGAAGCCAAGCCCCCAGTTCCACAACCATGTGGAAATGAGTTCTGTCAACTTGAGTGAGATTAGATGCAGATTCTTCTCCAGTTAAGCCTCCAGATGAGAATGCAGCCTGGCTGACTGACACCTTGATTACAGTCTTATGAGACGTTTGATATTATCCTCAATCTAGAAAACCCAAGATAATTAACAAACAGAATTAATAAGGGAATATAGTGAGTTTGTCAGAAATCAAGTTAAACATATAAAAAACAACATGGACCAGCAACAATCAACTAGAAAATAATAGAAAAATCTCATTTAAGAGCAACAACTTTAAATTGCTGAGGAATAAGTCTAAAAATAAGTTTGCAGGACCTTACGGAAAGAATTACCAAACTTTATTGAAGGACAAAAAAGAAGAACTGAAATAAAAAGCTAATATGTCATGTTTTTGATGATTTATAATACCTTAAAGGTATCAATTTTTCTCAAATTAAAAAAATAAATCAATGGGATCCAAGCCAAAATCCCCTTAAAAATTTTTATGCTACTTGAAAAACTGATTCTAAAAATTATGATTTTTTTCTCTACTGCTTAGGAAAATATATTATAAAGACTTAATAAAACTATGTGATATAGTACCAAAAAAGGACACCTATATTAATGGAACCATTAGGAAATTCACAAATAATTAAAAAAACATTTGTGGGATGTGGAGAAAAGGGAACCCTTGTGTACTATTGCTGGAAATGTAAATTGGTGCAACCACTGTGATCTTAGTAATTCCACTATTGGGTATTTACCCAAGGAAAGTGAAAACTTTAATTTGAAAAGATATGTGCACCCTTATGTTTATTGCAATATTATTTACAATAGCCAAGATATGGAAGCAACCTAAGTATCCATCAATAGATGAATGGATAAAGAAGATATGTATACATATACATATATATGTACATTCACATAACACATTTACATACATATACAATGGAATACTACTCAGCCATAAAAAGAATGATATCTTGCCATTTATGACAACATGGATGGACCTAGAGGACATTATGTTAAGTGAAATAAGTCAGACAGAGAAAGACAAATACCACGTGATTTTACTTATCTGTGGAATCTAAAAAACAAAACAAACAAACAAAAATAGAAACAGACTCATAAATACAAAGAACAAACTGGTGGTTGCCAGAGGAGAGGTGGCTGTGGGGGGGGGCATAGGTGAAACAGGTAAAGGGGATTAAGAAGTACAAACTTCCAGTTATAAAATAATCAAGTTATGGAGATGAAAAGTACAGCATAGGGAATATAGTCAATAATACTGTAATAATGTATGCTGATAGATGGTGACTACACTTATTCTGGTGAGCAATGAGCAATGTATAGAATTGTCAAATCATTATGTTGTACACTTGGAACTAATATAACATTGTATATAAACTATACTTTTAAAAATCTGTAAGAATTTATGATATAATCAACATGGCATTTCAAATTGGTAAAGAAAGGAAAAGCTAGTTATTAGCTGATTTTTGGAGACTGGGATATACATTTGGAAAAAATAAATTAGATCTCCAACTATATAATTCATAAAAATAAATTCCAGATCCATTAAAGATGTAAATATGAAAAAAAAATCTGACATCACAAGGAGAAAATACAAGAGAATATATTTTTTCCTAGGTGTAGAAAGGATTTTCTTAAACAAGACACAAAATAAACTAATTAGAAGAAAATATGATAAGAAAGTCAAAAAACCACAGAAAGACTGGGAGAAAATATCCAAAACATATAGAGAATTCTTAAAACTCAACAGCAAAAAAGCCAAATAACTCAATTCAAAAATGGGCAATGGGACTTGAATAGACATTCCCCCGCACCACCCCCCAAAAAAATCCCAAAACACTTCATTCCTGCTTTCCTGTTCAATAAGAAGATATCACTTAAGATAACGAGTCTTATTAACTTCATGGGGAAAGACAATACCAAGAGCTTGTATAGTCACCCTAATCACCTTACTGGCAATGTATGGCTTTAAGAATTTTAGAGATTTTCAGCCTTAGTCTGCAAATTGGTATTTCAGATTTATCAAGACAAAAATCCCCATGTGTCTGTTGAATATATATGTGCTCAATGTGGCTTTAGATTCTGTCCTTAGGGCTTAACATTGCCAGCAGTGACAGAATGGGGGAAGTCCTGTGAATTCAGTGAGCAGCTGGCCTGGGTCATAGTGGCTTAAAATTTCTCCAAAAAAGATCAATGAATGGCAAATAAACACATAGAAAGATATTCAGCATCACTAATCATTAGAGAAATGGAAATTAAACCTACAGTGATATACTATGTCACATCCATTAGTATGACTATTATCTAAAAAAACAGAAAACAACAAGTTGATGAGAATGTGGAGAAATTGGAACCTTGCCTTGCACACTGCTGGTGGAAATGTAAAATGGTTGAAATTTTCGGCTGCTATGAAAAACAGTATGATGATTCCTTAAAAAATTAAAAATAGAATTACATCTGATGCAGCAATTCCACTTCTGGGTATATTGGAAGTAGGGTCTCAAAGAGATACCTGTATACTCATTCAAAATATAGTCACAACAGCTAAAATATAGAAGCAATCCAAATGCCATCAGTAGATGAATGGATAAGCAAAATGTGGCACATATATAAAATGGAATATTATTCAACCTTAAAAAAGAATAAAATTCTGACATGTCACAACATGTATGAAACTTGAGGACATTATGCTAAGTGAAATAAGCCAGTCACAAAAAGTAAAAGTCAAATATTGTGTGAGGTACTTTGTGTAGTCAAAACCATAAAGACTGAAAGTATAATGGTGATTACTAGGAAATGCGATGAGGGGAAAATGGGACTTACTGTTAAATTGACAGAGTTTCAGTTTTACAAGATCAAAAGAGTCGTGGGGAGGGATAGTGTTGATAGTTGCTCAACAAAGTGAATATATTTACTACCACTAAACCACACACATAAAAGTGTTTAAAATAATAAATTCTATGTTATGTGTTTTTTTTCCCACAATAAAAAAAAAAAAGAAAGGAAATTCATATGGGCAGAGTCAAAGGAAAGAGAAAAATTGGGAGAAAAAAATCTGCCACACATTTAACAGATAAAGAATTAACTTCTAGAACATATTAAAAAATGTTTATAGGTCAATAAGAAAAAAAACAAATAGAAAATAATGGGCAAAGATTGTGGGCAGGAAATACAGAGAAGAGCTATGAATGGTCAATAAACATGTAAAAAGAGACTTAGCTTCACTAGAGAAGCAACAAGAAAGCTTTCCATTTATCAGATTGGTAGAATCTAAAAACTACATTTCATTATCATTAATTTTTTTTGCTTCATCTATTAAATGATAGTTTTTTGTTTTTTTTTTGTGACTGAATTATTTTACTTACAATGCTGTCCTTGAAGCTCATTTGTATTCCAGCATGTGACAGGATTTCCTTCCTTTTTCAGGCTGGATAATATTCCATCGTATTCACATTTTGTTTCTCTGTAATCTGTTGATGGACACTTGGGTTGCTTCTGCCTCTTGGCTACAGTGAACAGTGCTGCTATGAATAAGTGTGCAACTATCTCTTCAAGACTGTGCTTTCAATTCTTTTGGTTATATACCCAGAAGTAAGATGGCCAGATCATCTGGTAGTTCTATTTTTAAAGTTTTGAGGAAATTCCATGCTGTTTCCATAGTAGCTGAACCATTTTACATTCTGACCAAAGGTACACAGCGTTCCAGTTTCTCCACATCCTAATCAAATCTTGTTATTTTCTGTTTTTTTTTTCTTGTTTTATAAAGTAATAACCGTTCTATGGGAGTGAGTCAATATCTCATTGTGGTTTTGTTTGCAGTTCTCTGATGATTAGTGATATTGAACATCTTTTCGATCTTATCACATGCTTATCTGTCATCTGTATAATTAAAAATGTCTGTTCAAGTCCTTTCCCTAACTCTCCTTTCATTTTGTTGAAATACACATAATATAGAGTTCACCATTTTAAATGTATAGTCCAACAGTGAAAAGTACATTCATATTGTGTGGCACGATCGCCACCTTCCATATTCAAAACTCTTTTCATTTTGAAAATCTGAAACTCTATATCCCATTAAACCATAACTCTACATTCTTTCCTCCTCTACTCCTTGGAAACTACCATTCTATTTTTTTATTCTCTAGGATTTTGACCTACTGTAAGTGCTTCATAGAAAGGGAATCATATTGCCATTTTCAAACTGGGTGATTTGATCTTTTGTTGTTGAGTTGTAGGAGTTAGTTATGTAGTCTGTATATTAATTCTTTATGTGGCATATGATTTGTAATTATTTTCTTCCCTTTTGTAAGTTGCTTTTTTCACTCTGCTGATTGTGTCCTTTCATGCATAATGTTTTTAAGTTGATGTAGTCCCATTTGTCTATTTTTGCTTTTGTTGCATGTGCTTTTGTTATTATATCTAAGAAATCATTGCCATGTCCAGTGTCATGAAGATCTTCCCCTACATCTTTTTATACAAATTTTATAACTTAGGTCTTATGTTTAGTTCTTTACTGCTTTGAGTTAATTTTTATATATGGTTTAAGATAAGGGTCCATTGGTTGAAGAGACTGTTCTGCCATCAAAAAGAATGAAATCTTGCCATTTGCAATGACATGGATGGAACTAGAGGGTATTATGCAAAATAAAGTAAGCCATCATAGAAAGACAAATATCATATGATTTTCCTCATATGTGGAATTTAAGAAATAAAACAGACGAGCATAGGGGAAGAGAATGAAAAATAAGATGAAAATTAAGAGGGAGGCAAACCATGAGAGATGCTGAACTCTAGGAAACAAACGAAGGGTTGCTGTAGGGGAGATTGTGGGGAGCGATAATTGGGAGATGGACACTTGATGTAATGAGCACTGAGTGTCATATGCAAATGATGAATCACTAAATTCTATCTCTGAAACTTAAAAAAAATAAAAATAAAAAGATAAGGATCCAATTTCATCCTTTTGCATATGGATATTCAATTTTCCTAAAACCATTTGTTGAAGAGATTGTCATTTCCTCATTAAGTGCTCTTGGCACTTTGGTCAAAGATTATTCAACCATATGAGGGAGTTTATTTCTGGGCTCTATATTCTATTCTATTGGTCTATTTTTATGCCAGTACCACACTGTTTTGATTACTGTAGTTTTGTTATGTGCTTTGAAATTAGAAATATAAGTCTTCCCACTTTGTTTCTCTTTGTCAATTTTTTTTTTTTTACTATCCCAGGTCCCTTGATACTCCATATGAATTTTAGGATGAATTTTTCCATTTCTGCACAAAGTGTCATTGGGATTTGGATAGATATTGCATTGACTCTGTGAATTGCTTTGGGTAGTATGAACATCTTAAAATTACAAAATTTTCCAATCTGTGAACACAAGATGTCTTTCCATTTATTTGTATGTTCTTTAATTTTTTTCAGCAATGTTTTATACTTTTTAGGGTATAAAAGTCTTTCACCAACTTGATTACATTTATTTCTAAACATTTTCTTCTTTTTGATGCTATCATAATGGAATTATTTTCTTGATTTCCTTTTCAGATTTCCATTGTTAGTGTATAGAAGCGAAATTAATTTTTTTGTGTATTGACTTTGTATCCTGAAACTTTGCTAAATTTGCTTATTAGTTTTTTTTTTATGTGTGTGTGGAATTTTTAGTTTTTTTTTCAGGATTATTTAGGGTTTTCTACATAACATCATATCAAATGTGAACAGAGATAATTTTACGTCTTCCTTTCCAATTTGGATGCCCTTTACTTCTAATGGAAAGATCCTTGCCTTGCTTTTTTAGAGGAAAAGTTTTAGTCTTTTGCTGTTGAGTATGATATTAGCTGTGGGCTTTTCAGAAATGGCTTTTATTATGTTGAGGTACCTTCCTTCTATTCCTGGTCTGTTGAATGCTCAGTGTAAGAACTTTTGATAATTTTATGGTATCTGACACATTGTAAAGATGAGGTGAAGTTAATTTTTGGAGAGTGTTTCTGAAAATAATTTGGTATTATTTACTGAAACTAAAAATGTGCATACCTTACATCTCAGAAATTTACTTGTTGTCATCTACCCTAGTAAATGCTAGGACAAATGTGCAAGGGAATATGTATAAAAAGTTCATTGCATTATTGTCAGAATAGCAAAAATATTGGCAGCAACCTAAATGGCTGTGCTTAGGGAAACAGCCAAAATTAAAGGTGAAAGCAAAAACATAAACACAAAAAACCCCACTGTGGAGCATTTATACAAAGAAATATTTTATGGCACTTTAAAAGACCAATCTCTTTCTTACCAGTATACCTAGAATTCAAAAATATATGTTTGAGTAAAAAAAGCCACACTGCTTGAAGCCAGTGTATATACTGACCAAATTCACATGTAGATAAGGTACAACTAAATCTCAGCATCAGCAGATGCAGTCCCTGTTACCAATCACTTTCCCTTGTCTAACTCTGTTGGTGTTACATGGGATAAGCAATACCATTCTTACTTGTTTATAATGAGAAAACTGAGCTCAAAAATGTTAAAAAATTTGCTTAAGTTCACATTAGTCAGAGGCATTACCTCAGCTTTCCTGTAAAGCCTGTGCCCCTAATCCATTATTGTATGTTGTTTTTATAATTTACAGAACTTTATTGTGGTCAGATGAGACAATATGTGGACAATCACTGTATGCTTATAAAAAGGACAGACATGGAGTGATGTCACTGAGATGGTGAAATAGGCTGTTCCTCACAAGAACAGATTAACAACTATTCAAGAACAAGACACCACTAAGAGAATTCTAGAACAAAGAATTAAGATGGAAATACTCCCCTGCACCATAAAGACCAAGGCAGACTGATAAGAGAAGAAGTCTCCTCTGAGCCTCTGGGTCCTCCAGTGGGAAAAAAATCTGGGGTGGTGGAGGACAATCACTCCCCCTCTCCCAGCATTGGGGCCATTTTGTGGGAGTCCCTATTCTGATCTCACACAATGAAGATTGCAGGAAAATCTGTGGGGCCCAACCACTGGGAATGTAACTGATAGAGAAGGGGAAAGGACTTGCAACTAGCATACAGATCTTGGTAGACCAAATTAATATGTGCAGTGCCCAAGTAATAAACCTAACCAGCAGTTTTGCTCACCTGCAGAAGCAGCTGGGGATAAATTATAATCAGGGAAATTGGCAGGGTACGGATGTGCCTGATTCGAATCCTCAAATGTGGAGCTTTGCTGGCCCCAGAGCCCAGTTTGCCTACACCCAGGCAAGGAGTAGAAACACAGTTTCATCCACTGTGGAGAATGTTTTCCAGCCACATCTGACCAGAAGGGCTCACAATTGGAAGCTGTGTAGCCCAGTGGTGCTGCAGCTGAGTAGAAGGGCAAAGGTGATTGCTCCCAAAACAAAGCCAATATGGGGTGTGGAGGGTTGTCATGCCATACACAGGCAAGTGGATTAGTTCATAGCTAAGGCTGAGGGAAGCACTTGTCCCCATCTCAACCAGAAAGATGGTCTGGGAAATTGAGCATAGTCTGGAGCAGCCCTGACCTTTCTTGCTTAGGCAAGGGAGCTGACACAGCCTCATCCACTGTGGAGACTCTTCTTGCCCCACCTGACCAGGAGCACTGGCAACAACTCCTGGAAGCTATGCAGCCCAGTGGCTCTCCAGATGAGTGTCAGGAGAGGAGAAGTGGTTGCCCCCAGAGCAAAGCCAATACTGAGTGTGGAGGGTACCCATACTATGTAGAGACAGGGGAATAAATTCATAGTCAAGGCAGAGGGAAGCTCTTGGTCTCTCTCAACTGGAGAGACTATTTGGGAAATTTAAAATAGTCTGGAACAGTCCCTTCACCTCCCTTTCAGGCAAGGGGGCTGAAACATAGCTCCACTCACTGTGGGGAGTGTCTTCTGGCCCCATTTGACAAGAGAGTAGGGCTAGTCTCAACTTCTGGAAGTGGTGCAGCCCAGAGGTGCTTGAACCTAAAGAAGGGCAGGCAGAGCCAAAGCTCTGTTTGCAAAGCAAAGCTGGTGGCTCTGTTCAGTCATGGAGCTTAGAATATGAGCTGGCTTGAGTTAAGACAACAAAGAGGTTTACTGGCTTTAGAGCTGCTTCTCTTTCTGTACCTGGGCAGGGAACCTAATTCATAGCCCCATTCATCGCTGAATATTGCCTTCAACCTGTTTAACCAGAAAAACTAACTAGAGCATATGGGAAGCTGCGTAGCCCATTCAACAGCCTTACATACAATGGCACTTGAACAGAGGGTAGAGCATGTGACTAACTTGTCTGCATAGCAAAACCAATGGCCTCACTTGACTCAGGAAATTCAGTGCACACTCTGGCCTGATTCAGGTCCCCAAACAGCAAGCTACATAGGCCCTGGATCCCATTCTGTTGCCTGCCAGGTTAGTGAAGCTACTAATTCATAGTTTTATCTATTACTGAATATAGTACTTAGTCTCAGTTGTCTAGTAAGTCTGACTAGAGAATCCAAACAACCATGGAACCTATTTCACAGCCTCACTTGAGTAGGGAACCAAGCCAACAGCCCTATCCAACTCTTCTGAGCCAGAGGCACACCCCCCATTCTGAGTTCAAACAGTTGCCTCCTCCAAAAATAGACCATAATAGTAGGTTTCACCTGCCCAAGGACGTTATCAGCAGACATACCCAGAAACCCAACTGAGCTGACTGCTAAAGAAGAGTCTCTGCCAAAGGAAACCTGTAACTTTTGGAGGAGTCATCCAATTACTCACATGTGCAGATACCAATGTAAGGAATCAAGGATGATGAAAAATCAGGTAAAATATGACACCACCAAAGGAATCTAGTAAAGCGGCAATAATGTATCCCAAAGAAATGGAGATCTATGAACTATTAGATAAAGAATTCAGAATAATCCCCCCCCTTTTTTTTTCCAGAATAATCCTCTTAAGGAAGTTTAGTAAACTACAAGAAAGCACAGCCAGACAACAAAATGAAATTAGGAAAGCAATTCGCATAACAAAATGAGAAGACTGACAAGGAAATAGCAACCATCAAGCGAACAAAAAGCTCAGAAATCCTAGAGCAGAAAAATATAATAACCTAACTGAAGAATTCAATAGAGGGTTTCAAAAGTCGGTGACCATGCAGAAGAAAGAATCACCAGCAACCTGGAGAAATGGTCATTGGAAATTACCCATTCAGAGGAGAAAAAAAAAAAAAAAAAAGGAATGAAAGAGTGAAGAAAGCCAATGGCAATAGTAGAAGATAATGAAAAGAAACAATATTTACATTATGGGAATTCCAGAAAAAGAAAGTGACAGAAATCATGTTTAAAGTAATAATGGGGAAAAATGTAATAATGGCTGCAGACTTCCTGAACCTGAAGAGAAAAATGGACATCCAGATCCATGAGGCCCAAAAGACCCCAAATAGGTTGAACTTGAATACAGCTACACCAAGGCAAATTATAATTAAATTGTTAAAAGTCAAAGACCAAGAAAAGAAATTTGAGAGTAGCAAGAAAAGAGTTACATTCAAGACCACCCCTCACTCCATAACACTATAGGTGGATTTCTTACCAGAAATATTTTAGGCTAGAAGAGAATGAGATGACATATTCAAAATACTGAAAAAAAAAAAACTGTCAACCAAGAATTCTATACCTGGTGAAGTTGTCCTTCAGAAATTACCAGGTAGATCCACCAGATCTACCTTTAAAGAAGTGTCAAAGAGTACATTTTGAGTAGAAGTAAAATAATGCTAATTAAGATCACAGAAACATAAAACAGTAGGATAAATCTCCCTAGAAATGCTAAATCTATAGTCATAGTTAGATTCTCCAGTATAGGAGTGTTATCCAGCTATAGCAGAATATACATTCACTTACAACTTTAGTTTAAAAGTTAAAAAAGAATATATGTAGTAAAAATCACCATAACTACAATAATCTGTTAATTAAGACCATATTAAAAACATGTTAAAAAAAAACATGTAAAATGTAACAGCAATAACCTAAGATGTGAGGGAGAGGAGAAGTAAAAGTGTAAAATTTATGAATTCTATTAAAATTAAATTGTTATAAATTTAAAATAAGGTATAATAAGTTTAAGATATTTTATGTAAGCCTAATGGTAACCCCAAGGGAACATCCTGTAGTAATGAGACAAAAGAATATGATAAAGAAGTTAAAGTATGCTGACATCAAGAGACATCAAAACACACAAAAAAGACATCAGAATAAGAAACAAGAAACAGTGAATCAACAAGATGGTAGAAGATGATTAACGAAATGGCAAAAGTAAGCCCTTACCTATCAATAATTAATACAAACAGATTAAATTCTCCAATTAAAAGACACAGAATGTCCAAATGGATTAAAAAAGATGATCTGACAATATGCTGTTTAAAAGAGATTGACGTTATCCTGAAAGACATACATAGACTTAAAGTAAAGGATGGAAAAAAAATCCGAAACATTTCAAGCAAATGGTAATCTCAGAAAGCCAGGGTAATTCTACTTACATTGGACTTTAAACTAAAAATGGCAAAAGGGGACAAAGAAGGTCATTATAAAATGATAAGGTGATTAATACATAAAGAAAGAAAAACAATTATAAATATTAATGCACTTATCATCAGAGCACCCAAATATATAAAACAAAACTAACAGAACTAAAAGGAGAAATAAGCTGTAATATAATATTTTTTTGAGGACTTTAATACCTCACTTCAAAAGTGAATAGATCATTAATATGGAAATAGTGAATCTGAGCACCACTATAGATCAAATGGACCTAACAGACATACATAGAACATTCTATCCCACAATAGCAGGATATACATTCTTCTCAAGAACACATGGAAAGTTTTCTAGGGTAGACCATATGGTAGGCTGCAAAACAAGTCTTAGCAAAAATAAGAGGAATGAAATCATACCAAGCATTTCTCTGACCACAATGGCATGAAATTAGAAATCAACAAGAGGAAAACTGAAAAATGTATGAACATTTGGAAATTAACACTCTCCTAAACAACCAATAGATCAAAAAAGAAACTAAAAGGGAAATATAGTTTCTTTTTTAAAAAGATTTTATTTATTTATTTATTTATTTATTTATTTATTTAAGAGAAAGAGAGAGGGAGAGAGAAAGAGAACAGAGGGAGAGGGAGAAGCAGGCTCCCCGCTGAGCAGGAAGTCTGATGTGGGGCTCCATCCCAGGACCCTGGTATCCTGACCTGAGCTGAAGGAAGACTCTTAACTGACAGGGACACCTAGGTGCTTTGGGAAATAAAGTTTCTTCAGATAAATGAAAATGAAAACACAACATACCAGAACTTGTGGGATGCAACAAAAGCAATTCTAAGAGGGAAATTCCTAGTAATAAACACTGACCTTAAAAAGCAAAAAAAGATCCCAAATAAACAACATAACTCTACACTTTAAGAGAGTGGAAAGAGAAGAACAAACTGAACCTAAGGTTAGCAGAAGAAAGAAAATAATAAAGATTAAAAAAATAAATAAATGAAATAGAGGACAGCAAAATAATAGAAAATATTAACAAACTAAGAGTTGGTTCTTTGAAAAGATCAACAAAATTGGCAAACCCTTACCTAGGCTAACCAGTGAAAAAATATAGGACCCAGGGGTTCCTGGGTGGCTCAGTTAAGCATCTGCCTTCATCTCAGGTCATGATCCCAAGGTCCTGGGATCAAGCCTCACATCAGGCTCTCTCTCAGCAGAGAGTCTGCTTCTCCCTCTCCTTCTGCCTGCCTCTCTGCATACTTGTGCTCTCTTTCTGTCAAATAAATAAATAAATAAATAAATAAATAAATAAATAAAATATTTTTTAAAAAAAGATAGGACCCAAATCAACAAAATTGTAAATGAAAAAAGAAACATTACAACTAATATCACAGAAATTCAAAGGATCATGAGAGGCTACTATGTAAAACTATATGCCAACAAACTGGACAATCTAGAAGAAAGGGAAAAATTCTTGGAAACATAGATATTACCAAGACTGAATCAGGAAGAAACAGAAAATCTGAAGAGACCAATTACTAGTAAGGAGTGTGAATTAGTAACCAAAAACTTCCTGATGATAAAAAGCTGGGACCAGGGATAGTAATCCTCATATCAGATAAATTAGTTTACCCCAAAGATTGTAGTAAGAGATGAAGAGGGACACTACATCATACTTAAAAGATCTATCCAACAAGAAGACTATTCTAACAGTCATGAATATTTATGCCCCTAATGTGGGAGCTGCCAAGTATATCAATCAATTAATAACCAAAGATATACTTAGATAATAATACACTAATAGTAGGAGACTTCAACATGGCACTTTCCGTGAGTGACATATTCTAAGCACAACATCTTCAAAGAAACAACAGCTTTAAATGATACACTGGACCAGATGGATTTCACAGATATTTACAGAACTTTACATCCAAACATAACTGAATACACATTCTTCTCAAGTGCACATGGAACTTTCTCCAGAATAGACCACACACTGGGTCACAAATCAGTACTCAACTGATACCAAAAGATAGGGATTGTCCCCTGCATATTTTCAGACCATAAGGCTTTGAAACTTGAACTCAATCAGAAGAAGACATTTGGAAGAAACTCAAACACGTGGAGGTTAAAGAGCATCCTGATAAAAGATGAATGGGTCAACCCGGAAATTAGAAAAGAATGAAAAAGACTCATGGAAACTAATGAAAATGAAGATACACCATTCAAAATCTTTGGGATACAGCAAAAGCAGTCCTAAGGTTGAAATACATTGCGATACAAGCATCCCTCAAAAACCTGGAAAAAACCAAGTACACAAACTAACCTCACACCTAAAGGAGATGTAGAAAGAACAGCAAATAAAACTTACACCAAGCAGAAGAAGAGAGTTAATAAAGATTTAAGCAGAACTCAATGAAATAGAGACCAGAAGAACTGTAGAACAGATAAACAAAACCAGGAGTTGGTTCTTTGAAAGAATTAATAAGATAGATAAACCACTAGCCAACCTTATTAAAAAAAAAAAAAGACTCAAATTAATAAAATCATGAATGAAAGAGGAGAGACCACAAACAATACCAAGGAAATACAAACGACTTTAAAAACATATTACGGGCAGCTATATGCCAATAAATTAGGCAATCTAGAAGAAATGGACGCATTTCTGTAAAACCACAAACTACCAAAACTGGAACAGGAAGAAATAGAAAACCCGAACAGGCCAATAACCAGGGATGAAATTGAAGCAGTCATTAAAAACCTCCCAAGACAAATATCAGGAAGGGAGACAGAACATAAAGACTCCTAACTCGGGGAAACGAACTAGGGGTGGTGGAGGGGGAGGAGGGCAGGTGTTGGAGGGGAATGGGTGACGGGCACTGAGGTGGACACTTGACGGGATGAGCACTGGGTGTTTTTCTGTATGTTGGTAAATTGAACACCAATAAAATTAATAAAAAAAATAAAATAAAAAAAAAAAAAAAACCTCCCAAGACACAAAAGTCCAGGGCCAGATGGCTTCCCAGGGGAATACTATCAAACATTTAAAGAAGAAACAATACCTATTCTACTAAAGCTGTTCCACAATATAGAAAGGGATGGAATACTTCCAAACTCATTTAATGAGACCAGCATCACCTTAATCCCAAAAACAGACAAAGACCCCATCAAAAAGGAGAATTATAGACCAATATCCCTGATGAACACAGATACAAAAGTTCTCAACAAGATACTAGGCAATAGGATCCAACAGTACATTAAGATTATTCACCATGACCAAGTGGGATATATCTCCAGGATGCAAGGCTAGTTCAACACTTGTAAAGCAAACACCATGATAGATCACATCAACAAGAGAAAAAACAAAAACCATAGGGCCCTCTCAATAGACGCAGAGAAAGCATTTGACAAAATACAGCATCCATGCCTGACCAAAACTCTTCAGAGTGTAGGGATAGAGGGAACATTCCTCAGAATCTTAAAAGCCATCTACGAAAAGCCCACAGCAAATATAATTCTCAATGGGGAAACACTGGGAGCCTTTCCCCTAAGATCAGGTTCAAGACAAGGATGTCCACTCTCACCACTGCTATTCAACACAGTGCTAGAAGTCCTAGCCTCAGCAATCAGGAAGCAAAAAGAAATAAAAGGCATTCAAATTGGCAAAGAAGAAGTCAAACTCTCCTTCTTTGCAGATGACATGATACTGTACATAGAAAACCCAAAAGACTCCACCCCAAGATTGCTAGAATTCCTACAGCAATTCGGCAGTGTGGCAGGATACAAAATCAATGCCCAGAAATCAGTGGCATTTCTATACACTAGCACTGAGACTGAAGAAAGAGAAATTGAGTCAATCCCATTTACAATTGCACCCAAAAGCATAAGATACCTAGGAATATACCTAACCAAAGAGGTAAAGGATCTCTACCCTAAAAACTACAGAACACTTCTGAAAGAAATTGAGAAAGACACAAAGAGATGGAAAAATATTCCATGCTCATGAATTGTTAGAATTAACATTGTGAAAATGTCAATGCTACCTGGGGCAATTTACACATATAATGCAATCCCTAACAAAATACCATGGACTTTCTTCAGAGAGTTGGAACAAATAATCTTAAGATTTGTGTGGAATCAGAAAAGAGCCCGAATAGCCAGGGGAATATTGAAAAAGAAAGCCAGAGCTAGGGGCATCACAATGCCGTATTTCAAGTTGTACTACAAAGCTGTGATCATCAAGACAGTGTGGTCCTGGCACAAAATCATACACATAGATCAATGGAACAGAATAGAGAACCCAGAAATGTGCCCTCAACTCTAGGTCAACTAATATTCAACAAAGCAGGAAAGACTATCCACTGGAAAAACGACAGTATCTTCAATAAATGGTGCTGGGAAAATTGGACAGCCACGTTCAGACGAATGAAACAAGACCATTCTCTTACACCATACAAAAAGATAAACTCAAAATGGATGAAGGATCTAAATGTGAGACAAGAATCCATCAAAATCCTGGAGGAGAACACAGGCAACACCCTTTTTGAACTTGGCCACAGTAACTTCTTGCAAGATACATCCACGAAGGCAAGAGAAACAAAAGCAAAAATGAACTATTGGGACTTAATCAAGATAAAAAGCTTCTGCACAGCAAAAGAATCAGTTAACAAAACTAAAAGACAACCTACAGAATGGGAGAAGATATTGCAAATGACATATCAGATAAAGGGCTAGTATTGAAGATCTATAAAGAACTTTTTAAACTCAACAGCAATGAGACAAACAATCCAATCATGAAATGGGCAAAAGACATGAACAGAAATTTCACCAAAGAAGACATAGACGTGGCCAACAAGCACATGAGAAAATGTTCCGCATCACTTGCCATCAGGGAAATGCAAATCAAAACCACAGTGAGATCCCACCTCACACCAGTGAGAATGGTGAAAATTAACAAGGCAGGAAACAAATGTTGGAGAGGATGTGGAGAAAAGGGAACCCTCTTGCACTGTTGGTGGGAATGTGAACTGGTATAGCCACTCTGGAAAATGTGGAGGTTCCTCAAAGGGTTAAAAAAAGAGCTACTCTATGACCCAGCAATTGCACTGCTGGGGATTTACCCCAAAGATACAGATACAGTGAAAAGCCGAGACACCTTCACCCTGATGTTTCTAGCAGCAATGTCCACAACAGCCAAACTGTGTAAGGAGCCTCGTTGTTCTTCGAAAGATGAATGGTTAAAGAAGATGTGGTCTATGTATACAATGGAATATTATTCAGCCATTAGAAATGATGAATACCCAATATTTGCTGCAACGTGGATAGAACTGGAGGATATTATGCTGAGTAAAATAAGTCAATCAGAGAAGGACAAACATTATATGGTCTCATTCATTTGGGGAATATAAAAAATAGTGAAGGTGAATAAAGGGGAAAGGAGAGAAAATGAGTGGGAAAAATCAGAGAAGGTGAGAAAACATGAGATACTCCTAACTCTGGGAAATGAACAAGTGGTAGTGGAAAGGAAGGTGGGTGGGGGGATGGGGTGACTTGGTGACAGGCAGTGAGGGGGGCACTTGACAGGATGAGCACTGGGTATTATGCTATATGTTGGCAAATTGAACTCCAATAAAAAATATACAAAAAATTTTTTTAAAGAAATTATGGTACAAAAATAAAATGAACTATTATTCAGCCATAAAAAATGAGGAAATAGAACCATTTGCAACAACATGGATAAACTCTGAAGGCATTATGCTAAGTGTAATAGACAAAGAAAGACAAGTACTATATGGCCTCACTTACATGTGGAATTGTAAAACAGAAAACAACAAAAAACCCAAACTAGGTAAAATTGTAGTTATCAGAGGCAGAGGGTGGGGAGAAGGAGAATTGGAGGAAGGTGGTCATAAGGTACAAACTTCCGGTTATAAGATAAATAACACTAAGGATGTAATGACACATGATAACTATATATGATCATGATAACTATTGCTAACACTGTTGTATGATATATAGGAAAATTATTAAGAGTTCTCATCACAAGGAGAAACATTTTTATTTTTTTCTTCTTCTCTGCTTGTTGTACCTATATGAGGATATAGGTACATTATGTTAGCTGAATTTATTATTATAATAATTTCATAATATATGTAAATTGAACTATTGTGCTAAGTGCCTTAAACTTATATGGTGATATATGTCAATTATTTCTCAATAAAACTGGAAAAAGTTAAAAGGCCAAGAGAAAAGGAATGTAAGATACAGGAAAGGAAGATGGAGGTGGAGTTGAAGGACCCTCAAAAACAACTGGATAACTATCAAATCATTTTAATTAAATACCGTAGAAATCAACCTGAAGACTGAAAGAGCAAACTCCACAACTGAAGAGAGAGAGGCCACACTGAGAAGGTAGGCAGTGCGGAGATGTGGTTTAGGGGAGAAATGGATCATGGGTGCTTCAGAGGGGAGAAAGCCACGGCCTCAGAGAAAGGTGAGAGAGAGAGAGGTGCACAGAGAAGAATGCACAGGGAGAATGTTTCCCCAAAGCCACTGGTTTGGAAAATGAGAGGGACTGGATTTTGTGAGTTCTTGCAACCAGCGAGGTTTCAAGCCTAGTGTTTTAAAGGTCAGCAGGCTTGGCTGGGATAGAACATGGGAGGCACTGTATTGCTCCTGGAGAGAAGGCAGGCAAAAACCTGGGGGCAGACAGCATAGAAATAGTGATATGAAAAATGCCTAGGGCACACCATGGGGAAATTATTCACTCTTCTCAGAGTGTATCCCCGAAGGCAGCATTCATGAAGAAGCCTCTATGAAACAACGTGTCTGGTGTCATTTCCCATTTCTGACCCTCAGCATAAACCCAGAGCCACCTGTGGGAAGCAGCTCACTGTGGACACTGCTGCCTAACTTGCTTATACCAAGCTCCACCCCTCTGTGCTCTAGTGGGTCTGTCCTTCTCAGTCAAGGGGGTATTTCAGTCCCAGAGCAGTGGGTTTCTCCCTCAGAAGACCAGCACAAATGCCTATCCACACCATGTGTCCCAAACAGAATTCTGCAGGGCCTCAGTTCTGGTGGAATTGGTGTCAGATCTCATTTCACAAGCAGACCAGAGCACATTAAAACTCACCATGTTCAGGCCAGCGACTAAACACTGTCCACAGCAGGCAAGGAGAACCTCTGCAGGTGACTGGCCTGAAGAATAGAGAAGCCATAAGACAACAGCATCACACATGCAGCACACATCAGAGATACTCCCTGAAGCCCTAGGCTCTAGTAACTACATGACTTCTTCATAAGGCTATTATTTTCAGGAGCAGGATATATAACTGTGTTTTCTAACATAGAGAAAAAAGCAGACTTAGACAAAATTCTAATATAGAGGCATTTATCCCAAATGAAAGAACTAGATAAGGTTATAGCCAGAGATCTAAGTGAAACAGGTGTAAGTTATATGGGTGATGGAGAACTGAAATCAACAATCATAAGGCTACCCACTGGGCTTAAGAAAAGAATAGAAGACACCAGGGAGATGCTTATCACAGAGATAAAAGTATTCAAAAATAATTAATTAGAAATGAAGAATGGAACAAATGAGATTGGAAACAAGCCTGATGCAATTAACAGCAGGCTGGAAGAAACAGAGCAATGAATGAGTGATATAAAACACAAAATAATGGAAAATAATGGAGCTGAACAAAAGAGAGAAAGAATTATGGAACATGAGAATAGAGTCCAAGGAACTCAGTGACTCCATCAAATGTAATAACATTCATATTATGGGAGTCACAGTAGAGGAGGGAAAAATGGGGCAAAAATTTATTTTGAGTAGTAATAATACTACTACTTTCCCTAACCTGGGAAAGGAACAGACATCCAGATCCAGGAGGCACAGAGAACTCCCATCAAAATCAACAAAAACAGGCCAACATCATGACATACTGTAATTAAATTTGCAGAGTATAGTGATAAAAAACAATCTTAAAAGCAGCAAGACTGGGACACCTGGATGTCTCAGGGCATGATCCCAGGTCCTGGGATTGAATCTCACATCTGGCTCCCTGCAGGGAACCTGCTTTTCCCTCTGCCTATGTTTCTGCCTCTCTCTCTCTCTCTCTCTCTCTCTCTCTCTGTGTGTCTCATGAATAAATAAATAAATAATCTTCAAAAAAAAAAAAAAGCAGCATGACAAAAGAAGTCCTTAACGTACAAGGGAAAACTCATAAGGCTAACTGGAGATTTCTCAACATAATTTTGGCAAGCCAGAAGGAAGTGGCATGGTATATTTAAAGTGTTAAATGGGAAAAATCTGCAGCAAAGAATACTCTATCCAGAAAGGCTATCATTCAGAATAGAAGGAGAGATAAAGAGTTTCCTAAAAAAAACTAAAAGAGTAATGAGCACTAAAGTAGTCCTGCAAAATTATTAAAGGGAACTCTTCAAATGCAAAGGAGAGAATAAATGTGACAAAGGTGAGAGAGGGTCAGAGAGAATCTCCAGAAACAATGACAAAATAAATAATAAAATGGCAACAAATACACACTTACTAATAATTACTTTGAATGTAAATGGACTAAATTCTCCAATCAAAAGACATAAGGTGTCAGGATGGATGAAAAAAGAAGACCCATCGATATGCTGCCTACAAAAGACTCATTTGATACCTAAAGACACCTACAGATTGAAAGTGAGGGGATGAAGAAACATTTATCGTGCAAATGGATGTCAAAAGAAAGCTGAAGTAGCAATATTTATATTGGATAAAATAGACTTTAAAACATAGGCTGTAAAAAGACATAGAAAGGTATTATATAATCATAAACGGGACACTCTTAAAAGAAGACATAACAATTGTAAATATTTATACACTCAACATGGGAGCATCCAAATATATAAAACAATTAGTAACAAACATAAAGGAACAAATTGGTAATAACACAATAATAGAAGAGGACTTTAGCATCCCACTTACAGCAATGCACAGATAATCCAAGCAGAAAATCAACAAAGAAACAATGGATTTGAACAAGCTGGACCAGATGGACTTAACAGATACTTCATTCTAAAACAGCAAAATACATTCTTTTCAAGTGCACGTGGAATATTTCCAGAATAGATCACGTTTTAGGTCACAAAATAGGCATGAACAAATACAAAAAGGTTGAAATCACACCATGCAACTTTTCTGACCACAATGCCATGAAATTAGAAGTTAACCACAAGAAAAAAATCGGAATGACCACAAACACATAGAGGTTAAACAACATGCTACCAAATAATGAATGGGTCATTCATTCATTCATTCAAAAATAATAAAACAGATCAACGAAACCAGGAGCTAGTTCTTTGAAAAAATTGATAACATTGATAAACCTTTAGCCAGACTTCTCAAAAAGAAAATGAAAAGGAACCAAAACAACAAAATCACAAATGAGACAGGAGAAATCACAAACAACATCACAGAAATAGAAACCGTTATAAGAGAATATTATGAAAAACTATATGCCAACAAACTGGACAAAATGGAAGAAATGGAAAAATTCCTAGACACATATAAACTACCAAAACTGAAACAGGGAGAAATAGAAAGCTTGAACAGACTAATAACCAGCCAAGAAATTGAATCAGTGATAAAAAAAAAACTCTCAACAAAAGTCAAGCTAAATGGCTTCATAGGCAAATTCTACCAAACATTTAAAGAGTTAAAGCTATTCTTCTCAAACTGTTCCAAAAAACAGAAAAGAAAGGAAAATTTCCAAACTCATTCGATGAGGCCAGAATTACCCT
Organism: Vulpes vulpes; assembly: GCF_048418805.1. Classification (NCBI taxonomy): domain Eukaryota; kingdom Metazoa; phylum Chordata; class Mammalia; order Carnivora; family Canidae; genus Vulpes; species Vulpes vulpes. Next base: position 133,358,269 of record NC_132783.1, on the reverse strand, counting down.
GATACCAAAACCAGATAAAGACTCTACTAAAAAAGAGAAACACAGGCCAATATCCCCAATGAACATGGGTGCAAAAATTCTCAATAGTTACTAGCAAACTGAATCTAAAAATACATTAAAAAATCATTCACCATGATCAAATGGGATTTATTCCCATTTTTATTTGATGCAAGAGTGGTTCAGTATTCAGAAATCAGTCTGATACACTACATTAATAAAAGACATAATAAGAACTATATGGTCATTTCAACAAATGCAGAAAAAAGTATTTGACAAAGTAGAATATCCATTCATGATAAAAGCCTTCAACAAAGTGGGTTTAGAGGGAAATACCTCCACATAATAAAGGCCATATATGAAAAACCCAGAGCTCATATAATCCTCAATGGGAAAGAACTAAGAGCTTTTCCTATATGGTCAGGAACAAGACAGGGAAGTCCACTCTATCATTGTTACTTAAATAGTACTTGAAGTCCTGGCCACAGCAATCATACAATAAAAAGAAATAAAAGGCATTTAAATCAACAAGGAAGAGGTAGAACTTTAACTCTTCACAGATGACATAATACTCTAAATAGAAAACTCTAAAGACTCCATCCCAAAACAAGCCAGAACTAATTAACAATTTTAGTAAAGTCACAGGATGCAAAATCAACTTTCCTTTGCTGTTCAGAAGCTTTTATCTTGATGAAGTCTCAACAGTTCGTTTTTGCCTTTGTTTCCCTTGCCTTTGAAGACGTGTCCAGCAAGGAATTGCTGAGGCCAAGGACAAAGAGGTTGCTACCTGTGCTCTTCTCTAGGATTTTGATGGATTCCTGTCTCACATTTAGATCTTTCATCCATTTTGTGATTATTATTATGTATGGTGTAAGATAATGGTCCAATTTCATTCTTCTGCATGTGACTGTCCAATTTTCCCAACACCAGGTGTTGAGACTGTCTTCTTTTCATTGGATATTCTTTCCTGCTTTGTGGAAGATTAGTTGGCTATAGAGTTGAAGGTCAATTTCTGGGTTCTCTATTCTTCTCTGTTCTGTGTCTCTGTTTTTGTGCCAGTACCATACTGCCTTAATGATTATACCCCTGTAATATAGCTTGAAGTCTGGAGTTGTGATGCCACCAGCTTTGGTTTTCTTTTTCAACATACCTTTGGCTATTCGGGATCTTTTCTGGTTCCATAGAAATTTTAGGATTGGTTGTTCTTGTTCTATTAAAAGTATTGATGGTATTTTGATAGGGATTGCACTGAATGTGGAGATTGCTCAAGGTAGCATAAACATTTTCACAATATTTATTCTTCCAATCCATGAGCATGGAAGGTTTTTCCATCTCTTTGTGTCTTCTTCAACTTCTTTCATAAGTGTTCTATAGTTTTCAAAGTGCAGATCCTTTACCTCTTTGGTTAGGTTTATTTTATTTCCAGGTATCTTATAGGTTTTGGTACAATTATAAATGGGATTGATTCCTTAATTTCTATTTCTTCTGTCTCACTGTTAATGTACAGAACTGAAACTGATTTCTGTGCATTGATTTTATATCCCGTCACTTTGCTGAATTGCTATATGAGTTCTATCAATTTTGGGGTGGAATCTTCTGGGTTTTCAACATAGAATATCATGTCATCTGAAAATAGTGAAAATTTGACTTCTTCCTTGCTGATTTGGATGCCTTTTATTTCTTTTTATTGTCTGATTGCTGAGATAAGGACTTCTAGTACTTTGTTGAACAATAGTAGTGAGTGTGGACATCCCTGTCGTGTTCTTGACCTTAGGGGAAAAGCTCCCAGTTTTTCACCATTGAGGAGGATATTCACTGTGGGTTTTTTTTTTTTTTTTGCATATGGCTTTAATATTTAGGTATGTTCCCTCTATCTCTACACTCAGAGAGTTTTAATGAAGAAAGGATGTTATATTTTGTTGAATGCTTTTGCTGCATCTATTGAGAGGATCATATTGTTCTTGTCCTTTCTTTAATCAGTGTGGTGTATTACATTGATTTATTTGGAGTTGTTAAACCACTCTTGCATACCAGGTATAAATTCCACTTGGTTGTGATGAGTTATCTTTTTAATGTATTGTGAGATCCTATTAGCTAGTATCTTGATGAGAATTTTCGCATCCATATTCATCAGGGATATGGTCTTTAACACTCATTTTTGGTGAGGTCTTTGTCTGGTTTTAGGATCAAGGTAATGCTGGCCTCACAGAAGGAGTTTAGAAGTTTTCTCCCCATTTCTATTTTTTGAAATAGCTTCAGAAGAAGAGGTACTAATTCTTTAAATCTTTTTCTTACATGGTATGTCCATTGCTATAAGTGGGGCATTAAAGTCCCCTACTATTACTATATTATTATCAATGTGTGTCTTTAATTTTGTTATTAATTGGTTCATATAATTGGTTGCTCCTACATTAGGGGGATATTTATACTTGTTAGATCTTCTTGTTGGATAGACCTTGTTATTATGAAATAGTGTCTTCATCTCTTATTGCAGCTTTTGGCTTAAAATCTAGTTTGTCTGATAAAGGGATTACTTGCTCAGCTTTCTTTTGATGTCCATTAGCATGATAAATGGTTCTCTATCCCCTCACTGTCAATCTTGAGGTGTCCTTGGGTCTAAATGAGTCTCTTGTAGACAGCAAATGGATGGGTCTTGCTTTGTTATCCAATCTGATACCCTATGTCTTTTGATTGGAGTATTTAGGTCATTTACATTCAGAGTAATTACTGAAAGGTATGACTTTAGTGCCATTGCATTACTTGTAAACTCACTGTTTCTGTAGATTGTCTCTGCTCCTTTTGGTTTTTGTTACTTTGGGCTCTCTCTTTCCTCAATGGATCCCCTTCAATATTTCTTGCAGGGCTGATTATCACATATTCTTTTGGTTTCTGTCTGTCCTGGGAGCTCTTTATCTCTCCTCTCATTTTGAATGATAGCATTGCTGGATAAAGTATTCTTGGCTCACATTTTTCTCATTTAGCATCCTGAATATATCATGCCAGTCCTTTACAGCCTGCCAGATTTCCATGGACAGCTTTGCTGCCAGCCTAATGTTTCTACCCTTGTAGGTTAAGGACCTCTTATCTCAAGCTGCTTTTAGGATTTTCTCTTTATCTTTCAAATTTGCAAGCTTCACTATCATATATTGAGATGTTGACCTTTTTTTTTTTTTTTTTATAATTTGAGGGGTGTTCTCTATGTTTCCTGGACTTAAATGCTTGTTTCCTTCCCCAGATTAGGTTCTCAGCTCTAAATTGTTCAAATAACTGTTTGCCTCTCTTTTTCTCTTTTCTCTTCCTCTGGGACCCCAATCATTATAATATTGTTTTGCTTTATGGTATCACTGATCTCTTGAATCCTCCCTTTATGATCTTTGTTTATCTCTCTTTTTCTCAGCTTCCTTATTTTCCATTATTTTGTCTTCTTTATCACTGACTCTCTTCTGCCTCATTTATCCTAGTAGTTAGTGCTTCCATTTTTTTCAAAAAAGATTTTTTTTATTCATGAGATACACACATTTTGAGAGAGGCAGAGATATAGGCAGAGGGAGAAGCAGGCTCCATGCAGGGAGTCCAATGCAGGACTCAATCCCAGGACTCCAGGATCATGACCTGAGCTGTGGCAGATGCTCAACCACTGAGATACCCAGGTGTCCCAGTGCCTCCATTTTTTTTTTAATTGTATCTCAGTAATAGCCTTCATGATTTCAGCCTGATTAGATTTTAGTTCTTTTATTTCTTCAGTAGGAGAGTCTCTAGTGCCTTCAATGCTTTTTTCAAGACCAGCTAATAAGTTTATAATCTTTCATTTTTTTTTGTTTTTTAAAAAATATTTATTTATTTATTCATGAGAGACAGATAGAGAGAGAGAGAGGGGTGGGCAGAGACATAGGCAGAAGGAGAAGCAGGCTCCTCATAGGGAGCCCGATGTGGGACTGGATCCTGGATCCCAGGATCACGCCCTGAGCGGAAGGCAGACGCCCAACTGCTGAGCCACCCAGGCATCCCTATAATCTTTCTTTTGAATTCTAGTTCAACATCTTATATCCATATTGAATAAATCCCTGACAATGAGTGCTGCCTCCTGTTCTTTCTTCTGAGGTGAGTTTTTCCATTTTGTCATTATGTCCAGAAAAGAATAGGTGAAAGAGAGAGAAAATACAAAAACAGCAACAATAACACCAGAAAAAATACATGTTAAACAAATCAGAAGAAAACAGAAACCAAACCAAACAAAACAACAACAACAACAAAAAAAAACAAAAAAGAGAGAGAGAGAGAGAGAGAGAGAGAGAGAGAAATCAAATAAGAAATCGAAAAGAACACAGCAATAAACCAAATCCTGGGTGCATTTTGGCCTATTTGTTAGAGGAAACTAGATCCCAAAATAGGAAAGAAAGTAAAGCATAAATATAAAAAAGTAAAACTGAAATACAATGAAAACCAAAAATGAAAAAATATATAATGTAAATGTAAAAATGAAAATTAAAAATGACTTTAAGAAGAATTGATAAAAAAAGAAAAGAGCTGAAAAGGAAAAAGATATAAAATGGAAAGACGAAGGAATAATAAGAAAAAACTACAAATGCTATATACTGTTTTCCCCAAGAGCTGAAGTTCTGTAGCTCTTTGTGATTGGTAAACTCAGGATTAGTTGAAGTTCCTGCTGGTCTTGTGGAAGAGGGGCCTGTTGTGCTGATTCTCAGATGTCCTTGCCAGGGCAGAATTGTGTTCCCCTTTCCAGGAGACCAGTTCAGTGTATGACACTCTGGATTTCACTATGTGTCACTGTTTAGCTCCCTGAAGGCTTTCAGCACCAATGGGGGTGGGATGGGGACGAAAATGGTGATGCTCCAATCTCTAGCATGGGAGCTAAAAGTTCATTCCCCCCGCCCCCCCTCCTCAGTGAGCCCTCACAGATAAGCAGTAAATCTCTCCTGTCTCCCTGGTTTACATTGGAACTCTGTGTTCACACAGCCTGTGACTGAGCTTTTTTTTTTTTTTTTTTTTAATTTTTTAAAATTTATTTATGATAGTCACAGAGAGAGAGAGAGAGAGAGAGAGAGAGAGAGAGAGATTGAGAGAGAGAGAGAGAGGCAGAGACATAGGCAGAGGGAGAAGCAGGCTCCTTGCAGGGGGCCCGACGTGGGATTCCATCCCAGGTCTCCAGGATCACGCCCTGGGCCAAAGGCAGGCGCTAAACCGCTGCGCCACCCAGGGATCCCCTGACTGAGCTTTTTTATCTCAGGCATGTGACCCCATTTCGAGTCTCCAAACTTAATGGACTCCTATGGCTCAGGCCCATACTGTTCCTCCCCGGGGGGAGGGAGGGAGGGAGGTCTTGGCACGCTTCTGCCTTTTGCTGGACCCATACATGAAGAGCAGTTGCCTGACCCTGTAGAGGTTCGAAGTTTATTGCAACATTGTGCAGAAAGGTGGTGCGTCGACTTGCTGTTTGCAGCTGGCTTTCCTACTCTGATGCGTGGGAACTCTGCAACACTGAGGCATCCCCATTCTTTTTGTGACCCTAGAGATCCTGAAATCATGCTGCCCCACCTGGGATTCTGTTCCACTTCATCATTTGAGTACCTTTCAGGTAGACTTCGAAAAGTTCCGGTGTTGTGCTCTGCTTCTCATAACACTTTCCCATAGCTGGCTTATGGAGGCTCTTTCCCCCTGTGGTTTATCTTCTATATATTGCCTAGAGTTCATGTCTTTGCACCTTGCAAAAAGTGTTCACTTTTCTATTTGTAGAATTGCAGCAATTCTTTTCTCAGATCTCCAGCTAATTTCACAGGTGTTCAGAATGATTTGATAACTATCTAGCTAAGTTCCAGGGACCAGATGAAATTAGGGTCCCCTAGGCCTCCGCCATCTTAACCCCTCCATAACTTCTTGTTTGGATATGTCTCCAAAGGTAAGGGAAACAAAAGCAGAAATTGGGACATCAAAATAAAAAACTTCTGCACAGCAGAGGAAACAATCAACAAAACTAAAAGGCAACCTATGGAATGGAAGAAGATATTTGCAAATGACATAATCTGATAAAGGGTTAGTATCCAAAATCTATAAAGAACTTGTCAAACTCAACACACAAAAACAAATAATCCAATTTAAAAATAGGCATAAGACATAACTAGATATTTTCCCAAAGAAGACATCCAGATGGCCAACAGACACATGAAAAGATGCTCAGAATCACTCATCACCAGGGAAATACAAATCAAAATTACAATGAGATATCATCTCACATCTATCAGAATGGCTAAAATCAACAATACAGGAAACAAAAGTGCTAGTGAGGATATGGTGAAAGGGGAACTCTTGTGCACTCTTGGTAGGAATGCAAACTGATGCAGGTACTTTGGAAAACAATGTGGAGACTCCTCAAGAAGTTAAATATAGAAATATCCTATGATCCAGCAATTGCACTACTAGGTGTTTTCCCAAAGAATACAAAAATGATAATTCAAAGGGATGCATGTACCCTGATTTATACCAGCATTGGTATAAACACGGTACCCTGTTTATACCAGCATTATCTACAGGAGCCAAACTATGGAAGCAGTCCAAATGTCCATCAACTGATGAATGGGTGAAGAGGTTGTGTGTGTGTGTGTGTGTATATATATATGAATTGTTATGTGATATGTTATATATTATATATATATTATATATTTATATAAATTGACTCTTCAATTACTCTTCAGTAATTTTTATTTATAAAATAAATACAAATATTTATATATAAAGTATTATATAAAATAAAATAATTTTATATATATATTTTAATAACTTATTTATTTATTTTTTATTTATTTATGATAGTCACAGAGAGAGAGAGAGAGAGGCAGAGACACAGGCAGAGGGAGAAGCAGGCTCCATGCACCGGGAGCCCGATGTGGGATTCCATCCCAGGTCTCCAGGGTCGCGCCCTGGGCCAAAGGCAGGCGCCAAACTGCTGCGCCACCTAGGGATCCCAATTTTATATATATATAAATAAAGGACTATTACCCAGCCATACAAAAGAATGAAGTCTTGCCATTTGCAATGACATGCTTGAGCTTGAGAGTATTATGTTAAGTGAAATAGGTCAGAGAAAGAAAAGTACCACATGACTTCAGTCATATGTGGAATTTAAGAAACAAAACAAATGAACAAAGTGAAAAAAGACAGAGACAAACCAAGAAACAGACCCTTAACTGTAGAGAACAAACTGATGACTACCAGAGGGGTTTGTGGGGGGGATGGATAAAATGTGATGGGGAATAAGGAATGTACTTGCTGTGATGAGCACTGGGTGTGGTATGGAAATGTTGAATCACTATATTGTACATCTGAAAGTAATATTACACTGTATGCTAAGTAGAATTCATTTATTTTTAAAAGATTTATTTATTTATTTTAGAGAAAGAGAGTGAGCAAGTGTGAGTGGGGGGAGGGGCAGAGGGAGAGTCCCAAGCTGACTCCCCACTGAACATGGAGCCTGACTTGGGACTTAATTCCATGAGCTCAAGATCATGACCCAAGCCAAAAGCAAGAGTTGGATGCTCAACAGATTGAGCTACCCAGGTGCCCCTTAACTAACTGGAATTTAAATAAAAACTTAAGTAAATACATAAATAAAGAAAAAATTAAGCATTCTGTTTATGTGCTGGGAAAGGACAGAATAAAGAATATAAACAAAAGAAATGTAAAAAAAAAGAATGTAAGACAGCAAGAAGGGTCAATTAAAAAAATAAGTTGAGTCTGCAAGTTGGAATATAGGAAGCCATCATATTATTTGAGAAAATATTGTAAAATATCTTCTTAGTGCTTTGTTAAAACTCTGATTCTTTCTAGGTTAAATAAAGATCCTTGTGTATTGTGGGCTGACTCAATATTGCTTTTATTTGGGCCATTGACATGTGAGATTCATAAAGATTAGGATTTTCCTGAAAGATATAGTATATGTAGAAGATAGCAGAATTTAGAAGAGCTAACATCTAGAATCTGAATCCTTCCCAAAGAGAGGCAATTCCACTTCTCATTGGGAATAAAATCACCCTCAGAGTTATGGTAACTATTGATAGAAAAAGTCGTTTTGAAAATATTTATATTCACCAGAAATAAGAAATGCCTTGAATGCCAATGGCTGAAGATGTAAGGAGATAGTAGCAGAAACATTTTATTCTAAGAGTCAAGAGTTTAACCTTATACTGTAGGGTAATTTTGACAGCACTTATAGAAGAGTCTACCACAGGGCAGTCTTGGTGGCTCAGTGGTTTAGTGCCACCTTCGGCCCAGGGCGTGATCCTGGACACTCAGGATCGAGGCCTGCATCCGGCTCCTTGCATGGTGCCTGCTTCTCCCTCTGCCTGTCTCTCATGAATAAACAAATAAAATCTTAAAAAAAAAAGTCCACCACAAAGGGTGATCATTGATAGCAATAATCGTTCTTTGGTCTTTTTGATTTGTTAATCCAGAAATTTGAATTACAAAAATATGAACGGATGTAAAAAAAGTAATTTCTTTTGTGATTTCTTTTAGTTATGACTTCAGACTTCTAAAGGGAACAAAAATGGAAGGTTCTATTAAACATTTTTATAGTTCTTACATCCCTTCACTGATTTGCACAACTCATTGGGAGGGGAAAATACAATTTTTACTTATCTCATGAGAAAATATGTTAAGAGATCAGCTGTGGGCAAAATATCATATAGCAATTCATAAACACTGAATGAAAAAAGTCTCCTAGTTGTAGGAGTCACTGCAATGATATTGGACCCTCTAATCCAATTAATATATTCAATTGATATATCATTACTGAATAGTAATATTAATTTAGAGACAGTCCCTGGGAATAATAAGGAAATTTAGATTACTATTCCTGTGATTTACCTACGTTTCTCTAATTCTCATGTAAAAGCTAAATTTTGAATTTTGAGAATAAAACAATATATGTCCAATGCATTCATTCATTCAGTCACTCTTCAGTCAATTACCCAAGAGAGGGCAGCCCCGGGTGGCTCAGCGGTTTAGCGCCGCCAGCAGTCCAGGGTGTGATCCTGGAGACCCGGGATCGAGTCCCACATCAGGCTCCTTGCATGGAGCCTGCTTCTCCCTCTGCCTGTGTCTCTGCCTCTCTCTCTCTCTCTCTCTCTCTCTCTGTGTGTGTTTCTCATGAATAAAAAAATAAATAAATCCTTAAAAAAAAAGAAAGTTTAAAAAATTACCCAAGAGATTAATATGGTATCTATCATACGTCAGACACTGTTCTAGGCATTGAGGATACGTGGTGAAGAGACAGAAAAGAACTTCATCTGTTATAGCTTAGAGCTGATGATACTGGACAATTAAATCTGAATAATGTAGAGTAAAGGCTATGGTAAAACAGATTTGTGAAACATGTTTTAGAGGTTTTTGGAAATAGTAGTGGAGAGGACTAAATATTTAAAATCACACAGGAAGATGATTTAGACTTGGTTATTGGTCATTCGTATGAAGACTGTTTCTCCTGAGGTAGAAATTGAAAATATCCATTACACTTATTTTAGAAGAAAGAAGGAAACATTCCCATCAATCCAGTGAGACTTCTGATTTAAGGGAAGAGAATTGAGATAGCTTCAAACTTGCACTATGCTGGTGTAAGCCTATGACACTAACCCAACATCAAACAATTTTTTTTAACATCAAGCAATTTTGCATGCTAGATTTAAAAATTCCCTGCTCAGTACCTGAATGGTTATTAATGTTTAATACCAGGCAATGGGCACTTAAAAATACATTATAAAGAAATCTGGAAAACTCTGTTAATGTTTAACTATCAATTATATATCCTTTTAAAAATCTTATGATCATATTTAGCTTGGAAAAAACAGACTCCTAGCTCTTCTTAAAAGAAGATGAATGTTGTAACTGCTTTCTTATGTTGGCAGTGCAGTGACAAAGTACTAAATAAAGAAGCACTGGGGATCCCTGGGTGGCGCAGCGGTTTGGCGCCTGCCTTTGGCCCAGGGCGCGATCCTGGAGACCCGGGATCGAGTCCCACATCAGGCTCCCGGTGCATGGAGCCTGCTTCTCCCTCTGCCTATGTCTCTGCCTCTCTCTCTCTCTCTGTGACTATCATAAATAAATAAAAATTAAAAAAAAATTTAAAAAGAAGCACTGACTGTCAAAAAACTGATACTAATTGCAAAATACTTAGAAATTGAGCAATGATGAAGAATTCTATTGACTTTATCTCACCAAAGTACTTCTGCATAAAATCTAGGAATTCTTAAAATTCAAAATTGGGGAATAAAAATGGAGATGTGGACTACCATGCAAAAATAAATACCATTACACAATTCTCTTTAAACTTGATCATCCTTTCCTTCAAATATATGTCTTGAAAATAAATCTGCATCATATCTAGGCGGGATAAAGTAAAATTTCAGGATTTGTGTCTTTCATATTTTTAACCTCCTATAACAACCATATTAATCTAAATCTCTAAGATGCCAATAACTGGGTTTAAGAGACATCATCACACTGAAAAGGTGGACTCTGCTGTAACTGCTTATTAAAAACAAACCAAGCCAAACTTGTGGTTTAAAAATTGGGACCAGATGATACTTAATAAGCATGAAATGCTTTCGGTGTTACAAACGAGAACCAGGTGTGGAGAAAAGCAGCTTGGAGCTGAGCATGGCCACCTACAAGCAGAGCTCACCTTCCTCCCAAAGGGTGAGAGTCAGACAACTACATAGCCTGGCTACTGCCTTGTCTTCCTTAGGTGAGATGTCAAACTTCAAAGGAAAAACTGAGCATTCAGAAGTAGAGAACATGCGACGTGGATGGAACTGGAGGGTATTATGCTGAGTGAAATAAGCCAATCAGAGAAGGACAAACATTATATGGTCTCATTCATTTGGGGAATATAAAAAATAGTGAAAGGGAATAAAGGAGAAAGGAGAAAAAATGAGTGGGAAATATCAGAAAGGGAGACAGAACATGAAAGACTCCTAACTCTGGGAAACGAACTAGGGGTGGTGGAAGGGGAGGAGGGCGGGGGGTGGGGGGGGTGACTGGATGATGGGCACTGAAGTGGGCACTTGATGGGATGAGCACTGGGTGTTATTCTGTATGTTGGCAAATTGAACACCAATAAAAAATAAATTTATAAAAAAAAAGTAGAGAACATGAAGGCTGTCTTTTAAAAAATAGTATGTGTTCTGAAATCAAACTATCTAAAAGCAACAGAATGGAAATGAATGCTCAATGGCAATGCAATTCATAGAGATTCTGGATAGGGTGGCTGCTTCTAAGTGTCCAGGCATGAAGGGCATCAAATGATTAGCAAAAGATTCTGACTTTTACCTTCATAAACCTTTTTCTTTTAGTGAATGCCTAAATGAAAACTGAGTGATCTCTGGAAAGTTAATTCATTTCTCTGGGCCCTAATTTTCTCATCTAAGATCAATCTTCAGCAATAAGACTCTATGGTGTTGTCTCCAAAATGTGTCTGTTTGAGAGAACAATTAAAAGAAGTTTTCTCTTTTTCACTCAGATGTCAAGTCAAACCGTTCTATTTTATTGGTTCTGACTTTAAAGGAGCAGGATAAACAAATCTGTTGCCAAAAGAAAAATGTTTTGCTGTTTCCCCTTTATTCATACAAACTCATTCAAAAGGTTTTCTTTTATTTATTTCTTTTTTTAAAAATCTTTATCTATTTATTTTGAAAGAGAGCATGTGCATGGCTGGGGGGGAGGGGCAAAGGGAGAGAATCTTCAAGCGGAATGCCCTCTGATTGTGGAGTCAGACTGGGGGCTCAATCTCAAGACCCATGAGATCATGACCTGAGCTGAAACCAAGAGTCAGATGCCCCACCAACTGAGCCATCCAGGTGCCCCTAAAACAAAGTTTTCTAAGCTAAAATATCTCCCAGTTGTCCTTCAGCAGGTCTATAATAAATAATCCCCACCTGACTGAGAAACAGTAGGAGACAGACTGTGTTCTCAACAGGCTGTCAGTGCCACAACCTTGTGGTTGCCAATTTTCAGCATATACCAGAATCATCAAGAGGGCTTGTTAAAACACAGATAACAGGATCCTGCCTTTAGAATGTCTGATTCAGTAAGTTTGGGGTGGGGTCCAATCATTTGCATTTCTAAGAAATTCCCAGGTGATTCTCATGCTGCTGATGGGGTCTCACCCTTTAAGAACCATTGCCATACTGAACCTAAAGATGGCAGTAGGTTAGGTGAACAAACATGGCATTATTATCTTAGAGCCATTGTTATTTCTATTGGATCTTAATACATAGCACTGTTAGGCACAACAGAGTATAAATAACTTCAAATATAAAGATATCTTTCAAACTATGTCCCTGCTATTTTCTGCATTTGAGCAGGAGTAAAGACATACTGAAGAGGAGCCTATTGGCAGACTGATGGTGTTGACATTAAAGTTATAGTGGCTGCTATCCCCAACTCCGTTTTCAGAACAGATTATGTAATTGGTGGGGTTCTTTGTTAAAAATTATTGAGAATTTCAAGATGATAACAGCAGAGCATTAAACCAAGGACAGGGCCCATCTAAGCACAGGTCCCTGTGTGACTGCATGTGTGATACCCAAGAAGTTGGCCTTATCTATTCTTGTCCTGAGGATTAGGCACTCTGGTTCTTTAAGAGCCAGCTGCTAGGAGTAAGAGAGAGGTTTTGAAAGGAAGTGGAGAAGGCTGGGACAACTATCACTTCCACCTGAGAGTCACCAGGAATATTTGTTATAAATTGCAAAAATTAAGCATCTACTGAATAATAACTCCCTTTCAATAATCATACTCAGTTTCTGCCAATAGGACTTTGATGGAAAAACAGACTATATGTTTAAGGACAAATATTTTAAGTCCTATGAGCACAAGAAAATATTGGGTTTATTTACCACTGTATGCCTAGGTGCTTAAAGTAGATGCTCATTGTGTATTAAGTGAAGGAGAGAATTTATCTACAGTGGCTGTCCTCTGTATGGGCAGTGTATCCAGTCAAAGAATGAGAACTCTCAAAAATGAATGAGGATGTTTACTGACATCAGGTTAGAGAGCAGTGAGTTCCATTACCATATTCAGCACTCAATAAATATTTATGGAATTAAGTTGGATTGAATTGCAGAAGACAGCACAAACTGGTAGAGAAAGATGAATGAGGTATTTCAGACAGTTGAAACAGCATGAACAAAGACATAAATGCTAATGGAAAATATTTATAGGAAATATTGGAAATTCCATTTGGCTGAATATAGGATGGCCAGTGGCCAGATCCTGGAGTGATCTTAATTTGAGGATAAAGAGTTTCAGATTTTATTGTATTGGCAGTGGGGCCATTGATTTTGGGGGTGAGGAGTAATATAATAAATACTGTGTTGTGAGATAATCTCAGTGTCATGCACAGGATGAAATGGAAGATAATTGGAAGAGAGCCATAAAATTCTGAGAGTCTAGTAATACTCTTGGTGAAAATAAAAGTGTGATCAGTGTAGTGGCAGAGTGAATGGAGAAGAAAAAAATTACACAAGAAATTTAAGGCACCAGATAGATTCATTAACTGTTCTTTATGAAGGGAGAATGGGAGAGAGAATTGAGGATGATTCTGGGGTTTTAAGCTTGGGTGGTCACACAGATGCTGGTGACCCAAATCAAATAGGGAAAGAATGCAAGAGCAGGAGAAGGAAGCTAGGATTAGGAGAGTTGGGTGGATAAACACAAATTCTATTTTGCAGCTGCTGAGTTTAAGATATCAGCATGATATATAGGTTGAGGTGAGAAAGTAATAAAATTTGAGAGCAGAGGCAGGGCCAGAGATATATACTTGGGAATCATTCATATCAGGGCAACATTTACAGCCTTGGGAGGGAATAGAGTTCCTCAAGAGAGACTAGAAAAAGAAGAGAAGACAGATGAGGACATGACTATGGGGGTGGGGGAATTCTGCTGTTTTGTGAGCAAAAGAGAATGAGGACCTGGGAAAGAGTGGTCAGACAGATCAGAAAGAATCATGGTGATGCAGGGTTTTGTATGCCCTTGCGAAAAAGAGTTTCAAGAAAGACGAGCAATGATCAATGGTATCAAATGCTACCAGAACATCGAGGAGAATGAGGATTGAGATGTGGCCACTGGATTTGGCAATTAGGAAATCACTGATGACTTTTGAGAGGATTACCAGCAGAGACTGAATTGCAATATTTTTCTTAAATTATGGGGAAACTCTGCTTTAACTGCCTCCTACTTTCATGGGTATGTATGTGTGCATTCACATAAGAAACCCAGTTTATATGCATAACAGATTCAATATCGATGCACAAGGCAGACAGACACTTGCAAATATTTTATACAATTTTTCTTCTTACCATAGACAAGAGGGACACACAGTGCTCTTGAGTTAAAAGACTGAATGATAGCATTTAACACCTTAACCAGTAAACAGTTAAAAATTCTTTCAGTTCCATTCTAATTCAGAATGTCTATACAACTGAAACTGCTAGGCAGAAGCTGCCTTAAATGTAGGACCCTCAGCTTGAACAATCAGTCAGTGAGCGGCCTTTTTTTGTGAGCTGTCTGGCAGCCAAACATGTTTATGAGCTTTTAAAAAAGAACTGTGAAGGTGTAAAGGCCGAGGGCATACAGAGAGGATGTGTACTTGCTCTGTAATGCCATCATGGAGATCTCACTCACGTCCTAGGCTGCACTGCTATGGGACAGGAAAATCCTAATCAATTGTAGTTGCAAACACAATCGCTGAGCTTTTTTTTTTTTTTTGCACAAAGCTTTGTGTTCAAACACTGCTGAAAGTGTCCATGTAGTCGAAGGTTGCCAACTCGACGGGGTGAAATCTATGCCAGGAGAGAGGGATTGGAGGGCCTTTTATGCACTTAGTAATTATACAGAAATGGGTATTTCATGCATTTTTAGAAATGGAGAGTGGGGTGAGGAGAGAAAGGCAGGCACTTAGTGCAGTGACAGCTCTGGTCACATGTCTTGGCCTCATAGGCACCACCACAGTCTCTTTGGGGGCAGCCTGTCCAGCACTGGCCCTGGTTGGCAGCAGGTATGAGAAGAAATGAGAGGGCAATCTGGCATTTTCATATTTGTTTATTTTAACCTCTCAGGCCTGCTGAAAACAACTGGAATCTTCTGAGTTGCTGAAAGCACATAGGCTTCTTTGATGGAGCTCTTGGCCCCTGCCACTCTAAAGCCAAAGAGGCTCATTGATTAAGTTGTCGGGTGACCATGCCCTCTGTGAATTCAGGTCAGACCAGAAGCAATGGTTAATAGCTGGCAGGTAACTGTCCCTAATACAATCTTTCTATAGCCTTCAAAACTTCATATAAAAGAGTATTCCATTGAAATCCAAGCCAAAAATTGGGAAAGGTTTGGGTCTGGGCATCTGCCTGTTATTTAGCAAAGGAAATGCTGGGAAAGTAAAGATAAAAAAGAAAGGAATGATTCAGCACAGCTATAGAGAATCCATGTAGATAGCCAAGGACAAGGGTCAAAGGTAAACCCAGAACCTTTTTTTTTTTTTTTTTTTTTTAAAGATCAGAGTTTGGAGGATGATGGCCTGGGAGAACTGGTTCACTTCAAATTCAGGCTATTGATTGTTACCCTTGGTGATGGTCCCATCAAATAAGCTTGTGGGCCAGCTAGCCTTCACTGGACTGCCTTTTGTGTATCCACTTTTATTCCAGGGGAAAAGGGCCTGGGGTGGATTGTTAACTTGTAGCTTAGTGTGGCTTTGACTGAATCCAAAGACCAGTGAAAGATTTATGAGCAGGTCTGCTCCTTCAGTTCTCTAAGGTTTTTTTGTGATTTTCATTGACAAATTCCCATTGAAGAACTCATCAGGGTCCTAACAAATTTACTCTAAATCAGATCAAGTTTGTCACTATCAGAAAAAATTTACTGGGCTTGGATTTGGGGGAAATCTAAGAGTTTCAGTACCCAAAGGCCCTGGAAATCTGGATTACCAACATTTAGTTTAGCAATGTGATCCAGACTAGACCAATGTACTTGGCCTTTCTCAATGATAAGGAGCTATATTATATTAAGCACTTGCTACTAGGCAGTGTGCTAAATGCTCTAGGGCATTACCCAAGTTTTTCTTCACAATATCTCTATGACAAAGGTATTTGGTTATCCTCCAGTTCTCTCTTTACAGAAATGGCTATTTGTGTGAATTTGAGACTCCTTTCCCTTCTGTAAAATAAAGACTTAGAATGATTAAAAAATATCTTTCAATTTTGATATTTAACTGGGTTTCAGGCTTTAGATGGTTAGAAACAAATTACTTTCTGGAAGTTGGAAAGAATCAATTGAGAGGGAAAAAGAGTGATCTCAAAAGCTTGAAACCATTTTCCAAATGTAGATAAAATCTGCCCTACTCTCAAAAGAAATTTCTTATACATCTCTAGTAACTAATAATATTAATAGAGGGCTTTGGCATTGTATTGAGAAATTAATTTTCTCACAGTTCTTGGGAGTCCAAGATCAAGGTATTGCCAGGTTTGGTTTTTCCTACTTTCTCTCTTTGGGTTATACAGATAGTTGCCTTCTTACTGTGTCCCCATTTAGTCTTTCCCCTATGTGCATGTATTTCTGGTAGTTTTTGCACAATGTTTTGCACAATGTTCAAGTTTCCTCTTCTTATGAATACCAGTCAGATTGGATCAGGGCTCACCCTAATCACCTCATTTTAACTTAATAACCTTTTTAAAGACTCTATTTCTAAAGACAGTCTCATTTTGAAGTAGTAGGAATAATGTTTCAACATAAATTTTGAGGCATACAATCCAAACTATAACAGGCACGTTGATCATCAAAATAACACCATGTATCAGCAACCCAAAAAGTACTTTTATACTTATTTACTGTGAGAAAATGGAAACTTAGAAATTTTAAGTAACAAGTCTAAAGTTATATAGCCAGTAAGTGGCAGAGCTGAGGTTGGACCAGGTTTTCAAATCCAATGCTAGTGGTTTTTGCATAAGACCACACTTCTTCTTGAATATAATTTAGGGGGTCTCTCTTACTTGAGAAGATGGCTAAAAAATTTCTCCTTCTGCATATGAAGTGATAAACTTCTGGCTGTTTAGTAGTCACTTACAGCTTGGACATTAATGAACAAGTTAAATAACATCTGCTTCTCATAGACTAGAATCACTGTTAATACAAAAGCCCTATATGATGGGATCAAGAAAGTAATATTATTTCCTATTTTCCCCTGAGGTCTATGATACCCTTCTTATGTGTGTTTCTAACTTTTTTTTAAAAAAAAAATTATTTGATATAAAGAGAGAGCACAAGCAGGAGAAGTGACAGGGAGAAGGAGAAACAGGTATCCTACTGAGCAGAGAGGCAGAGAGCCCAATGATCCCAGGAACCTGGAATCATGATTTGAGCTGAGTGCAGTTGCTTAACCAACTGAGCCACCCAGGTACCCCCCCCCCTGTGTTTTATATGAGCATAGAAATATTTTCCTCAAACTATTAAAAGTTGTCTGAATTTTGGATGCTAAATGTGGCCAAGTATATAGTCCAATTTATATTTTAATTCTTGGACTCCAATGAAGAAAAATAATTTAAGTAAAAAGTTACATCAAAAGAAGTGATGGGAAGAGAAAAGAAAAACGATCATTTGTTGATACAAGATCATTTCCCCCTACAACATAAGTATATTGCAGCATTTTTTAACCTTTTTGGGGATTATGGAAGCCCTTTGATAATTTTTTTCAGAAAAATGCACATATACAACATTTTACTTATAATTTCTGGAAGTTCATGGACCTTTTAAGCTCATCCATGGATCTTGAATTTGAAATTTGGTGATGTTTCTTCTCACTTTTAAAATAATACAAAAATTGGGAGGAAAAAAAAAACTATAGTAGTGGAAAAGCAAGAAAATTAGGTTCCAGTTCAAGTTCTGTTAGAACTATTATGTTGTGTGATCCTCAACATTTTAGTTTTCAGTTTTCTCATTTATAAAAGGAGAAAGGATGATCTCTCAGGCCATGACAATTATAAAACTTGCATGAATCTAGATTGAATGTATTTCAAAGTTCAGCCTTGATATCTCTCCAGTCAATATGATTGAAAGGGGGTGGGGGCACATAAAGTTTTGCTTTGCTTCATGTTCCTAGAAGTGGGAGAAGATAAATAATTCACAATAAAATATTAAGTATATTACACCAGCAGATATTTGGGCCTGGTAGATGTAATATGCACATAGTTACAAATTCTTAGCGGAAAGCTTTGAATGTCAAGTGATAATCCTATTCCAAACCCCGCTTTTGCCATATAGCTTTCCCTTTGAGAATACCACAGAGTATTTCTTTCTCTTTTCCAATAGGGAAGAAAGAGTCTTGCTAATTCCCAACTGAGGGAAAAATACCTAGGAAATTTCAATAGTTTTGGCTGGTTAAAATCCTGAGAGGACTGTGGCCCCTGGATGCAGCATCTCTGAAGTTGAAACTGCTGAGGCCACTAAAGGACATCTTAGATCTTCTCTTCATAAATCACAGAAAATCTCTCTTTCCAAATAACTCAGAAAACTCCCTGAAGTCTATTAAGCACCAAGTGTTCTCTACGGAGCCTGGGTAAGTTGACTCATCAAACCATCCCTTTGCTTCTCTCCAGCTACAAAATATGTCTTTCTATATCTGAATCATAGAAAGTAATTCCACACTACTTTAGTGAAATTTATCTCTAAATCTCTAAACCTGATCCTATTAGTTCTTCTGTAGAAAGTACTATAGAATAATGACTTTAGAAATTTCTCACAGTTCTGGAGGCTAGGAAGTCCAAGATCAAGCTGTAGTTCCTTTTTTCTGACTTGCAGATAGTTGCATTCTCATTGTATCCTAAGTGTGACCACCAGCTGCCATATGGCAGAGACAGTAAGAGGGAGTTCTTGGGTATCTCTTCTTATAAAGGCTCTAATGCCATCATGAAGGCCCCACCCTTATGACCTCATCCAAACTTAACTTACCTCCCAAAGACTCCATCACCAAATACCATCACACTGGGGTTAGATCATCAACATGTGGATTTTGTGATGACACATTCAGTCCTTAACAATGTTTGCATATGGTTTGAGGTATGGGTTCAGCGTCATTCCTTTGGCACGCAGATATCCAGTTGCCTCAGCACCATTTGCTGAAGAGAATATTCTTCCCCCCATTGAGCAGTCTTGGCACTCTTACTGAAAATCAAATGACTATAGAGGTTTAAGTTTTTTTCTGGACTCAAAATTCTATTCCAATGATTTATGGATCTAGCTAGCTGTATGCTAGTACTACCCTGTTTATTGTAGCTTTGTAGTTAGTTTTGAAATTGGAAAGTGTGAGTCTTCTGGGCAGCCTGGGTAGCTCAGCAGTTTAGCACTACCTTCGGCCCAGAACCTGATCCTGGAGTCCCACATCAGGCTCCCTGCATGGAGCCCGCTTCTCCCTCTGCCTGTGTCTCTGCCTCTCTCTCTCTCTCTCTCTCTGTGTCTCTCATGAATAAATAAATAAAATCTTTTTTTTTTTAAGTGTGAGTCTCCCAACTTTGTTAATGTTTTTAAAGATGTTTTTGGCTACTGACAATTGCATATAAATTTTAGGATCAACCTTCCCATTTCTGAGAAAAAAAAAAAAAGCCATTGGGATTTTTATGTGTTGAATCTTCAAATTGCTTTGGTGAGTATTGCCATCTTAGCAATAAGTCTTCCAGTCCATGAACATAAAGTATTTTTCTATTTATGTAAGTCTTAAATTTCTTTATAGTTTTCAGTGTGCAAATCTTGCATCTTCCTAGTTACATTTATTCCTAAATATTTTATTCTTTTTTGATGTTATAGTAACTGGATTTTTTTCTTAGTTTCCTTTTTGTTTTTATTTTTTCAGCTTTACTGTTAATTTCCTTTTTGGATTGTTCATTACTAGTATGTAGCAACTCCTACTTTAAAAAAGGCTTTAAACATACATGAAAAGATTTGTAAATAAACATTCATTATACTTTAGTTAAAATAAATGTTTTAGGTAAGTAAATATAATGTTAAATGAGTATCTGTACTAAGTTGATTTTTAATTAACCAGTCAACTATCCTAACTGATCACATTGGATGAGAATGCTATTGTATATTTTAATAGCTTACATTTTAAAAAGGATTTAATTGATTATTTATTTATTTATTTATTTATTTATTTATTTGTTTATTTGAGAGAGAGAGAGAGAGTCAGAGTGGGAGGGAGAGAGAGGGAAAGTGTGCAAGGACAAGTAAGGGGTGGGGGGAAGGGGTAGAAGGAGAGGCAGACTGTCCGCTGAGCAGAGAGCCCAATGCAGGGCTCAATCCCAGAACCCTGAGATCATGACCTGAGCCAAAGGCAGGCGCTTAACTGACTGAGCCACCCAGGTGCCCCAATGCCTTACATTTTTAAAAATACATTTATATTTTCAAAAAATATAACCAATACATCATTTAGGAATGTTATCTTTAACACTATTGATATGAGTAGACAATCAAAACTTGACTGGACTAAATAGTATTTACTCTAAGAACTCACAAGGTAAATGACTGGGAAGTAGTCTTTACACTGCATTTGTTGCCTTTGATATTTAAGGATACTCTTTAGATGATAACTGTGCCTTCTTCTCCTTTCCAGGCTTTAAGAAGGGAAGAGGCTCAGGATCTGGGTTCAGGTTCTAACTCTGAACTACATCTCAGCAAGTAGGTAATTTCATGATTCTGAACTTTAGTTTTTCTCATCTGGTAAATTGGAAAACACCAAAATGCTCTACGTAGTTGTGAAAATTAAATATGAGCAATCTTTTAGGAAATTACCTGGTATATAGGATGTCCTCAATATGAAAGTAATGGTTTTGAAAGATTTACTCAGTTATTATATATTTATTTCACCTATTCATTATCTCAGGTCCATCTTGGGGGCCCACAGCAAGTGTGCTAGGTCATAAAAGGCATTGCAGGCAGCTTCAGCTTTGCTCTCTTGTATCACCTGTTATGGGGAAAGCCAGATTCCAATGCCATGAAGATACTCAAGCAGCCCTATGAAGATGTCCACATTGAGAGGAACTGAGGCCCCAGGCAAAGGCCAGTACCAACTTGCCAGCAAACTATGTGAGCTACCTTGAATGTATCTACTAGCCCTAGTCAAGCCTTCAAATGACTGCAACCTCACAAGAGACCCTGAGCCAGAATCGCTTAACAGCATATTCTGAATTTCCGATCTATAAAAACTGTGAGAAGAAATTATTATTATTATGTTAAGCCACTAAATTTTAGGATAATTTCTTATATAGCCATACTAACTGGAACATTGGAATTTATTAAAATTCCAGGATTCTTTTTTTTTCCTCTCAAGGATATTCACTTTCTTTGAATGAGAATGGGGTAGAAATATAGAGGTAAGGGATGAAGTATCATGAACCTAGCCAGTCAGATGGGCCAAATCATCTCTGCCCATTAACAAAGTGACAGATATTTCAGACAGATATCATATATCCTCACATTTTGTGGCCCTGAAAAGCTATAAAGCTGTATTAAAAATAATAATTTGACTCAGTAAAGAATATATCTAATTAGTAGGTGTGTCAATACAACTGGCTGACAATGAAAATTTCAATTTAGAACCAATTGACCAACGTGTAGGAAGTTCTTGTGCTCAAATTTTAAGCTCAAATCCTTAAGCTAAGTTTTCTGGTTTGGAGCTGTCAGTACAAGTGGCTGACAATGTAAATTTCACTTTAGAACCAATTGACCAATGTGTAGGAAGTTCTTATGCTCAAATTTTAAGCTCAAACCCTTAAACTAAGTTTTTTGGTTTGGGGTGAAGAGATCCCAGTTTCATATTTTATGTTTGGGTTTTTAGAAGTGCAGTTCTTAATGAGTTCTGTTGACTTTAATGAGACATATGATTACAGGATCTGGAAACAGGAGCACAGTGTATCACTTTTGGATGGTAAATTTCTGATGTCTTTCTTGAAGATTTTCCTATCACTGGAAAAGCTGACCTATTATGTATATACAAGAATGCCTGACTTCTTGCCTTCTATGAAGTGTTTATAAAATATTGTTCTGCTCCCAGATTTTAGGGGTTTGAGTCTCTGAAGTTCTGAACTTCATGCTCACCTTTGACTCTTCCCTCTCTGATGTGACATGCTTATCTGAGCGTATTTCTGAAAGGCCTTTTGGATATCAGTATAAAGGAGGAGACTCTTGAGTCTCTACTGTCTTCATTAGTAGAGTATTATTCTTCTTTATTGTTTTTCCCTATGGCTTTGAACATAGCTTGCAACTGAGTGGTCTAGCTATAGAATCAGAATGCCTCCACTGGCATTTTTTCAAGCCATTTATTATATTCCAATAACATCTTAATAAAACCATTCTTTATTGCACAGGAGCTCCTTTGACCTCTTTTGGGAACCTACTCTAATACTCCATGGCTCTTGTTCATAAGAACATTCTTTTTCCTAATATCTAGTCTAAACTTTTCCTTCCTTAGCTGAAGGCTTTTTGTCTCCCATTTTTTTTTGAAACTACAAGTGATTCCCTTTCCTCACTGAAGACTAAACTTTGTACCTAATGGCTAGAATGTCAAACAAACATTAATCTTGTCTCCTGCCTCTTTACAGATGGAGGAATGCCCAAAAGCAATTTAGCTTTAGACAGCAGAAGTATTTGTGTAGTGTTCTTTACCCTCTGATTCATCTCAAATCATCTTGGATTAAGCTTTAGTTCTCAAAGATGCCAACAGCATAAGAATCTACCTTGAAACTTAATAATCACTCCATACTCCTACATTTCATTTTAAATTATGTCTCTCTCTTACATAAGCTACCTACTGTAAAAAGGATACTTATACATTTGCAAAGAACCATTTATATGCCTCAGCAATACATGTATCATTTGAAATTTTCTCTTCATAGATAGGGCCTACTCTAAGACCACTTAATATGCAAAAAATTCATACTTTCCAAAGAGCTATGTAAGGGGCAATTGTTCACATCCAGGCAAACCTCCCCACTTCCCCCACCACTCTAAACACACATACACATGGGCCAGTCACACTGAAATTCCACCTTTGGGAATGTAGCCCTTAGGGATAACTAGTTCAAGATTTCCATGTAGATCTCCTAGGAGGAGGACGACACTGATATTTCTTGATATTCTCTCTTTATACTTTTATTTCCAAACTAAGGGGGAAGGAATTTCAACATAAAGAGCTGAAAATAGAATGAGCTAGTGCACTGAGGCAGGAGTCATTTATTCCTTTTAGTGTGAACTAGTTTGATCTATTCTTCACTCTTAAGGTATCATTGACATCATATTTTGAGCTAATGGGAATTTTAATGGGGAGGCATAATGGTGGAGGATGTAGGCAGGGGTAGTGATGATAATTAAAGAAAATTTTCAAGTAAGTGGGAGGATGGACCAGTGAAAATGTTTTAATAAGGAGTTGAAGGCATTTAGAGGGCAGAAGAGAAGGGCATCCATCTGCTCTCCATTTCAAGTTGACCTGATTGCATTCTCCTTTATTCTTCTACTACATCCACTAGAAAAATTCTAAAAGCTATGTCGAGGTTACTGGTTTGTTTGTTTGTTACCCTGACTGGACTCCTTGAGGACAGGAAACCAGAAGCAAGGCCTATGGGGAATACAATATGGAATGGGGCAACGGGAACATAATTTCATAATATCAGCTGCATAAACCAAAGCCAAATAAAAATTAAAAAGAAAGAATGCATTACTTAAGATTTCCAATGATTTATGGTAGCCTATCAGAATGTGGAGTGTACTGCATGCAGTTTTATGCTTATACAAATGGAGTTAAAAGGGATTGAGGAACATTGCTCTAATTTTGGGATGCAAAACTTATGGAAGAAAAGAAAAGGTGTTAAATGGTCCAGAAAAGATAAAGTTTAAATACTCTTTTGAAAGAAATGGTGATGATGATGATGACAGCGGTGGCAGTCAAGATTTACTAATAAGTATTTGTTGTATGCTAGAAACTATGTAGAATTCTGTTCATAAATCATTATTTAATCCTCACAACACTCTTTGAGATTGGTGCTATTTTTATTCTTGCCTTTCAGATTAAAAAAAAAAAAAAAAAAAAACAACCCTGAGGTTTAGCGAGGTGAAGTAAGCTTGGAAATAGAGGAGGCAGAAATTGAACCTGGCATCTTAACTTGAGGAAAGGATTCAATTCCCCATGTAAGTGGAAATGAACCTATGTAGTTATTCTCTACCAGAAGACCTTGCTTTTTGGCTATTTTTCCAAAAGTAATACCATCAATACTCCTCTGTAAAATCTCTTTGTAGACAACATCAAATCTTGTGGAATGGCTGCCCACAGTTAACAAATGTATAGATTTCAAGTACCGGTGCTTTTAACATTAGCTTGCAACAGCAGGCTGCCACATTGGGAATTTATGTCACAGTTCTCCATTTATTACAGTGATCTGAGCTAGTGAATTTCATATTCTCAGCTCTTTATCTGGCAGATATAAGCATATTACCACTTGTCAAGGGTTATGATAAGTAGACAGATAATTTTGAGGAAAAAATTTAAAACACTGGAACAAACGTTTAACAACTAATTCTTTTTTTGTATATATTTTTTTGGAGTTCAATTTGCCAACATATAGTATAACAGCCAGTGCTCATCCAATTAAGTGCCCCCATCAGTGCCCATCATCCAGTCACCCCATCCCTCCACCCACCTCCCCTTCCACTACCCCTTGTTCATTTCCCAGAGTTAGGAGTCTCTCATGAACAACTGATTCTTAAGCCTGTGTTGCCACATAAAAAAACTTGAAAAAAAAAAAAAAAAAAGAAAAGCACAAAAGCAGGAATCCTAACATTCCTGGATCAAATCTCAACTGCCATTAAAAATAGTTTGGCATTTCCTCATGAATATCTGTCAGAGTTTCATCACATTAGGTATTCTAATACGTTAAATAAAATTGAGGGAGGAGTCACAAAAATAAGAAAGAATTTTGTACAGTTTGATAATCTAAGTTGTTATATTAAATGTTTTCTATTTTGTTTACTATTTTGGCCACGGCTATAACGTTTGCTTAAAAATACTTTCAGAAAAAATGGCATCTGGTCCTTGAACCCAAAGAGCTAGTTACACTGTTTTTTAGAAAAATCAGTTTGGTTCATATAATTTTTACTTATGGTATATTTTCCAGTAAAATAGCCTATTATGAAATTAAGGACTGTTTATACTTACTATCAGGAACCAAACGGTATTTGACCTATGGTAAGAAGGCAGTCATGCGGGATGCCTGGGTGGCTCAGTGGTTTAGCATCTGCTTTTGGCCCAGGGTGTGATCCTGGGGTCCTGGGATCAGGTCCGTCATTGGGCTCCCTGTGTGGAGCCTGCTTTTCCTCTGCCTATGTCTCTGCCTCCCTCTGTGTGTATCTCATGAATAAATAAATAAAATCTTAAAAAAAATAGTACAATCATGCTTTTTAAGAATCATGGTATAGCCTGGGTTCCTCTGAAAACAGCATGAAACTAAGGCTTGCATGTCGGTAATTTATTTGGGAAGCGGTTCTGAAGAAAGATGGAATGTGAAACAGGGAAGGAGGAAAAGCCAACACAGGGATGCATTATTGATTTGAAAATCATTGTAGGAAAAGCAGTATAGGTACTTGATCCTGTTGGGAACTTATGATGAGCCTTTTGAGATGTCTCTCATACCGTTGCCTTAAGTAAGAGTTGGCTAATGATGGCTTCTGGGGCAAAATCTGCCTGGGCAGCTATTTATGTAAATAAAGTTTTATTAGAACACAGCTACATCATTCATTTATTTATTTCCTATGGTGTATTCAGGTTACGATGGCAGAGTCAAGTAGTTGTGAAAGAGACTGTATGGCTTGTAAGTCTAGATTATTTTCTATCTGGCCCTTTACCAAAAAAAAAAAAAAATTGCTTACCTTTGCTTTAGAAGATTAAAGGAGGGTGAATTTATCCATTAGCTTTTCTCCCCAGTGATCAAGGATCTTTTCAATGGAATTAGCTGTCCCACTCTTTTGGGTTGTTCTCATGTAGGAAGTAGACTCCTACACTTTGGCATTAGAGAAAGCCTGAATGCAAGAAGTGAAAGATGCCTCACATGGTCCAAGATGAGTCACTATCACATTAAAGACAGGACAATCTGGACAAAGTCTGTATGGAATTGGATGCTATAGGATGGTTGGAATAAGAGACTGGGTGAGAGAATATGAAGCGTGCACAAAAGGTGTCCAATATTTAGTGAAAATGTTATGATGATGGTTTATTCATTCATTCATTGCAAAATATTTGTTGAGAACCTATCATATGTCAGACTCTTCTAGATGCTAAGGATATGATGATGGATAAAACTGACACAAATGTCTGCCCTCATTGAGCTTACAGTCAGGTGTAGGAGCCCAATAATAAATACTCCATAAAATCATGCTATGTTAATAGCAATGAGTATACAAAGAGCCTTTGAGGGAAAGGCAATGACCCTGAAACCAGAAGAACACCTGATATATTTCAGAAATATCAGGATGAAGCATTATGGGAACTGGTGGGGAGGTAGATTGTGTAGGCAGGCTATATTAAACAGAAAGGATTTGGGATTTTCTGAAGAGTGAGATGGGAAGCCAGCCATTGGAAGGTTTAAACAGAGAAGTGACATGATTGGACTTTTTTTCCCCTCTAAAGTAGTAAAAAAATTGAGATGTAACTTACACATTGGTAGACTTAAACACAAGTGCACAAACCTTAAGTGTGTAGCTCAGTAAAATTTTATATACATATCCACCCATGCAGCCAACACCTGGATTAAGATATGGAAGATGGCCATGAACTGAAAAGATTCCTTGCTCCTTTCAGTCCATGTTCCACTTCCTCAATGAGGTAATCAGTTTTCTGTCTTCTAATACCACTGATTAGTTTTGTTTGTCCTTTGAACCACATTTAAGGGGAACTATGCAATATTTTTTTTTATCTGGCTTTTTGTGCTCAACTTTATATTTTGAAATTCATTCATGTTATTGCACATATCAGTGGTTTACTATCTTTCATTGTGGTGTGCTATTCCATTGTATGGATGAATATACTATCATTTATCCATTCTCCTACTAATGGGCATTTGGGTTGCTGTGGGGCTTTGGCTATTAGGAATAAAGATGTTATGAACATTTATATATATATTTTTGGTGAATACATGCACTAGTTTATCTGGGGTATGAACAGACATGCTGAGTCATAGGGTGGGCATATGTTTGGCTTTAATACATATGGCCAAAAATTTTTGCTAAGTGGTTGAACAAATACATTCTATGAAATACATTCTATCAACAATATATGAGAGAGAGTTCCAGTTACTAGACATCCTTGCTAATGCTTGATACTGTCAGTCTTTTTAAAAGACATTCTGGTAGGTTTGTAATGGTACCACAAAGTGGTCTTAGCTTGCATTTTCCTGATAGATAATAATATTGAGCATTTTTAAAAAAGATTTTTAAAAATTTATTCATGAGAGACACAGAGAGAGGCAGAGACATAGCCAGAGGGAGAAGCAGGGTCCCTACGGGGAGCCTGATGCAGGACTTGATCCCAGGACCCTGGGATCATGACCTGAGCCAAAGGCAGATGCTCAACCACTGAACCAACCAGGTGCCCCAATATTGAGCATTTTTAAACATACTTTTTGACCATCTAGAAATGAAGTAGCTATTCAAGTTCTGTCTGTTTTAATGTTTTTTTCTTACTGATTTATAGCTCTTGATATATTTTATATCCAAAATATTTTTTAGCTACATGTGTTGAAATATAGTTTTCTGGTTTGGAGCCTGCTGTTTACCTCCCTAATGATTCATTTTAATGAACAGAAGTTATTTATTTTAATGAAATCCAATTTATCATTTTAAAAAATAGTTACTGCTTTATGTGTCCCACTAAGGAAATCTTTGCCTCATACAGAAGCAAAATCCTATATTTTCTTCTAGAAATTTGGTTTATCTGTTATAGTTAAATTGATGGTCCATCTTGAATGAATTTCTATATATGATTTGAGGCTGGGAATATACATATTGTCCCCATTTTGATACCTTACTGTTCTAATACTATTTATTAAACATATTATTCTTCCCACACTAGATTATAATAGTGCCTTTGCTGTATATCATGTGGTAATATATACGAGTTTATTTCCAGAGTCTAACATTGCTCTATTTATCTAAGCTTTCACTAGTACCATATTCTCTTAATTTTTGTAGATTTGAAAGAAATCTTAAAATATGATAATGTAAATTCTCCAACTTTATCTTTCTTTAAAGTTGTCTTATTCTTGGTTCTTTGCATGTCCTTATAATTTTTAGAATCAAGTTGTCCATATTTTGTGATATTGTTCTTTTAGTGATTAATCTAGAAATTTTAAAATGTATTTCTTATAGCCCATAATCTTTTTGTGATGTCAACATAGAGTATTCATCAAAACCTGTCTTCTCTAACTAAACAAGATATCTACCTTCTCCCAAACACTGTGGCTTTGGAAATCTTTCTCCAACTTTCAGCATCCTAGAAGCTGTTCTCCAATAGGCCCCGTGGAATCTTTCCTTGCACGCATGTAGCTCAACACTCAGTTAAAGTGCCAGAATTTCCATGTATCTCTTGGGGGTTCCTTCTCTGTGATTCCTTTATTTCTGGTACCCTGACAAGGCCCTCTCTTAAATCCCAGCCACTTTAGCATTCCTGAACTCTCACTTTGGTTTCTTCAGCCCACCAAACTGCTACTCTTTGAAAAGTGTTAAAGAAAAGGTAGAAATCACCTCATGTAAGTCCCTTCTCTTAAAGTTTGTAGCATTGTGTTGATTTCGGTCCAATTTCTTAATATATATATATATATATATATTTTATCCAGTTTTATAGTTGGATAGGTTCAATACCAGCTGCTTTATCATGGTCTGAACAGGAAGCCCTGATTTGGGTATTGAAGAGATTGCTTTGGCTTCTTTCTGGAGAAAAGATTGGGGGTGGTGGTACCAGAAAAGACTAGTGAGGTAAGTAAGGTAATTTTTGCAGTAATCCAGGTGAGAGATGATAGTGGCTTGTCCAGAGTGTTATCAGTGATGTGGTAAGAAGTGGTCAAATTTGGAATATATTTTGAAGGTAAAGATGGCAGGATTTTCTGATGGATCTGGTGAAGAATGTGAGAAAAATAATGGGGTCCATGGTGGCACAAAGGATTTTAGTCTATGGTACTGGAGAAAAAGGTTTTCATTTATTGAGATGGGAAGACTGCAAGCGTTGGAGGTTTGGGAGATACCTACTAGACAGGAAGAGTCAAATGGACAATTGTATATATGGCTCAGGAATTCAAGAGAGAGAGGAGGGACTAGTGAGACAGGAGATACAGATTATATTTAGTTATGAGACGAGATATAATCACCAAGGAAGCAAGCAGAGATATAAGATAAAACAAGTTCAAAGATTAAGTCTTGAAAAAACACATTAATAACTTAATTATAGCTTTATAAGCCTAATTTAATTTAGTAAAAATCATTTTATAGGCAGCCTAATGGGGAATGGTGGTAAATATTTAATGAGAGTTAATGGAGTATTTGAGACTCCATTAACTTTTATGTAAATTTAGGCATTACATGCTAATTGGGTGTTTGAACAAATTATTCACTGGTTCTAGGTATCCATAGATGCATGAGAATACAATCAGAATATAGTTTTAATATATTTATAAAACTTGTTTTGTAGAACCTGTTTTGTGAATCACAGGGATATATACACGCACATTAAAAAGAGTAAAAATCACTTATGTTTACTGATGCCAGTGGGGCATACAATATGACAGTAGGACTTAAGGGACTCCATGTAGTTCCCTTCAGACCAATCTTTATAAAGAGCTGCTATACAGGTCAAATGCACAATATGGTCTTTCTGAATATTAAGACATTTTATCTTTTGGAAGGGCATATTATGGCTCAGTTGAACTACATTTTTAAAAATAATACATAGAATGCGAAGTGCTATTTTAATAATTTGAAAAGCTGAGCTTTTGTCTTTTAATTTATGAAATCAATCCAGTTCCCTGCATATTTCAGAGTGTAACTCCTTCCATTCTTTGTTCTGTCTTTTATCTCTGTTTCTTAAGAGACAATAATCTAAAACCATAGCCAAAAGCCTGATACAGCCCATAATAAAAATGGCTTGAGTTTTTCCTCAGATATATTATCCAATTTTTCTCTAATGATAATGGGATGGATTTCAGATCAAACACTTTAACTGGGCAAATGAAGTAAAAATTTTTAGTGACCGCCTTACGTTCTATATTATCGTAGCCCAATTATTAGAGGTGGTCTGATAAAGGGGAGAAGGTGAACACAGCAGAGCTAAGAGCTTGTAGGAAAAACCTGGTGTAATAGTGAAGTGTTTTCACAACTGTAAATTACACTGAAAATTGCTTATCAATCAAAATGTGAGAGCAACACCAAAAATATTAATCAAGTAGGAAGTGGTCATCTTAATGGTGAAACAAAGCCAAGAGAAATTAGGAAGCTTAATGTTACAGTAACTGTGGTTTTATAAGAGAATGTTCATACTCCTAAAAATACACCCTGAAATATATAGAGGTAAAGTGGCTTGATGTAGGACTCTCAAATGGTTCAAAAATTAATTTTATGTATTTGTGTAAATATAAATAAATACAGACAGAGAGGGAGAAAGAATAAGGAAGTGAGAGAGAGAAGTCTATAATTGATAAATGGGAGTAATATATTAACAATAGGTGACATTCTTACAGCTTTTCTAAATGTTTGAAATTATTTCCACATCCAAAGGTACAAAAATGGATACACACATGAACGCATAAACACAAGCACATACACACAAAGGGAAGTTAATCGTGAACATTGCTACCTAAGCCATACTGCTTCATTATCATTCTTCCTTATGCTTAAATTACCTCAAGAATGTCTTTGGTATTTTTCAAATGACCAAGCTTCTCATGCTTCATCTCAGGCATTAAAGGATATTAGTCTTCCTTTGTCAGTCCGTGTTCTTTTCTCTGAAAGGCACAACTCCCATGACTTCAGAGAGGATGGATCTGGAAGACAGAGGCCACAGAACACAGCTGCTCAATGTGCTACTTGTCAAAGCTTTGATGGGGACTGGGCCCTTATGCATTCACACCTCCAAACTCTTAGGTCTGACTGAATTTTCCTTAGTGTGGTCCAGGTATCTCTGCTAATGGTCTAGCGGGTGAAAGTGGCTCTCTGCCTCCTGTATTGAAGTGATAGCTTTGAATGCTATGTGAGGAGTCCTCTTTCTGTGTTTTCTAGCAGGAGAAAATTTGTGCCAGATTTTAAGTTCTAAGGTTTATTTCCCAGTACATAGATGTTCAAATTATATTTGTTAATTTTTTAAAAAAATATTTTATTTATTTATTTATTTATTCATGAGAGACATATACAGAGAGAAGCAGAGACACAGGCAGAGGGAGAAGCAGGCTCTATGCAGGGAGCCCGATGTGGGACTCAATTTGGAACTCTAGGATCACACCCTGGGCTAAGCCACTGAGCCACTCAGGCATCCCCATATTTGTTAATTGACTCTAAATTTGCTTTGAAAGAGCTGTAGAACTATAAAAATATTTACATAAGGTGTAATTCATCTGAAAATCAAACAATTCAATGCAATAAAGCAAGCAATGCTACTAAAGCAGAGTGGAAGTCAAAGGGGGATCAGCCAGCTGGCAGACAGCAGGATCTCTCAAACGTAAATGTGTATACAGTTCCCTTGGTTTTCTTGATAAAACACAGCTTCTCATTGGTAGTCTGAGTGCAGCTTGAGCTTTTGCATTTCTAAACAGCTCCTAGAAGATGCTGGTCCATGGACTGCACTGAATAGTGAAGTGCTATGAGGGCACAGAAAGAGGAAGGGCTCATGGTGGCCTGGAAGGCTTCATGAAGAGGAAGGTTCTAGATGGCTGTGGAAGGAGCAGAATTTAAGTAGATGAGGAGGGGATCCCTGGGTGGCTCAGCAGAGCATTTCAGGTGCAAAGATTTTCTTAACAAAGGCACAAGAGTGGGAATGAACTTAATTTGCTAGGAGAGCTCCTAGCCTGAATTTGGCTGCAAGAGAGAGTTTATGTGGTGGAGAGGAGGAAGTAAGTTTAGATTGGAAGTTTTGAATATTGGGCTAAAAATCATTGGCTTTATATTATAGGCAGCAGACAAGATGTTAGGGAAGAAGAGGGTGTGAGCATCCACATGATCCTCTTGAACAAAGAGGATGAACAAAGGCAGAACATGATTAGCTGTGTGCCACAAAGGTGGGTTAAAGGGAGCTTATAGGCACTCTACTGCAGAGCATCTGAGATAAGCTGAACTGTATCCTCTAAAAATTTCATGTGTTGAAGCCTTAAACCCCAGTACTTCAAAGTGGGATTCAAGAAATGATTGAGTTAAAATGGGGTTAATAGGGTGGGCCCTAACATAATACAACTGGTGTCCTTCTAAGAAAAGGAAATTTGAACATAGTTATATAGGAAAGAGAATGTGAAGATACGGAAAAAAAGACATCTATAAGCCAAGGAGAGAGGCCTAGAAGAAAAGGTACCTTGATCTTGGACTTCTAGCCACTAGAATAGTGAGAAAATAAGTTTCAGCTATTCAAGCCACTCAGTCTCTGCTTTGTTATGGCAACCCTAGCAAACTAATATAGCACCATTTTCTCTTCCTTCCTTTCCTTAATCAATCAACTAAATGTATGGCCCATCTGCCATACACAAAATACTGTTATGGGCACAGAGGGAAATAGAGAAAAGTACAGGATAAACAGAAACATAAGGCATAGATTTGCTCTCAAGAAGGTGCCATTCCCAGAGGACTTCTGGGGAAGACGGCAGAGTAGGAAGACCCTAAGCTCACCTTGTCCCATGGATACAACCAGATGACACTTACATCAGTGTTTACAACCCAGAAAACAACCTGAAGATTGGCAGGATAAACTCCACAACTGAATATAAAGAGGCCACAAAGAGGACAGGAGGGCAGAGAAGTGGTTGCAAACTAAATGAACTTGAGGGACTGTCTACAGGAGGGAGGGACACAATGGGAACAGAGAAGGAGAGCAACAAACGCCCACACTGGGGATCCCACACAGGGAAGATGAATTCCTGTAATAGTTGGCTTTGAAAACCAGAGGGGTTGAATTTCATGAGTTCTTACAACTAGTGGGATTTAAAACCTGGAATTGTAAAGAAATCAGTGGCTCAGCTCTGGGAAAGCTGGTAGGCTAGAGGAATTGGAGTTTCTGTCCCTAAAGAGAAAACACAACAGCCTGTGGAGATACAGCCATAGAAGCAACAGTCTGAAAAGTGCCTGTGGCATATGGGAAGAAGAGTTATTTACTAATATCAGAGCATGTCCCAGAAGGACAGAAATCCCTGGGGAACTCCTCTGGGAGCAAAGGAACTGGCAGGTGCCATTTCCCTGCCCCGCAGCCCAGGATAAACACACGGACACCTCCAGGACTTGCTATCTAACTAGTGAGCATTGCTGCCCTATACCCCCATGTTGTACTTTTGCCAATCTACCTCTCCAGACAGCCTGCCTCAGTCCAGGTGCTGCAGGGCCCTCCCATAGAGGAAAGGAGACAGGCAAAGCTTGCTAACATTGTTGCACCTGCCTCACTCTTGTGCTTGGGTGGATCTGCCCTCTTCAGAACTGTCTTGGCCAGAACCCATACAAGGCAGTGTCACAGGCCTGGCAGTGTGCAAGCAACCCCTATAGTGGCCAGCACCTGGAGAGTGGGAAAGAACCCATACAGAACCCATACAAGGCAGTGTCACAGGCCTGGCAGTGTGCAAGCAAACCCTATAGTGGCCAGCACCTGGAGAGTGGGAAACCCCTATAGTGGCCAGCACCTGGAGAGTGTTTGTTAAACACAAACACAAGTCCGATGGAGGCCCCAGGAGTGGGCTGGAGGCA
The DNA here is from genome assembly GCF_048418805.1 of Vulpes vulpes. Lineage (NCBI taxonomy): Eukaryota > Metazoa > Chordata > Mammalia > Carnivora > Canidae > Vulpes > Vulpes vulpes. Next base: position 133,324,270 of record NC_132783.1, on the reverse strand, counting down.
GACAACTGGTCTGACTGCAGGCCCTGCCTACCACTGAAAGCTTTTCAGGGGACAATACAGTGAAAGTGCCCTGCAGTTTGGTGCTACTACATCTCTGGCAAATTCCTGGTCTGACTCAATTCAAGTCCAAGGTGTCCTCAGTCTGTCTCACCAACACTGTAAGGATCAAACACTGCCCACAGCAGGCAAAGAGAGCCACTGGAGATGGCTGGACTGAAGGAAAAGGCAGCCAGATACAACAGCAGGGTGTAGGCATCACAGATAGGAGATACCCCCAAAGTGCCAGGTTCTAGTGAACAGGGGACTGCACAGCAGGGTACTATAGGATCTCTTCTGGGGAAGCGCATTATTTTCAAGTGCGGGAGATATAGCTGTCCTTCCTAACACAGAGAAACAGAAACAAAGAGTTAGACAGACTGAAAAGACAGAAAAATATGTCACAAATGAAAGAACAGGACAATATCACAGCAAGAGACCTAAGTGAAATGGTGATAAGTAGTATGCCTGATAGAGAATTTAAAGTAATGGTCATAAAAATACTCACTGGACTTGAGAAAAGAATGGAAGACATCAGTTAGACCCTTAGCAATGAGATTTAAAAAAACTAATCAAAGATGAAGAACACAATAAATGAAATTTAAAATACACTAAGTGGTAGTAGACTAGACAAAGCAAAAGGAATCAATGGCCTGGAGGACAGTAATGGAAAGCAATCAAACTGATCAGGTGTGAGAAAAAAATATGCAAACTGAGAATAGACTTAGGAAGTCAGCAACACTAGATCCCAAAAGGAGAAAAGAAAGAAAAGAGGGGATCCCTGCGTGGCTCAGCAGTTTAGCACCTGTCTTTGGCCCAGGGCACGGTCCTGGAGTCCCAGATCGAGTTCCGCCTCAGGCTCCCTTCATGGAGCCTGCTCCTCCCTCTGCCTGTGTCTCTGCCTCTCTCTCTGCGAATCCCAGATTGAGTCCCACGACAGGCTCTCTTCATGGAGCCTGCTTCTCCCTCTGCCTGTGTCTCTGCCTCTCTCTCTGCATCTATCATGAATAAATAAATAAAATATTTAGAAATAAAAAAGAAAGAAAGAAAAGAGAACAGAATTTTTAAAAATATTTTTTTAAAAATTTATTTGACAGAGTGAGAGAGAGTGCACAAGCAGGGGGAGCAGTAGGCAGAGAGAGAGGGAGAAGCAGGCCCCTCCCCCAGTAGGGAACAGAGCGTGGGGCCCAATCTTAGGACCTTGAGATCATGAGCTGAACTGAAGGCAGACACTTAACTGACTGAGCCACCCAGGTGCCCCAGGAGCAGAAAGTTTATTTGAAGAAATAATAACTGCAAACTTCTTGAATTTAGGGAAGGAAACAGAAATCCAGATCCAGGAGGCAGAGATTCCCCCAACAAAATAAACCCAAGGAGGTCCACACCAAGACATAGTAATTAAGATGGCAAAAAGTAAGGACAAACATTATATGTTCTCATTCATTTGGGTAATATAAATAATAGTGAAAGGGAATAGAAGGGAAGGGAGAAGAAATGGGTAGGAAATATCAGAAAGGGAGACAGAACATAAAGACTCCTAACTCTGGGAAATGAACTAGGAGTGGTGGAAGGGGAGGAGGGCAGGGCGGGGGGCTGTGTGAATGGGTGACGGGCACTTGACGGGATGAGCACTGGGTGTTATTCTGTATGTTGGCAAATTGAACACCAATAAAAAATAAATTTATTATTAAAAAAATAAAAATAAAATGAAAGTGAAAAAAATTAAAAGATGGCAAAAAGTAGTAATAAAGAGATAATTTTAAAAGCAGAGAGAGAGAGAGAGAGAGAGAAAACAGTTACATACAAGGGAACCCCTTAAGGCCATCAGATGATTTTTCAGCAGAAACTGCAGGCCAGAAGGGAGTGTCATGATATATTCAAGTGCTAAAAGGAAAAAAAAATCTGCATCCAAGAATATTCTAACCAGCAAGACTATTATTATTCAGAATAGAAGGAGAGGTAAAAGGATGCCTGGGTGGCTCAGCAGTTGAGTGTCTGCCTTTGGCTCAGGGCCTGATCCTAGGATCTAGGATCGAGGCCCACCGCAGGCTCCTCACAGGGAGTCTGCTTCTCCCTCCTCCTATGTCTCTGTCTCTTTGTCTCTGTGCCTCTCATGAATAAAGAAATAAATCTTTTTTAAAAAAATAAAGTAAAATAAAGGAGAGGTAAAGAGTTTCCTAAATAAAAATTAAGGGAATTCAAAACCATTAAATTCTCTAAGAAATGTTAAAGGGAACTCTCTGAGTAGAAAGAAAAACTATGCAATAGTAAGGAAAGTAGGAAGCACAAAAGCAGTAAAAATAAATTTATCTGTAAAAACCAGTCAAGGGACTCACAAAACAAATGGGTGTGAAGTAAGACACCATATACCTAAAATGTGGGGAGGAGAGGAGTAAACAATGGGTTCTATCTTAAGCAACCATCAGCTTAATACAAGACTGCTATATATAGAAGATATTATATACAAACCAAATGGTAAACACAAATCAAAAATGAGTAAAAGATATGCAAAAAATAGAGAGAAAGGAATCTAAATATATCACTAAAGAAAGCCAGCAAACCACGAAAGAGAGCAATGGAAGAAAGTTTTTAATTAGCAATAATTGTGCCTTGGATAAACCTCATTGGCTAGAATACTGCCATGCACAAAGCTGGCAATGGAAGAAAGGAATGGAGAAAAACTACAAAAACAACCATAAAACAAGTAACAAAATGGCAGTAAATACACATCAATAATTATTGTGTAGTGCCTGGTTGGCCCAGTCAATAGATCATCCAACTCTAGATCTTGGAGTCATGAGTTTAAGCCCCACTTTGGGTGTAGAGATTACTTAAACAAAACAAAACAAACCCCCAAGGAACTGGGAGGCAAGGTCATGTCCTAAAAACAAGAAAAAATTACTTTAAATATAAATGGACTAAACACTCCACTCAAAAGGCACAGGATGACAGAGTAGATTAAAAAAAACAAGACTCATATATAGGTTGCCTATAAGAGACTCATTTTAGACCTAAAGACACATGCAGATTGAAAGTGAGGGTTAGAGAAGCATTTTTCATGCGAATGGACATCAAATGAAAGCCAGAGTAGCAATATGTACACTGAACAAGATAGACTTTAAAAGTAAGACTGTAGGGATGCCTGGGTGGCTCAGAAGTTGAGCGTCTGCCTTTGGCTCAGGTGGTGATCCTGGAGTTCCAGAATCAAGTCCCACGTTGGGCTCCCTGCATGGAGCCTGCTTCTCCCTCTGCCTATATCTCTGCCTCTCTCTACTCTGTGTCTCTCATGAATAAATAAATAAAATCTTAAAAAAGAAAACTAAGACTGTAACAAGAGACAGAGAAGGACACTGTATAATAATAAAGGGGGCAATCCAACAAGAAGATATACCAATTATAAATATTCATGCACCCAACATGGGAGTACCCAAATTAGCAAACATAAATACTCTTGTATTCAAGAGTAATACAATAATAGTAGGGGATTTTAACACCCTACTTACATCAATGGACAGATCATCCAAAAAAGAGAATCAACAAGGAAAACAGTGGCCTTGAATGGTTCATTGGACTAGATGGACCTAACCAATATATTTAGAATATTCCATCTTAAAACAGCAGAATACACATTCTTTTCAAATGCACAGGGAACATTTTCCAGGATAGATCACATGTTAGGCCACAAAGAAGTCTCAACAAGTTCAGAAAGACTGAGGTCATAGTATGCATCTTTTCCAACTACAACACTATGAAACTAGAAATCAACTACAAGAAAAAATTGGGAAAGACCACAAATACATAAGGTTAAATAACATGCTACTAAACAATGAATGGGTCAATTAAAATCAAAGAGGAAATAAAAACACATGGAAACAAATAAAATTGAAAACACGGTGGTCTAAAATCTTTGGGATGCAGCAAAATCTGTTCTAAGAGAAGTTTATAGCAATACAAGCCTACCTCAAGAAGGAAGAAAAATCTCAAATAAACAACCTAACCTTACACGTAAAGGAGTTTAAAAAAAACCAAAACCCAAAACACATGGAAAGAGAGAACTAATAAACATTAGAGCAGAAAAAAATGAATAAAAACTTAAAAGCAATAGAACAGATCAAAGAAATCAAGAGTTGTTTCCCTTAAAGATCAACAAAACTGATAAATTTTAGCCAGACTCATAAAAAAAGAAGACTCGAGTATACAAACTTAAAAGTGAAAAGAGGAGAAATAATAACCAACACCACAGAAATACAAAGAATTATAAGAGAATGCTATGGAAAAATTATATGCTGACAAATTGGACAACTGGAAGAAATCCATAAACTCCTAGAAATGTATAACCTCCCAAAACTGAATCAGGAAGAAATAGAAAATTTGAACAGACCCATTACCAGCAATGAAATTGAATAAAAAATCTCCAAACAACCAAAAGTCCAAGGCCAGATGGCTTCACAGGCAAAATCTACTAAATATTTAAAGAAGAGTTAATACCTATTGTCTCAAACTATTCCAAAAAGTAGAAGAGAAAGAAAAGCTTCCAAATTTATTCTGTGAGGCCAATTTTATCCTGATATTAAAACTAGATAAAGATACCACAAAAAAGAGAATAGGCCAATATCCCTAATGGACAGAGATGCAAAAAATCCTAAACAAAATATTAGCAAACTGAATCCAATACATTAAAAAATAATTCACCACAATTAAGTGGGATTTATTCCTGGGATGCAAGAGTGCTTCAATATTTACAAATTAATCAACATGATATCTCAAGATAGAAGAGGAAAGAAAAAATCATATGATCACTCAATACATGCAGGAAAACATTTGACAAAGTACTACATCCATTCATGATAAAAACTCTCAACAAGGTAGGTTTAGAGGAAACATACTTCAAAATAATAAAGACCATATGTGAAAAATGAATAATATCACACTCAATGGTGAAAAAGAGCTTTTCCTCTAAGATCAAGAACAAGACAAGGACGTCCACTCTCACTACTATTATTCACCATATTATTAGAAGTCCCAGCTATAGCAATCAGAAAAGAAAAAGAAATAAAAGACATCCAAATTGGTAAGAAGTAAAACTGTCACTAAAGACTCTGCCAAGAAACTGCTAGAACTAATAAATGAATTTAGTAAGATTGCAGGACACATAATCAATATACAGAAATCCATTGCATTTCTATACAGTAATAATGAAGCAGCACAAAGAGAAATTAAGAAAATAATCCCATTTACAATTGCACCAAAAATAATAAAATACCTAGGGATGAACTTAAGCTTGGCTGAATAACATAAAACACTGAAAGAAATTGAAGATGACACAAATGGAAAGTTATTCCATGCTCATGTATTGGAAGAATAAATATTAAAATGTCCATACCTCCCAAGCAATCTACAGATTTAATGCAATCCCCATCAAAATACCAATAGCATTTTTCAAAGAAATAGAACAAATAACCCTAAAATTTGAAAGGAACCACAAAAAAACCTTAAATAGACAAAGCAATCTTGAAAAAGAACAAAACTGGATGTGTTACAATTCCAGATTTCAAGATCTACTACAAAGCTGTAGTAATCAAAACAGCGCTATACTGGCATAAAAACAGATACACAGATCACTGGAACAGAATAGAAAGCCCAAAAGCAAACCCATAGTTACATTGTCAATTAATCTTTGACAAAGTAGATAAGAATAGGCAATGAGAAAAAGAACATCTCTTCAGCAAATGGTGTTGGGAAAACTGTATAGCTACATGTAAAAGAATGGAACTGGACCACTTCCTCACATTATACACAATAGTAAGCTCAAAATGGATCACAGACCTAAATGTGAGACCGGACACCATAAAAATCCTAGAAGTAAGCACAGGCAGTAATATCTCTAACATCAACTGTAGCATCATTTTCTAGATATGTCTTGAGGCAAGGGAAACAAAAGCAAAAATAAACTAGTGAGAATACATTAAAATAAAAAGATTCTGTACAGCAAAGGAAACATTAAAAAAAAAAAAACTAAAAGGGAACCTGCTGAAAGAGAGAAATTTATAAATGACATAACTGATAAAGGGTTAGTATCCTAAATAAATAAAGAACTTATATAACTCAACACACAAAAAGCCAAATGATCCAACTGAAAAATGGCCAGAAGATATGAATAGACATTTCTCCAAAAAAGACATCCAGATGGCCAGCAGATGCATGAAAAGATGCTCATCACTCCTCATCAGGGAAATGAAAATCAAAACCATGAGATATCACCTTACATCTATTATAATGGCAAAAATAAAAGAAATAAATGTTTGTGAGGATGTGGAGAAATCAAAATAAAAAACAAGTGTTGGTGAGGATGTGGAAAAAAAGGAACCCTTGTGTACTGTTGGTGGGAATGTAAACTGGTGCAGCCACTGGGGTAGACAAAATGAAAGTTCCTCAAAAAATTAAAAAATAGAGTTACCATATGATCCAGTAATTCCTACTACTGGATATTTACCCAAAGAATACAAAACACTAAATTAAAAGGATATATGCACCCCTTGTTTTTTGCAGAATTATTTATAGCAGCCAAATTATGGAAGCAGCCCAAGTGTCCATGTATTGATGAATGGATAAAGAAATGAGGTGTATATATAATGGAATTATCCAGTTACAAAAAAGAATGAAATCTTGCCAATTGCAACAACATGGATAGAGCTAGAGAGTACAATGCTAAGTGAAATAAGTTAGTCAAAGACAAATACCATATGAATTTACTCATATTTAGAATTTAAGAAACAAATAAGAAAACAGAGAGTCAGAAACCAATCAAGGAACAGACTTAATTATAGAGAACAAAAAGATGGTTACAGGGGGAGGTGGGTGGAGGGAAGGGTGAAATAGGTGAGGGGAATTAAGAGTACACTTATCATGATGAGCACTGAGTAATGTGTAGAATTGTTGAATCACTGTATTGTACACTCAGAACTAATATAACATCTTACGTTAGCTATACTGGAATTAAAAGGAAAAATTTAATAAAATTGAAAAAAAAAAGAAAATAAAAAATACATTTGCAAAAAAGAGAGAGAGAGAGAGAGAGAGAGAGAGAGAGAAAGAAAGAAACCAGGATACAGATGCATTTCAATTTATAGGAAAAATAAAAATATAGAACCAGTAAGTTCCTCCAGCACTGAAATTATAGTTCTTCAGACACACTGCCATCATAGGGAAATATGGAGGTAGACCGGGCAAATTTAAAGCAGGCTAAATAATTAAATAATATAGCCAGGTTCAAGAAAAACAACAACAACAAGGTGCCATTTCAGTGAGTCACACATATATTTTAATATGAATATCTTTTTAATGCTAACAGTATATACCCATATTTGCTCATTTTATTCATCTACCACTTCAACAAATGTTTAATGAGTACCAATTTAAATGCCCAGCACTATTCTAGAATTATATATATATATATATGTATATGTACACACATCCCTCCAGAATATAGGCCCCTTTTATGTGTGTGTGTATATATATATATATTCACACATCCATATACAAATATATGTGTATATGCACATACACATATATAATATTATAGACATTTTATATATACATTATATATAACATACATAATTTATCACGTGGTTACAAGTGCTATGGGGAAAAAGTAGCTTTGGGATATAGAGGGAGACAGGGTGAAATAGGTATGATTTTAGGCTGGATGGTCAGCAAAGACCTCTTTAATAATGTGGCATTTGATCAGAGACCTGTGGATTTATGGGAAAATCAAGCATATATTATGTTCCAACTTCTGTGTAGGATCAGAGCACCCAAGGAAGAACCCACAGTCTATGGGAAAGTAGACATTTAGACTGAGAATTCCAATATAATTAGATAAGCATTATATCAGGCCATACATAATTAAGTCCCAGATATTCACAGCTAATACTCAATAAATATTTGCTAAATGAATGAATGAATGTATGTATGAATGAATGAATGAATGAATAAATAAATAAATAAATAAATAAATAAATAAATAAGGGGAACAGTGAATAAAATAGGAGTGCAGAGGAAGGAAGGAAATACTTTTGAGTGGGATAATAGTTTTCAACCTGAGTTCTGCCCACCCTGTGAGTTCCAAGAGTCTGGTTTATGGGTAACTGTGAGGTGATGGGGAAAAGTGAAGCTAGGTCAAGTGGGGCTCTGAGCTCTCTATCTGCATTTCAACAGATGCTTACCTGTTTTGCCTACTGGGTGTCCTTGGAAGATTATGTCTATGCAAAGAGAACTGCAACTTGTAAACATTTGAAAAGCCCTGGTCTGGCAAATCAGTACATGCTTTCTCAGAGCACTGAAAGAGGATAGAGTTTGAAAAATCAGCATTCTGGTGTTCCAATGCAAAGTGGGAGTTCACCCACATGACTTACCATTTAACCAAAGCAGAACCTAAAAAGAGCAAGGTTTTGGGAAGGTTGAGAGCAGAAAAGAGTTAAACTGCACATTGTTTACTTGTCTAAAACCTCATAAACCCAACAAATCCTGACTACGATTTAGGGGTTAGAAGAGCCTAGGTGAGCTTAAAGTTACTTGCTTTCCTGCCATAAGCCATCAAGACTTCTATTAGGGTTGCAGGGAATGTAAATTATTGAAGGCCTGTAAACATTCCTTCCATAACTTTTCACTTTATTTTATTTTTTATAGTTAACTGATCTTTTAAATTAAAATGAATTTTTCTTATTTGGAAATTTAGTTTTTATTGCAAATTTCTGGTAAAGGAAAGAGCATGTAGGCTGATCCTCATTTACACTTTGGTATTAAGAGAACTCTGCAGCTCAGTGGCTTACAACTTCAGCAGCCTTTGAATCACCCAGGGAGGCCTTTGATACCTAGAGTTGTTTGTATCCCACCTCCTAGAAGTTCTGGCTTAATTGGTCTAGGATGCAGCCCAGGCATCAGTAGCTTTTGGAACTCCCCAGGTGATTCCAACATGTTGATACACTGGATCCTATAAAAATTTTATGGACAAAATAGAAGGCATGACAATACATCTGAATTATGATGTAAAAATGTGATCCTATGTCATTAAAAAAATAATTTATTTATTTATTTTAGAGAGACTGCATAAGTAGGGAGAAGTAGAAGAGGGAGAAGTAGACTCTGCTAAGCAGTGAGCTCCATGTGGAACTTGATCCTAGGACTCTGAGATCATGACCTGAGTCAAAGGCAGATGCTTCATCAACTAAGCCACCCAGGCCCCCAGGATCCTATGTCATTTTTAAATGCTCTTAACACTTTATCTCTGTTGAGACATTAATAATTCGGTATTATTAATGGGATGGAAATTCATACTTTTGTATGGACAGAGAATCTAATGTAATTTAAATTCTGGTGTAGTTAATATACTGTACTGTATTGGTTTTAGGTGTACAATATAGTGATCCAACAGTTCCATACTCAATGCTCATCAAGTGTGTTCCTAATCCCCTTTACCTGTTTCACCCATCCACTCAACTCACCTCCCCTCTGGTAACCATCTGTTTGTTCTCTATAGTTAAGAGTATGTTCCTTGGTTTGTCTCTTTTTTCCCCTTTGCTCATTTGTTTTGTTTCTTAAATTCCACATATGAGTGAAATCATACGGCATTTGTCTTTCTCTCATTGGTTCATTTGGCTTAGCATTATACTCTCTAGGTCCATTCATATTGTTGCAAATGGCAAGATTTCATTCCTTTTTATAGTTGAATAATATTCCATTGTGTATATGTATACCACATCTTTATCCATTCATCAATCCATGGATGCTTGGGCTGCTTCCACGGCTTGGCTACAGTAAATAATGCTTCAATAAACACAGGGGTGTATATATCCTTTTGAATTAGTGTTTTTGTATTCTTTGGGTAAATACCCAGTGGTATGATTACAGGATGATAGGGTAGTTCTATTTTTTAATTTTTTGAGGAACCCCCATATTGTCTTCCACAGTGGCTGTACCAGTTTGCATTCCCACCAACAGTGCACAAGGGTTCCTTTTTCTCCACATCCTTGTCAACACTTGTTTTTTCTTGAGTTTTAATTTAGCCGAAAATAAACACATAGATCAATGGAACAAAATAGAAAGCCCAGAAGTAAAGCCAGAATTATATGGTCAATTAATCTTGGACAAAGGAGGCAAGAATATGCAATGGGAAAATGACAGTCTCTTCAACAAATAGTGCTAGGAAAACTGGACAGCTATATGCAACAGAATGAAACTGGACCACTTTCTTAGACCTTACATAAAAATAAATTCAAAATGGATTAAGGACCTAAATGTGAGATCTGAAACCATAAAAATCTTAGAAGAGAGTACAGGTGGTAATTTCTCTGACACGGGCTGTAGCAACATCTTTTTTAGACATAACTTTTCATTTTAAAGGAAAATGGCTTGTTTTGCAAAATAGGAAAAAGGGGCCAAAAGGGAAGTTAACTGTGGACAGTGTTAGTATGAGTTCTGAGAAACCTGGAATGAACCCATTATCCAAGCAATAACAACTTACATATCCCTTTAGTTTTACTTTATAGGTGCATTTTTAGATTCTGTCAAATATCCTTTTTATTATAGTGTCTGTAAGAGAGAAGATGCCACAAAACTCTTAACAGGTAGTCATTAACAAATCTGAAATCACTTGTGCTTATGTGATTGGTCTGTTTTTCAGATATATCAGTATCCAACCATATTTGGATCAAATCCTTTGGCTAAATGTGGATTTCTGGAAGTCAGAACAGAGTATCTTTTGTCTGCCTATCTTCTCATTAAATAATAATAATAAAAAACATAGGCAGGATGAACCTTAACCAACACTAATCAGCCACCTCATGGTTCCTGAGAGCACAAAGCTATGTAACAGGAGGGAAATGTATTATGTCACTATGAACAGGATGGTGTCAATTACCCAGGATAGGACTCTGAGATATGTATGCTCCCTTAGGAGAAATACTGTTTAGTGATCAATTCAAATTCTTTACAGATGCAAAAAATTTTTCCTGAAAAGAGAACACACCACATACAAAGTACAGCTTGTGTTGACTTAGCAATATACTGCCCAAGACTAACGAATATTTGGCAAAACAACAACAACAACAAAACAAAACCACACACAACAACCAAAAAACATCTTTTGCTATCAATGAAATATGCACCTTCACTTTGCCTTGCAAGTTCTGGTCATTCTTACCTGAGTTGAGTGGCAGGATTTGCATGACATACATTCCTGGAACTGACATTCATTCCTAGACTCTTCTAACTCTGTTTTCTCTTTGTCTGCAAAAACTGAGATTTGACCACAGAATTCTAGGTAGCCATGGAAATGATGAGTAATTTAAAGAAGTACACTATGAAATATACTAACTCCATGGACACTCCTGGCCAAAGATTAGGTTTATACACTGTTGCAGTGTGTTACAGTGGTCTTGCAATAGTGAGAAGAAAAATCAGAGAAAGTCAAAGGTGGACAGGTACTTCTAACCCAGTTGGGGTGTCTTTTCATATAGATTATAGTTTTAGGATAAATTATTTTGAAGAAGCAACTCTGGCTAGAAGCAATTTCAGGTGGAGGAACATTTACTCACAAACAGGGTTTCAGAATCATGAGGGTTAGATTAATCTGATTGCAGTCATTTGTTTTACAGAGAATGGAATTGGAGGTATAGAAAGATTAAGATTACACAAAATCATATAGTCTGATAGAGACCAGGGAAGAAGTAGAAACCAATGTGTCTCCATGACCAATGTTTCTGTGTGTTTTACTACAGTGCTCATTTAAAATCCTTTCTCTGTAGCTTTACTGAGGAATCCCCAAATAGATGTATTCAAAAATGCTATTTATTTTATGTGTAGGCCATGATGTATTATGTTTGCTTGATAGATAAGACTAGTGATCATTCTTCCAGGACCATTGAAAGCCCAAGATAGTCTCTTTGTAATTTAGATTCATTGCTATGTTTGAGTCTTCTGTTTTAGAAACACATAGAAAAATAAAAATGCTTATTTGCAAGGGATATGTCCAAAAGTACCTATGCTATAGTTAGAGAATATCTTATCTTAACCAGGAAAACTTACAAGTGAGAATCTAGCATAGTCGTGCAGCTGTGTCTTTATCATTTAGTGTCTTTGCTCACGTAGTACAGAGCTCCTGAGAACTTTATCACCAACTTGCTATGTGACCTTGCTCAAGTCAGAAGATACCTTTATGCTTTATTTCTTCCCATCTACAAAATTGAATATCAAGTACAGTAATGGTATGGGGAAGTTTATATAGATTTGAGAATGACATAAACTGATCTATGTTTGTGACTACAATATGCATAATTTAGGATATAAATGATCTAATCCAACCATCTTTAAGACGGCCTTAAAAATTTAGAGCAGCTCTTCCACCTCTGTCCCTGAATGCTCCATCCATAGGCTACATTCCATTTATAGTTCCAATTCCTTTCATTTTTTTCTTCTCTTGCTCACAGATTTTTACATCCTTGTTAAGGCAATGCATTGCAAAGGAATGGTCCTTCAAGAAGCTTTGTTTCAAAAGACCCAATAATAAGCAGCCAAGTGTTCTTCATTTCTTTACCTCCTAGAGTTCCTCCTGTTTTAGGGAGACAAGCTGAATGCTGCCCTACAGGGTAAGGCAGAAAGAGCACCAGTGCCACCACCTGGAGGCAGGGAGAATGAGGCACCGCATAGAAAAGAGAAGTCCCTACATGTCCAAGGGTGAGCATGTTTGCTTGATTCTTTGCCCTTTTCCTTGTTGCAATATCTTTCTCTATTTTTCTTCACTTCTTTTTGCCGTTCCTACACACATTTGTTAATGCTTTCTCAGTTTCACCACCACACTATTTTAGGAAAAGGTCCAGGGAATAGTAAAGGCCCTACCTTAAATTGGGAGATGAGGGAAATCAGAGTAAGATTACTTTCCCTTTGGAGAACTTATCCAACAGGCTTCTTGCTTGGATGCAGGTTTATGTATTCTCCTGAATATAGAGGAAATGCCTCCCTGTGAAGATCTTTATGCTACCTGAGGTTTAGTTAAGCCCTATCAAATCATTAGCTCTGAAATCAGGGGGATAGGGTCACAAATTTTCTTATTCTGCGCTGAAAGAAAGACAATCTAAAATTCAGTTCCTGTCTGCCTTATAACATGAGTTACGTAATGATACAGGGTTCTATACTATATGATATGGTTCTATAGACTACTTTAACCAGGGATGTAGGGTAATTGACTACAAATGTTCATTAGAGTAAGAAATAGAGAGACAAAAGCCTTCCCAAGTGGACCTTCTTGACTTCCTTAGAGACTTTCCTTTAGTTTCTAGTTCTACTATAGAACTAGGAGTTGTGTAGTGTCCTCAGCACCAGATTAGAAGTAAAAAAGAAGAAACCAACCCAATTTTCTGAATCAAGATTAGTTTTTATTTTAGTAGTTTAGATAGTCATTACTGATGCAGAATATTCATTTTTAGTAAGTTGTTTTGGGAATGCATGGATCCCAAGGGTGCCCTGGAGATAACTCAGCTATCGGTTGTGGCAGAGAGAGGGTGGGGCAGGTTGGAGAGGAGGTCTTACCTGTTAATTAGAGGAGCTTTACTTCTATGTGCTTTCTACATTGATATTCTGAGATATATTTATTTTGAAGAAAAATTTTCTAAAGATTTTAAAAGACAAAGTATAGACAATTATGCCTATTAAAATCAATCCTAAGAATGACTGAAATATCTACCAGAAGTTGTATGATTGGTCTAATGTTTCAGCTTTGACACCCAGTGGTGATCCATTTTCAGCATCAGACAATGTACATGACTCTTATTATCCCCTAGATATTTTAAATGGTTTGTTGGGATATGTTTTTTGTTTTTATTTTTGCTCAGTTTTTTTTTTAATTTCTTGATTGTATTAAGGGTTAACTGCTGTTAGGCTTAAGGTATTTAGAAGGAATTTAGTTGTCTCTTTTGTGGAGAAATTATAGTAAAATCTGAGATTCAGTACTCTTCTTAATCCTCATAGTTCAAAGCTTAAAAATAAAAATAATAAACGAGCTCTGAATATTTCCATTTTGATTTAGGCTCTCTCTTCTGAACCCTTCACAATACCTACTACAATGTTGGGTACATAGTAGATGTTTAACAGATAATATTGGGTTGAGCTGAATTTTTTAGATTCTAAAATTGGGAAATACTAAACTCAAGATTTCAGAAATAGTACTACATAAACCAACAATGTCCACTTTCATATCATAAACCTGTTTAAAGCATTCCTGATTATGGAAATTCCCTCTCTCTTCTTTTCATTAGCTTCTCCCTCCCTCCTCCTTCCCTTTTCTTCTTTTCTTCTTTGCCTCTCTCCCTCTCCTTCTCTTTTCCCTTACTCCCTCATAACAAGGAAACCAATGAACTTTTGGAGAATAAATCAGTAAGGAAAGACTTGTTTTACAGTTTATGAAGCTGTATTATAAAGCCCTAGAACCTGTCAGTGTGTTATTGTCAGAAGAGATAAATAGATCAGAAGATCTATTTGAACAGAAGGCTTACAGAAGAGACCCATATAAAGAGACTTAACTCATGCAAAAGTTGGCATTGTAGAGCACTGAGGAAAGCACAGCCTTCACTATTGTTGCTGAGACAACTGAATGTTCATATGGAAAAGAGAGAAATTTGATCCTGTAACATATCATACAGAAAACCTAAATTAGGTGATAAGCAAAACAATAAAGATTTTAGAAATAGTAAGAAGAGATTTCTTAAATAGGATGCAAAAAATACTAACCAGAAATGGAAAAACTGCTCATGGAAAATCTCATATATAACTAGTGAGAACAAATTGATAAAAACAATTTGGAAAACTAGTATTATCTACTAAAGATGAAGATGCACACACATTATGATCCTAGGAGCAGAATTGCTGGGTTATAATGTATGTGTGTCTTCAACAGAAACAGATATATAGTTACATGAGGATGCATGAAAAAAACCCAGCCATTATTCATAGTATCCTTAATTTCGAATTGATAATGTTTTATTTCTTGATCTGGTTGGTAGTTACACACACCTCTATTTTATAATAACCCATTAAGCTGTATCTTTATGCTTTACACATATTTATGTATCTGTATCATTTCTTGCAAAGTCAAGAAATAAAACAAATCACTAAAAAAAAATTGTTCCAGCATCCAGTTTATATTGGTTTTATAAAAGCACGAAGATAAAATACTTTGTCAAGTATTTTGTTTAAGTCTAGATATATTACATATATACACATTATCCTGATCTTAGTAATTTGGCAAAAGTGGAAATATATTTCCTTAACATGTTACTCTTAATGAACCATAGAACAGATCCACTTGAGGCAGTACATTGTTAAAAATGGAAGTCAAAATGCTGCTTTGGTTAGCTAAAACACCTTGGTAAATCAATTGGTTGCTTTCCTCTTCTTTAAAAAGAGACTTTGATATAGATGATCACTCAGGCTTCTCTGGCTCTAAATGTTTTAAGATTTAGTAATTGCATGAATAAAGAAACTCTAAAATATCTTGAATTCCTGTTCTAAAAGGCTTCTGTGATAATGAATTAATAACCACCTGGTAAAATACAAAGGAACATTACAAGTCATGCATTCCAAATTATATTCAGGGATAACTGATTTAAAAAACTAGAAAACTTATGGCTAGAACATGTAAAATCTTTAAGCAAAGTTTGTTAAGCAGTGCCAGTGCATAGTTCATGCTGGTGTTAAAAGGTGGCTTACGGATCCAGAACAGCAGAGAACTAGTTTAAAAGTTATTCTATTTTTGCTCGAGATTCCTCAGTATAGTACATTCTACTTCTAGAAGACAAGTAATAAGTACTGAGGTTATCCGCCTACTGCTCAGGTCTTGATTCCTGGAAATATTATTATTGTTGTTGTTGTTATTATTGTCTTTATTATTATTATTGAGAGAGACAAAGAAAAAAGTGCTGGAGAAAGGGAAGAGGGGGAGAGAGAGAGAGAGAGAGACTCTTAAGCAGGCTACTTCCAGCACAGAGCCTGACTCGGAGCTTGATCTTACAATCTTGAGAACATGACCTGAGCTGAAATCAAGAGTCTGATGATTAACCAGTTGAGCCACCCAGGTGCCCCATCCTGAAAATATCATCAAATGATCATCATTCATTCAATCTACGAATGCCTATTTAATTCCTACTATATGTTCTACTGTGGAGAATTCAAAGATGGAGAAAATATTATCCTTGCCCTCAGGTTACTCATAATCTGCCTATTATTTTGAACAAATGTTACCCAATTTTGATTAACATAGAACTTGAAAAAAAAGCTGTTGACAAACACTGCTTTATTAATGGATGTAACAGGAAAATGATTATCAACTGAAAGTTGGTAGAATAGTTTGACCAATTCGAAAATAAAGGAGCAATAATTATCAGGCATAGCCTGCATTAGAAAGTGGTTCTAATAGTGTCAAAAAATTCTTATACTATAATATTATGTTAAAAAGGGTGAAGAAAACTTGATTATGCAGCATGATATCAACTATAGAACAGAACAGAAGAAAAGCACGTTTCAATCTCAATAGTGGGGATGCTTGGGTGGCTCCGCATTTGAGCGCCTGCCTTCAGATGGCCCGGGGCGTGTTCCTGGAGTCACGGGATTGAGTCCCCACATCGGACTCCCTGTAGGTAGCCTGCTTCTCTCTCTGCCTATGTCTCTGCCCCTCTCTGTGTCTCTCATGAATAAATAAATAAAATATTAAAAAAATAAAACTCAATAGTGCTTATCTTGGATTAAATTTATTTATCCCAAAGGGATATATTTCCTTTATTTTTTTTAATTTTTATTTATTTATGATAGTCACAGAGAGAGAGATAGAGAGAGAGGCACAGACACAGGCAGAGGGAGAAGCAGGCTCCATGCACCGGGAGCCCGATGTGGGATTCGATCCCGGGTCTCCAGCATCACGCCTTGGGCCAAAGGCAGGCGCCAAACCGCTGCGCCACCCAGGGATCCCTATATTTCCTTTATAATCAGAAAATAGCCAGGGGAATTTTAAAAAAAGAAAACCATATCTGGGGGCATCACAATGCCAGATTTCAGGTTGTACTACAAAGCTGTGGTCATCAAGACAGTGTGGTACTGGCACAAAAACAGACACATAGATCAATGGAACAGAATAGAGAACCCAGAAGCGGACCCTGAACTTTATGGTCATCTAATATTCGATAAAGGAGGAAAGACTATCCATTGGAAGAAAGACAGTCTCTTCAATAAATGGTGCTGGGAAAATTGGACATCCACGTGCAGAAGAATGAAACTAGACCACTCTCTTTCACCATACACAAAGATAAATTCAAAATGGATGAATGATCTAAATGTGAGACAAGATTCCATCAAAATCCTAGAGGAGAACACAGGCAACACCCTTTTTGAACTCAGCCACAGTAACTTCTTGCAAGATACATCCACGAAGGCAAGAGAAACAAAAGCAAAAATGAACTATTGGGACTTCATCAAGATAAGAAGCTTTTGCACAGCAAAGGATACAGTCAACAAAACTAAAAGACAACCTACAGAATGGGAGAAGATATTTGCAAATGACGTATCAGATAAAGGGCTAGTTTCCAAGATCTATAAAGAACTTCTTGAACTCAACAGCAAAGAAACAAACAATCCAATCATGAAATGGGCAAAAGACATGAAGAGAAATCTCACAGAGGAAGACATGGACATGGCCAACATGCACATGAGAAAATGCTCTGCATCACTTGCCATCAGGGAAATACAAATCAAAACTACAATGAGATACCACCTCACACCAGTGAGAATGGGGAAAATTAACAAGGCAGGAAACCACAAATGTTGGAGAGGATGTGGAGAAAGGGGAACCCTCTGCACTGTTGGTGGGAATGTGAACTGGTGCAGCCACTCTGGAAAACTGTGTGGAGGTTCCTCAAAGAGTTAAAAATAGACCTGCCCTACGACCCAGCAATTGTACTGTTGGGGATTTACCCCAAAGATACGGATGCAATGAAACGCCGGGACACCTGCACCCCGATGTTTCTAGCAGCAATGTCCACAATAGCCAATCCGTGGAAGGAGCCTCGGTGTCCATCGAAAGATGAATGGATAAAGAAGATGTGGTTTATGTATACAATGGAATATTCCTCAGCCATTAGAAATGACAAATACCCACCATTTGCTTCAACGTGGATGGAACTGGAGGGTATTATGCTGAGTGAAATAAGTCAATCGGACAAACATTATATGTTCTCATTCATTTGGGGAATATAAATAATAGTGAGAAGGAATATAAGGGAAGGGAGAAGAAATGTGTGGGAAATATCAGAAAGGGAGACAGAACATAAAGACTCCTAACTCTGGGAAATGAACTAGGGGTGGTGGAAGGGGAGGAGGGTGAGGGGTGGGAGTGAATGGGTGACGGGCACTGAGGGGGGCACTTGATGGGATGAGCACTGGGTGTTATTCTGTATGTTGGCAAATTGAACATCAATAAAAAATAAACTTATTTTTAAAAAAAGAAAAATTCATGCATTTATTTAAAAAACAGACTCAGAATAGTAAAACTTTTCAAAAAAAGAGAGTTTAAAAAAAAATCTGTACTTCCTGGAATTAATCCTATTGAGCTAGAGCACTGAAAAACAGAAATACACAGCACTTAGAATTAAGAACCATACTAGAGTTTATTTTTTAAAAAATGCAGCAGAGAGATTGAAGTATCAGAGAATAGGAGGAAAGGAAATGCAACTCTATGATTGGGAAAGGATTTTGCAGAAAACAACTTGCCAATTTTTCCAGTAATAATATTGTTTGTCTGATAATTATACTGTGTCTGCCAATGGCATTGTTCTCCAGTGACAGTGAGAGATAAAAAGGAGACAGATACGTGACACGCAGTAATGTGGGGAAACATTTTCCCTTGCAACAGGAAGAATAGAGATCTTACCTCCCTGAGTCCTGAGAATCTTTACTCATGCCTCTGCAGAATAAGAGTTTTAATTCAATTTTTAATTTTATGGCTGTTTTGGTTAGTCTTATTTTATATATTCATTGAGGTTTAATTAATATACAATGACATACACAGTTTTTACATATTCAGTTTTATAAGGTTTGATGAGTGTAATAAGATCTATATAGAACAAGAAAGTTCCCTTCTTCCATCTTTCCCATCAATGCCCCTGGCCCACTCCTAACCACTTTCTGATTGCTATCACCAAGGATTAGTTTTGCCTGCTTTTGAATTCCTTAAAAATGGATTCAGACAGTGGATACACAGTAGCAGAACTTTGAAACTCTTGCTCAAACAAGAATCCTGGATGTCATCAAATTGTTCCTACAAACAAGTGAGAACTCACTACAATAGCAACTAAAATTCGCTTAATGCTTTTTTATTTTTGCTCAGTTTTCCTACATGGGAACCTCTGAACCTCAAGGTACTCCTTTCAGCATGGTAGAAACTGACCATGAAATCAGAAGACTTAGGCTCCATTCCTATTAATTCTACAAATTATCTCAGTCTTATTTGCTTCATTTCTGTTCTCTTTAGTTTCTTACTCTCTAAAATGAATATAACTCCAATAGCGCCTATGTACGTAAATAGTGGGATTAAGTTTTCTTTCCAGGCTTCTTCCCCTCTATTATATGTGAGAGTGGTGGTAAGCATGTCTGGTCCAGGCACACTCTTGCACTGGCCCACAGTCAATCCCCACTGTCTACTTGCTGCTGGTCAACTACTGTACCTCATAACTGGCTTCTCCAGGATATTGCCACAACATTATGCAATTTCATCCCAAGTATAGACTCAGTACCCTTTAATTCCTCCAAAGAATTGCCAAGACAGGTTGAAATATTTATTTATTTATTTATTTATTTATTTATTTATTTATTTATTTATTTAAGATTTTATTATGTATTCATGAGAGACACACACACAGAGAGAGGCACAGACATAGGCAGAGGGAAAAGCAGGCTTCATGTAGGAAGCCTGACGTGGGACTCAATCCTGGGTCTCCAGGATCACTCCCTGAGCCCAAGGCGGCACTAAGGGCTGAAATATTTACCAGAACTTTCCTAAAGTCTTGGAAATAAAAGTTCAACACAGATTACCTAAGAATTGGGACAGACTCAGATTCTGTAGGGAATGAAATTGACATAATTTTGGGATTTTCTGTAAGAAAAATGATACAAAAAATATTTTACTTTGCATGTTTAAAAACAGGTAACCATGCATACACATTGCTAGGGCCCTCCCAACATGGAAAAACCCTGATAATTAGCTTCTTTTGTTTCATGGTGAATTTACCTTTGCTTATGATTCCAAAAGTCCCCACACCCACACTGATTACTTTTATAACTCCTGTCAAGCTTTCCTTGAAATGTGAAGCCAGTTCAGTCGTGATCAGTGGGCATGTTGGAGAAGCATCATCACAGGCTCTGTTTTCTTTCCTAGGATGCATCATGATAGGAAGGTCATTTCCTTCAGGGAGATGCTAACCCCCTACCTCCAAAATGTGGCCTGGGCCACTTATTATGGACATGGCAACCACAATAGTTCACAGTATATGTACCAAAGGCTGAAGCCTAGGGTGTTAAAGCCCTTCATGACACCAGGTTTGAGAAATCACTGACTTAGCTAGTGTATTCCACATTCATGTTTGATGCATTTCTTAATCTATCATTTAGGTGATGTGAAAGATGTCAACCTTGCTTGTTCTTCTTCACCATCAGCCAATTGCCCCTTTTCTATGAGCCAGTCAGTACTTATGCAAGGATACAGACACATTTCCCAAGAACAAATAATATTTTTCAGCAAAAGGGAACTGAAAACAAATTTTAAAAATTGTCCAAATCCTTGATGTTACAGTCTTGTTAATAGACTCATTTTACATTATGAAACCAAGTTCTTAACATTTCAATCTACCAGGTTTTCCAAAGAATTGCCTATGAGGTATTGCCTTATATCTGCTTGACAACAACGCCTCCCAGAACAAAAGGAGGACTTCCCCTAAAGATAAAACCCATCTTCTCTTGAAATGCACTGGCTGCTTTAAATGTCCTAAAAGACAGTTCTCTAGCTTCAAAAGAAGATAGTTCTCTAGTTTCAATCCTCCCAGGGCACCTTCACATATTGTATTACAACACTCTACCTACTTCACAAGGTTGTGTGAAGATTAATTTTTTTTAAAGATTTATTTATTTATTTATGATAGACATAGAGAGAGAGAGAGAGAGAGAGAGAGGCAGAGACACAGGAGGAGGGAGAAGCAGGCTCCATGCAAGGAGCCCGACTGCCGGACTTAATCCCAGGTCTCCAGGATCCCGCCCTGGGCTGAAGGCAGGCCCAAACCGCTGAGCCACCCAGGGATCCCCGTGTGAAGATTAATTTAATCAGTGTCTGTGAAAGTGCTTTGTAACTTTAAAGACTATAAAGATATAAGCTGTTATTATTAGAGAATTGTAGCCAAAAGCTTTTTCAGTTAAAAGTATCAGACTCTTCGTAATGCTCTATTACTTGTGTTAGTGGCCTTAAGAAGAACAAATCAACATACACAAGTGATCTAAAACCAAAACTTTGACCAACACCTTCACTTTTGTCATCCACCAAAAGCTGGTGGAATAGCCCAACAACCAGAAGCAAAGGGGACAAATTGATAATCTGAACTTGGTGCTTTTAGCCAAATAATTAATTAAATAAGTAAAGGAAGACTTTCTAACATGTAAATATATTCAAGGTAAATATTATCCATTGAAAAAGCATAATTAAGTACACTTAGATAATATTTGAAATCATATCTGCAAAAAAAAGTTGGTAAAACTAAGTCAAAACTTTAAAACTATTATTAGTCCACAACACTGGCATTAGTCCCAGACTCTGCCGCTGCTTTATAAGGAGGCATCATTATATTTACTGTGTGCCCGCAATATACAGAGCAGTCCAGCAATTTAAAGGTGTGCCTTTTGTTGTGTTTATAGGTTTTTCTTTATTACCTAGTTCAAGGTCTTTCAAACCTCAGTCTTTTGTAAACTATCTTCAAGATATTTGCCATATTCTAGAGTAATTGGTAACTTTATATTCTAAATTTTTTTAAAAATTGACTCTTTTAAAAACTTTAATTAGTTTTATTTCATTTTAAGCAGTAGATCCCGAAATTTTGAGTTTGATGTGCTAGTTTTCTAATTTTTTTCTAATACACACTAAGTAGTGAACTGTTTATTAGAATTTTTTTTAAAGTTGAGCCATGTAGCATCTAAAGTAACCATTGGTACTATAATTTGTTTATGGACTACAATGTAGACAAAACTAAACCAGTTAATTTATGAAGAGGCAGTTGTAGACTTTGAATTGCCTGTAAAGATAATTGTAAATTATCATTTAGTCTAGCTTCTATTGTGGAAATAGAAGAATCCACAATCATAGTGGAAAATATCTAGTATACTGCTCTCCATGATTGACAGAAGCAGCAGCAGGGACACCTGGGTGGCTCAGTGGTTGAGCATCTGCCTTGGGTTCAGGTTGTGATCTCAGGATCGGGATCGAGTCCCACATTGGGCTCCCTGCAGAGAGCCTTCTTCTCTCTCTGCCTATATCTCTGCCTTTCTCTCTGTGTCTCTCATGAATAAATAAATAGAATCTTTAAAAAAAAAAGAAGCAGAAACAAACTTCAGTGGAGTAACAGAAATTTGAATAACACGTTTTTAGAAACTTGCTTTATGGCTATATAAAAAATGTGCATACACAACTGCAGAATATGCAACCTTTCAAAGCACACATGGAACTTTAAAAAATGTTGGTCATGTAATGTGCCTGAAGTAATCCTTCATCATTTCAAAGTATAGAAGCCATATATAGCAGGGTCCTTGACATATAGGAATTAAGCAAGAAACCAATAAAAAATATACATGCATGTTGTTTGAAGCACTATTAAAAATGACTAAACATTCTATAGAAACAAAAGGGATGATTTAAACAGAATAAGGTTGCTCCCTAGACATCACTGATATTTGGCTGGTATCCACCTGCTGGTTTTGCCTCACATCTCCTCTGATTGTTCAATGTATTCTTCTTGACTGCTAAATGTTTGGGTCAGGCTGTCACTATTCTGAACATGACCCCATCTTTACAAACTAATGTGGGAGAAATCCTTTGGTGATGGCACAAGGTTGGGTGAAAAAGTCACTTTGTGAAACTCAAAATAAGATCAGTTGAAATGATCCTATTCTTTTTTTTAAAGTAATCTCTATACCCAATATAGGGCTCAAACTCACAACCCCACTATCAAGAGTCACATGCTCCACCAACTGAGTGAGCCAGGTGCCCCGAAATGATCCTATTCTGTAAGATAAAGTACTGCATATATTCCTAAAACTATAGTTTACATTTATTTAACTGTATGGAAAGGAATCTTCTTTAATCTGTAAATATCCATGTGAGATAGGCATTATAATTATTTCCACTTGGCAGATGAGCAAACTGAAGCTCAAGAGAGGTGAATGACCTTGACCAATATTATATAGCTAGGAAATCATGGAGCTAGCAGTCAGACTACACAGCCTCCTAAGTATTATTACTAATGCTAGGATTGCTTGGAAGGACAGAGAAGAAAGTGGACAGTGTTTAGCACTGGGAAATATGATTGGGGTTGTTGGGGGTGGCTACAGGACAAGGGTTGAAGAAGCATTGTTTTCTTTATTCTGTGTAATTTTTGATTACTTAAACTTTATTTTTCAAGGACTATGTTGTAATTTTTTGAAAAGTTTACAACTAAAATGAGGGAGTAATAATTCAATCTAGTTTTAACAGTTTGTCCTTGTGACAGCCTCCAGTGGAAAGGAGATGACCAGGAAGGAGCTCTGCCCAGGGAGCTAAGGGTTTTAGCAAGACTAGTGCGGCTTTGTGAAAATAAAGCCCCCATCTGTATTAGAATTGCTTTGTATTTCTTTAACACCTAATCTGAGTTGCCTTAAAGGTTGAGTAAATAACTCATTTATCCTCAAAGCACCCTGTGAGTTCCCTGGTGTGGTCTGCCAGGGTGTGGGGTTGAGTGGTGATAGCCCAAGATTAGCTCTTACCCACATTTAGGGATTCTAACTCCTGGAGGGAAATCATTTAAACTCTGTGTGTCTCTAATCACTGTCAACTAAAAGTATCATCTTCATAATAGTAATTTCCAGTCTCAAAGGGATACTATTAATTAGTCTACATTTTTAAAGGGCTTGAGAATGCCAGATGCCAAGTGCTGGATGAATGGGAAGTTTTACCCAAATCATCTAGGTGGGAGTTCTGAGGGGAAAGGAGGTAGGTGACTTGCAGCCAGTCACATGAGGAGGCTAAGGGCAGAGAAGAGAACAGAATAGTCACTGTCCTGGTGCTGAGTGCCCTCCTTTAACCACACCAGACCACGTTCCCAGCCTCCAGTAATTAGAAATTACTTTAGCACATAAACAGGCACTTTATAATGTTTTCTTTTTACAACGGGCAGCACGCTTCTCCTTTCCACAGGGAGAGGGGAACCAGTTTTGGCTTCCCACTGTCCCCACCTCCTTCACAGCCCAGCCCAATATTCATCCACAGAGAAAGCAGCAGTCACATAAGAACATCTGCTCTGAACATGGCCCTGGCTCAAAAGGAGTTGGTAAAATGGCCTCCTTCAACATATGTTACCGCTGCCTTTGGGTGGCCTCGAGTTCTCAGCCACCAGCCACAGTCAGTGCCCACCCCCTCTTCCCTTTCCCATTCTCTCATCAACAAGTTTCAGAAAGTTCTTCATAGAAAGTCTTATTATTGACATGGACACTCTTGCTCAGAACACCCTTACCATACACCACTCCAGCCACTGGTGAGTGATAACAACCCTGTTTGTATTTAATTAGCTCTTGGTTTATGGGGTAGTTGGTGTTGAGGGCATGGCTGTTTTAGTTGGTTGTACAGTTGACAAAAATGTATGTGTATTGATGTGGGTCGTCTGTGTATGTCCTCTCAATGCTCTGGTCTGAAAGCTCAGCAGTCCATCATTACACTACCAAAGCAGGCAAATTATTGGAACTTTTATCCTTTGCTTTCATTCCATAAAACTTGTATGATAAAGCTGTTCTCAGTCTCTAAATTGCTTATCACCAGGTAGAACTTCTAGATGAACCACTGTTGCTGCTCTGTGTCACTACTAGAGAGGAGTGCAGCTGTGGAGACTACTCCCCAGGCAGCTGGCTACATGCCCTGACCCTAAGTGTCATCTACTTATTTCTTGAATGTTTGTTTCTCTTATTTTTAAAATCCTGTCTCTCATAGAATCCATGTCATGACTTATATTCATGAAAATATCTAAAATAGAAGCATGATTACAAAGTAGTGGATTATTTTTTAAATAAACATTACAGAATGTACTCATCTAAATGTGTGCAAAGTAATCACTTCTGCAAGTTGTACACATATTCTCCAAATGGTAATATTATGTAACATATTTGAGAAATTCTTCTTTGGAATTACCTGAAGCATTGTATGTAAAAACAAAATTAAATGAAAATATTCTCAACAGTAATACATATTCATATCGAAAGCTTGATTTTGTTTTGTTGTGTATTGTTTTCTGAATTTTTACTTGTAATTCTAAAGCCTAAAGATAAACATGGTTAATATTTCTTTTCAGTCTTTTTTTCTGTATTTCTTTTCAGTCTTTTTTTCTGAGTAGTGACCTATTGAATAGATTCAATGGTAATGAATTTTCCTCCTCTAAGGGTAATTTTGAGCTTTGGAATCTAATTCCATTTCACTGAATTCTGCAAATATTAAGTGTTTCTACTGGTGAGGAGCTAACTGGAATAAAAAAGATTAATAAGATGTGTTTAAATTGATTTTTTAATAAAAAGCCATTAAATAGATTAGAAGGTGATACCAGACAGAATTACAAAAATATTTTGAACAATTGCAGCATCATTCGAATAGGTTGTAGTCTCCTAAGAGAACATATTGAAGAGGACAGTACAAATAGTTGTGCAATGCCTGGAATGTTAGAAAAATGAACATGGCCCACATGATATGCTGAATAAAACTTTTTGGGGTAACCAGTAGCAGCCACCACGGTTCAGAATTAGAACCAGACTGATGCTACGGCAAAAATTAGGTAAGGTGACTCTGTATTCCAGTTTGCCCGGGATAGTCCTGGTTGATGCCTATAGTCTTTTTTTTTTTTTTTTTAAATTTTATTTATTTATGATAGTCATACAGAGAGAAAGAGAGAGGCAGAGACACAGGCAGAGGGAGAAGCAGGCTCCATGCGCCGGGAGCCTGATGTGGGATTCGATCCCGGGTCTCCAGGATCGCGCCCTGGGCCAAAGGCAGGCGCCAAACCGCTGCCGCCACCCAGGGATCCCTGATGCCTATAGTCTTGATGTTATTAGCACAGTGCCTCTTTCCTCTCTGAAGAGCACTGGTTTCCAGGATAAATTAATTACCACCCTAAAAATAGAGACATTTGTTGTTGGTACTTCCTCCGTGCTTCCGAGCCCCTCAAAGCAACTCCTTAGTTAGTTAGTTGTTCTATCTGAACAATGGCCTATTTCTTGGTCCTTCTTTTTCCTTTATCTCCAACAATTAAAACATACATGTACTAATTTCCTAAAGAAATACAATGAGCTAATAATGAAACAAATATTTGATCTCAACTTTTTATCAAAGAAAAGCAAATTAAAACAATAATTGCTATGACTAAAAGTCAGTAAAAATGCAGGCACTCTGTGAGAGGCTGAAATTATTAAAACCCTAAAGGTGATTTGGTCATAGGTCCCGTATTATGTGGTAAAGACTGTAGAATTTGGAGCCAGACTGCCTGAGAGTGAATCCTACCACTTCCTAATGGTATGATCCTAAGAAGTACCTTCCTTCTTGGTGCCTCATTTTTCTCATTAGTAAAATGAAGATAAGAATAATTATGTTTCAGGGCACCTGGGTAAGTGGTTGAACCTTTGGCTCAGGTCATTATCCTGGGGTCCTAGGATCAAGTCCTGCATCAGGTTCCCTATGGGGAGCCTGCTTCTTCCTCTGCCTATGTCTCTGCCTCTCTCTCTGTGTCTCTCATGAATAAATAAATAAAATATTTGTTAAAAATCATATTTTTCTCAGAGGGTAGTTTTAAGGAATAAATGTCATATCTATTACATCCAACATACACACTACATGAGTTCACTCCTAATGTATGGAATGATCATTTACCAAACAGTTATGAAACAAACAAACAAAAGTTATAAAGCAACACTGAAAATAGCAGCATGCATTCAATAATTTAACAAATGGGGTTTGCAGACTGATAGTAAATCAGACATTATATTCTAGACACAGAATATCCTTAGTGAAAGAGATAAATTTATTTCCTGTGCTTTTCCTGCCTAAAGGGGAGAAGAGACATCAAATGACTAATTATGACTAAAGTATAATGGGTAGAAGGCTAGGGGGACATGCACTGGGGAGGTCCACCTTAGTGCAGGGGATCAGGCAAGCCTCCCGCTGAAATAACATACAGG
This sequence comes from Vulpes vulpes, assembly GCF_048418805.1. NCBI lineage: Eukaryota > Metazoa > Chordata > Mammalia > Carnivora > Canidae > Vulpes > Vulpes vulpes. The sequence continues at coordinate 133,296,700 of NC_132783.1, read as the reverse complement.
TTTTTTTTTAAATTTTTAAAAAATTTTTATTTATTTATGATAGTCACACACACAGAGAGAGAGGCAGAGACACAGGTAGAGGGAAAAGCAGGCTCCATGCACCAGGAGCCCGATGTGGGATTCGATCCCGGATCTCCAGGATCGCGCCCTGGGCCAAAGGAAAGCACCAAACTGCTGCACCACTCAAGGATCCCACATACAGGTTTTAATTGGGAAGGTACATGGAAAACCCAGACTGATCATGAGACTTATGCCTCTATATTAAAAGACATATTTTAGTTTGGCTAAGTAATGTCAGATTAATGTGAAGATTCTTAATCTAAGTATATACACAACATATACAATCAGATCCTGTGGAGGTTGGGTGATCTTTAATTCAGGCTGGAACATAAGTTAGGCACCTAACACCTTGGTGCTTATTTGTCTGATTTTCCAAGCTTAAGGATTTACTCCCATTGTTGAAGCCCAGCCTCCTAGGTCTTATTCTGAGAGTATAATATCTTTTTTAAAAAATTTATTTTATTTGAGTAAATTCACACACACTGTTACATTAGTTTAAAGTCAGAGTGTTATCTCTTATATCTTCTTTTAGCAGCTGAATTGTGAGAATTGTGTTCTGGATCAGTTATCTAAGGGACAGTTTGTTCCTTTTCTAAGCCTTCTACACTCTTCCCCTGGATCAACTACATTTCTAAACACTTTCAGAATTGGTCTCAATCCTTTACAATATCACATACTCATCCTTCAATGTTCTTTAATCTTATGCCATGAACATTTTATTGAAGGTTACCATCAAAAATAGCCATCTGAACCCCCACTTAATTTGTGTAAATATATTAAGAATATAGTTCATAAATGACTCTGTATCTCTTATGGAAAGTCCTATGTATAATTTTATTTAGAAGTTAGTGCTAAAAAGTTTTATCTCTCTTCTGTACACTGCTATACTTCTCACTCCCTGGTAAATATTATGGCCCTAGTGGCAAGTGGATTTAAAATTAAGTATGTGGGTCAGTCATAGCAACCACATTTATATTCTCCTTTTTCTTTTCTTTTTTTTTTTATTGAAGATTTTATTTATTTATTCATGACACACACACACACACACAGAGAGAGAGAGAGAGAGAGAGAGAGAGAGGCAGAGACACAGGCAGAAGGAGAAGTACGGTCCGTGCAGGGAGCTGGATATGGGGCTGGATCCCAGGACTCCAGGATCACACTCTGAGCCAAAGGGGGCTGCTCAACCGCTGAGCCACCCAGGTGTCCCTCTCTTTTTCTTTAAGTTGGATTTTCCATCTTATAAATCTATCATACATTGTTAAAAGCCAACCGAATCCTTTGTGGTAAAAAGGATAGATATATCTAAACAAATATAATACATTGTTATCATACATCAACATATATGAATAGACTGAGCACAATCTTGAACAGTTTTAGTTATCATTAAGAAAAACTAGTAAGGATAAATCAGTGATTGAGAAAATGGAACTCAATAACCTTTGGTATAGGTAAGGCAAAGCGGGATGACAGAAGCCTTTCAAATCTGCAAGTTTGTGCTCCAAATTAAGGGTGCCCCAAAGTAGATTTTGTAGGTATGCCTTACAGAGGATGCTGATCTTCACCCATGTCTTTGGAACTTCACTGTCCTAGAAGGAGGTGGGAAAGGTCCAAAACTGAGGAAGACTGAACAAGCAGTACTCATTTCCTTTTACAATGTGTTCTCAGAGCTCACAACTTAAAAATAGACCTCTGTAAGGCAGGATCCTTAAAGCATGCTGAATCTTGACTCTGCAAGTTTTGAGCCTTTTATATGTTTACACACTAGTAGAAATAAAATGAACAGCCTAAGGGTAACTGAAGCATAGAGATGTTTATTAGGCTTTATTAAAAGGGGAGTGGCATAGTAAATTATGGAGTAGGGATGATTTAGAACTTTTAGGATTCAGAATCATCTTGAGGATTGTCTAGGAATCCATTTGTAGAAGAAAGAAAGGAAAGAAGAAGACTCACATTTGTCAAACACCGTGTTCCAGGTCCTGTGCTAAGTACTTTTATATATACTTTCCTTTTAATTATCCATCACAGTCTTTCTTTAAAATAGGAAGTGGTATTTAAATGCTTTCTCCCCAAGAAATAGGAAACTACCTTGTCTTTCTCCCTTCCCGCCCCCTTTTTTTCTGTCACAGTACCATTTGCCTTCTTGGAAAATAGTAGAAACTCAAATCATAGGTTTTAAGCACTTGTGATTTTTAACCTAACTTCAATCAATGTTTTACAAGAAAGTTAAGAAATGAACTCTTCTCAATGTTAATTAAGAAGGGGGCTCTTATGAGGATAATATTGACAGTTTAATAAAAAAAAAAAGCCCTTCGAACAGTCTTAGAGATACCGACTTTATTTTGGCTCTAGTAGATCAAGTTCTGCGGAACGGGTATAATTTGGAAAATGTGAGAAATAAAACAAAGATTGGGTCCATTGGAATCACCTTTCATCAAAGATAAAATCTGGCTTATGGTCTGAAACTAACAATCGTATTAAACCACATATCCATGTTAGTTACTCCTTCTCTTTCTGGTGCCTCTATTATAAAATAACCATCTCCTTTTTCTATCTATCTTTCTATCTATCTATGTATCTATGTATCTATTTCTCTACCTACCTACCTTCCTGTCAATCTATCCATTCATCCATATTATGAATAATGAATTAATAAGTTTTCCTCCTCCTAAAATTTACTAAGCAGAAAGCTCTTATCGAGGTGAGAGGAGTTTATATCTTCTCACTCAAATTTCAAGAGCCATTTTATAGTCGTTCATTTTCAAAACTGTGAAAATTTGTTCACAGTATGTTAGGGAAATAGATTTTGTATAGTCATAGAAACATAGAATTATAAGACCTTGAAAAGAAGGATACTTAGACATATTCTTGCTCAAACTCCTGATTTTACAGGTAAAGAAATGGAAGCTAATGAACTCAAAAAGAATTATGAAAACCAGTGGCACTGAGATTTCAGAGTTCCTTTTCCCATACCACAGTCAAAATATATCGTTTTGAGTGCCATTTTGGCAAAACTCTCTATACATATGAATGCTTTTATTTATTTTCTAGTTGCACAGGATTGTAAGGTTTGAAATTATTTCAGACATTATCTAAGTCCAAACCTTTCATTTAGAGATGAGGACATCAAGCCCGAGAGGGATGAAATGCCCAAAGATACATAGCTAATAGGTGGTAGAGTTGATCCAGCTTTCTGAACTCCTAAACCAAATCCTTTTCCATTCCACCAACTCGTATATTAGTTCCACAAAAAATGGGGAGATTAATGAAGCTGTTTCCAA